>NC_081407.1:17593402-18193402 GCF_030272615.1 Cryptomeria japonica
ATGTGGTTGCTCAGTAAATAAAAGGCGGCAATGGGAAAGTTTTTGGGGACCACAAATTTATACATTAAAATCGGATATCCGATTTTTGTACCCAAAAAAAAGAAAAAAAACCCTGTGGGCCATTTTGTGGATTCCAACGGCCCACAGTCTGCATATTCTATTTTCTGTCGAGGATCACAGGTTTTCAGACAGGTTGAGACAAATTTGTGCTTTTGGGAGATTCTTAAAATCAAAACTTACAATTTCAATCACGTAGGAGCAGGGAAATGGGGACTAGTAGTCGTCGAAAGTCTAAACGCAAAAGAAAACTTTCAAATGACCAAATTGAAGTGTATAGAGAAAGAGATAGAGAATGTCATAGGAGGAGAAGACAAGGTATGTTAAATATTTCTAATGTTACTTCAAGTGAAGAGGAAATTGAATTTGAAAATGTGCCACAAGTTATTGAAAATGAAAATGTAGATTTTGAAAGTGAAAATATTGAAAATTTTGAAAATGTTGAAAGTGATAATGAAAATTCTCAACATGTGGAAAATTTTGACATAGGAGGTGAAAATGTGGAAAAATTTAACATTGAAGGTGGAATTGCTCAACCAAGTGAACCATATGTAACACCTAATTACTTTAGAAATGAAGACCCTCTCATAGATGAAAGACAAATTCCAAATCCAAGACCTTCAAGAACACCAAAATGGTTATTTGAAATCAATGAGAACATTATTGCGAATCTTGAAGGCAAGAGGTCAACAAGAACCGTTTGATTGTGAGCTACACAACTTTTCAACCAAAATTTTAGCAATAAGACATTGACCGAGCAATGCCAACTCTTTGTTCAATTGCTAAAGATGATAAAGATGAGACCATTGCTAAACAAATTGAAGATTCGTATGAACAAGAAGATGGAGAGACATTCTATTATTGTAAAAAATCTATTTGACGCACTCAATTCTATTGGAAAGAATACCAAAGAAAGAGATAAGAGATCCGCTTGAAGAGTGATTACAACCTCCTTAGTAAGCCATCAATTGAGGAAGGCTCGTCAAATGAGACAAACTTGTGTTGATTTTAACATAAACCGTAAAACTTTGGATAGAGCACTTGCATGAAGACAAAGACTTGTCGACCCACTTCAACAAGATACATGGGCATTTGGTGGGAGGCTTCCATGTGTTGATAGAAAGTTGACTGACAATGTGAAGGAGGAGATTCAACAATTTTGGCACTCTAATTCTAGAGTGTCACCCAATGTAAAGGACGTTTTGAAATTAAGAATCGGCAACCGAGACCGCACACCGCATCCCAAACATTTCTTGGAATCAAGCCAAACAATGTTGTACAAATTTTTTTGTGAATTACATCCAACTTTGCAAATATCACAAAGGGCCTTTGAATCTTTGAAACCATTTTATTGTGTTCCTCTTAAGATTTGCAATACTTGTTGTTGCAAGTACCATGTGGATTTTTCAATGTACCATGAACTTTTATGTCATATTCGTTCTACAATGCATACTAATGAGATGTTGTAGGAGTGTTGTGCAATGCTATTTTTGAGATCATCAAGAGACTTTCAAGATCTATTTTTATGCCCTAGAGATGATGGCTGCTATTTCTATAGAAATGATTGTTTGAATGAGAAGTGCTCAAAATGTGGTGGGTTGTCAAAGTTTGTTTCATGTTTTCATGAGGGTAGCGAACATGAGTTTGGAAAGAATTATGTTGAGAAAAAAAGATACGAGACGGTGAAATATACTTTGAAGAGTAGAGGTGAAGGTTCTAGATGTGAATTAGTCTCAAGAGAAGTGAGTATTGCTGATTTTATTTTGGATTTTAAGGAAAATCTTTTCTACAAGTATGCAAGGCACACCCATAGGTCTCAATGGTTGGATCAACAATTCAGATTGAGGTACAGTCTCAGTACTACAATTCAGTCCAGATTGCTATTTTTGTTCACATTACATATAGACATGCTCTTGATAGTACAAAAGAGGACAGGAAGATAATCAGGTAGGATCATTTTTATATGAGTGATGATAGATCACACTCCTCCGAGTATGTGCAACATTCTTTCGAGAATTTTTTTGAGTTCTTGCATGAGAAAGATATTGCAATTGACCGACATATAATATGGTCAGATAACTGTACGGGTCAATTCAAGAATGCCCGTATGTTTTATTGGTTGAGTAGAATGCATGTGGAGAGGCTTATACCTCATATTTGGTGTTTTTTTGAGGCAGGGCATGGGAAGGGAGAGCATGATGGAGCAGGTGCATGTTTGAAGAGAGCTCTAGTTAAGGAGCAATTGAGGATTTTAGGTGCAAATTTCTGTGATGCGCATTCTATTGTTGATTGGTGTAGTTCAACATTGTCACATGGAGGTACTCTTGATTCAGCAATGAACAGATTCTTTTGGTTGGTTGAGGAGGGAACAGTGGGAGATAGATTGGATTGTCAAACAATTAAAGACTCTTCAAAGATGCATTCATTTCTCAGCTCAGTTGCAAGTACATGGACCATTTGGACATGAGTGTTGGCTTGTTTTTGTCAGAGTTGTGTTCGGTGTGATTGGGATCAGTGCGAGTCAAGTGAGTGGGTTGATACGTGGGTTCCCCACTATCTAACTCCTTTATCTCAAACAATATCCTTGTCAAACGATGACATGGAAAGTTCACTTGAGTATGATCATCTATCAGATCTTGTACAGCCAGGACATGTTTTTGCAGTTGTCGCACCGCAAGGGAATGAAGAGAGATCAGAATATTGGTTGGCACAATTTGTACAGGGAAAACAAAAGCTAACACAACCAGTGACAGATGATGACGGGTTCACATATCCTACAGGTTCAGTTGTTGTTGTGAGAACTTGGTTGCGAACATACATGATTAGAAAGAATGGCATACCTGCATTTGAAGACTATGAGAGGCACAAAACCATTATAATGTATTCACACCTTATTATAGCTACAAATGTCAAGTTGTTGAAGCATCAAGCAAAACTGAAGACCAAAGAGCTATGGACAGTGACTCCTGCTGATCATGAAGCAATACTGATACTCTTAAGCAAAGAGATGACCCTTCAGGCACACTTGAGTAGTAGGTCTTTAATGGTGCCTTATTTTTTTAATCATGCATTTCATTTCAAACAATGATCATCAAACCTTAATGTTCAAGTTTGTTACGTGTATATTAAGGATGTGTTGAAAATGCAGGTCTATTGATGAACATTTTTTTTTTGGCAACACAGTTTTTGCATGCACATAGTGGGTACACTCGATATAATCGGAAGGGACGTATTTTTGCAACACGACTTATTATCATGCATTTGATGAGCTTTACAATTTTTGTTATTAGAGAACACTATTTAACAATTTTTGATGATATAATTATCGCAAAACCTTTATGCTCATGCAGGTATTTTTTGATGATATACAATAGTATCACATTATGATTTTTGCATCAACATAGTGGGTTCTGTTGATATAATTTGAGAGGACATATTTTTGTGGTATATAATCCCACCTTTTCATTTATTATCATGCATTTCAGTTGAAGTGATTATCATGAAACCTTTATGTTCATCCATGCATTTTATGTGTAGACTAACAATTCTTAAAAATACAGGTTCGTGCTAGATCATTCGCCGTTGACAAGACCCTCTCTTGGTGATGGTACATATTCCTTTGTGCATTAATGAGATAAAATTTTGTGCATAAACATTAAGTCAAGTGAATGTATTGCTATTTAGAAATGACCATATCTACCATCGTCTTCAACCATGCAGAGAAATGCAGTGAGAAGGACTTTAATCAACATGCGTCTTTCTTCAAAGTTATGTTTGTATACTTTGCAGAGAAACTGGTAAGTTTCGTAATTATACAATCTTGTGCGTCTTAAAAATGTTTCAAATGATCTATTTATAATTTGCCAAACTAATTTGTATTAAGTGTTATAATTTGTTTCTTGTAGCACATTCATTCTGCATAAAACGGTTACTTATTTTGGTCTTCATTTATATGCAGGCATTGTTGTACATAAGCTTTTCTCTTAGGACATGAGGATGTCTGATGCAAATGAAGTGGGATGTTGTATTTGTATATGGATGTGAATTGATGTAACATTGTTATGATGATATACAATGTCCATGAGCAAATTGGTTTAGTTATATTGATGATAATGTCCATGTATCTGTACATGAGTACATTGGTGTAGTTGTATTGATAATGAAAAAAAAACCATGTTTGCATATACCTTCATGGATGTCACATGCAAGTGTAATGGTAATTATGCATATACAATACATGGAAATATTGATGATCATTATGTGTCTACAGTGTAATGCTTGTTTATATATAATTTTAGCACTTAGGGTGCTCAAGGGACGACGCCGGTAGGGTATGACCCTGAGCATTCGATCGAGTGGGGGGGCAAAATAGGAGCATGCATAGAGAAATAATGCCTAACTGGACATGTCGGAGCTGATGGTTTGTCATCGCGATGAGCTGAACGAGAAATTGGCCACGCGACAACATTCGATTGAGTGAGACTAACGATTTTTTCCCCAACCGAAAAATTGCTGCCCTAATAAAACCGTAGGGAAACTTGAAAAACCGAGATAGGCTTTTATAGGGACCCCTCTCTTGGCCTCGTAGGTTCAAACAGATCATTCGCAGGTGCCACGGATTCTGAGTTAGGGCCCATCAAAGTTTGACAATTTTGAGCACTTAGGGCGCTCAAGGGACGACGTCGGTAGGGTATGACCCCGAGCGTTCGACCGAGTGGGGGGGCAAAATAAGACCATGCATAGGGTAATAATGCCTAACTGGACATGTCAGAGCTGATGGTTTTTTATCGCGATGAGCTAAATGAGAAATTGGCCACGCGACAACATTCAATTGAGTGAGACTAACGATTTTTTCGCCAACCAAAAAATTGTTGAATAAAACCGTAGGGCAAATTGAAAAACTGAGATAGGCTTTTGTAGGGACCCCTCTCTTGGCCCCATAGGTTCAAATTGATCATTCACAGGTGCCACAGATTCTGAGTTAGGGCCCGTCAAAGTTTGACAATTTTGAGCACTTAGGGTGCTCAAGGGACGACGCCGGTAGGGTATGACCCCGAGCGTTCGATTGAGTGGGGGGGAAAAATAGGACCATGCATAGGGTAATAATGCCTAACTGGACATGTCAGAGCTGACGGTTCATCATCGTGATGAGTTGAACGAGAAATTGGCCACGCGACAACATTCGATTGAGTGAGACTAACGAAGTTTTTGCCAACCGAAAAATTGCTGACCTAATAAAACCGTAGAGTAACTTGAAAAACCGAGATAGGCTTTTGTAGGGACCCCTCTCTTGGCCACGTACGTTCAAACAAATCATTCGTAGGTGCCACAGATTCTGAGTTAGGGCCCGTCAAAGTTTGACAATTTTGAGCACTTAGGATGCTCAAGGGACGACATCGATAGGGTATGAGCCCGAGCGTTCGACCAAGTTGGGGGGGAAAATAGGACTATGCATAGGGTAATAATGCCTAACTGGACATGTTGGATTTGACGGTTCGTCATCGCGACGAGCTGAACGAGAAATTGGCCATGTGACAACATTCGATTGAGTGAGACTGACGATTTTTTCGCCAACCGAAAAATTGCTGCCCTAATAAAACCGTAGGGAAACTTGAAAAACTGAGATAGGATTTTGTAGGGACCCCTCTCTTGGCCCTGTAGGTTCAAACAAATCGTTTGCAGGTGCCGCAGAATTCGAGTTAGGGTATGTCAAAGTTTGACAATTTTGAGCACTTAGGGCGCTCAAGGGACGACGCCGGTAGGGTATGACCCTGAGCGTTCGACTGAGTGGGGGGGCAAAATAGGACCATGCATAGGGTAATAATGCCTAACTGGACATGTCGGAGCTAAAGGTTTGTCATCGCGACGAGCTGAACGAGAAATTGGCCACGTGACAACATTCGATTGAGTGAGACTGACGAATTTTTTGCCAACCGAAAAATTGCTGCCCTAATAAAACCGTAGGGCAACTTGAAAAACCGAGATAGGCTTTTGTAGGGACCCCTCTCTTGGCCCTGTAAGCTCAAACATATCGTTCACAGGTGCCACAAATTCCGAGTTAGGGCCCGACAAAGTTTGATAATTTTGAGCATTTAGGGCGCTCAAGGGACGATGCTGGTAGGGTATGACCCCAGCATTCGACCGAGTGGGGGGGCAAAATAGGACCATGAATAGGGTAATAATGCCTAATAAGACATGTCGGAGTCGATGGTTCGTCATCGTGACGAGCTGAACGAGAAATTGGCCACGCAACAACATTCGGTTGAGTGAGACTGACGATTTTTTTGCCAACCAAAAAATTGCTGCCCTAGTAAAATCATAGGGCAACTTGAAAAACCGAGATAGGCTTTTGTAGGGACCCCTCTCTTGGCCTCATAGGTTCAAATGGATCATTCGCAGGTGCCACAGATTCCAAGTTAGGGCCTGTCAAAGTTTGACAATTTTGAGCACTTAGGGCACTCAAGGGACGACGCAGTAGGGTATGACCCCCAGCGTTCGACCAAGTGGGGGGGCAAAATAGGACCATGCATAGGGTAATAATGCCTAACTGGACATGTCGGAGCTGACGGTTCGTCATCGCCATGAGATGAATGAGAAATTGGTCACGCGACAACATTCGATTGAGTGAGACCTACGATTTTTTCGCCAACCGAAAAATTGCTACCCTAATAAAACTGTAGGGCAACTTGAAAAACCGAGATAGGCTTTTGTAGGGACCCCTCTCATGGCCTCGTAGGTTCAAACAGATCATTCGTAGGTACCATGGATTCCGAGTTAGGGCCTGTCAAAGTTTGACAATTTTGAGCACTTAGGGCGCTCAAGGGACAACGTCGGTAGGTATGACCCTGAGCATTCGACTGAGTGGGGGGGCAAAATAGGACCATGCATAGGGTAATAATGCCTAACTAGACTGTCAGAGCTGGCAGTTCGTCATTGCGATGAGTTGAATGAGAAATTGGCCACGCGACAACATTCTATTGAGTGAGACTGACGATTTTTTCGCCAACTGAAAAATTGCTGCCCTAATAAAACTGTAGGGCAACTTAAAAAACCAAGATAGGCATTTGTAGGGACCCCTCTCATGGCCCTGTAAGTTCAAATGGATTGTTCGCAGGTGCCACAGATTCCGAGTTAGGGCCCGTCAAAGTTTGACAATTTTGAGCACTTAGGGCGCTCAAGGGACGATGCCGGTAGGGTATGACCCCGAGCGTTCGTCCGAGTGGGGGGGGAAAATAGGACCATGCATAGGGTAATAATGCCTAACTGGACATGTCAGAGCCGACGGTTCATCATCGCGACGAGCTGAATGAGAAATTGGCCACGCGACAACATTCGATTAAGTGAGACTGACGATTTTTTTCGCCAACCGAAAAATTGATGCCCTAACAAAACCCCGAGCGTTCGACTGAGGTGGGGGGGAAAATAGGACCATGCATAGGGTAATAATGAATTGTATCAAGTATTGTTCATTAAATGAATTGTATTGTATTGTTCATTAAATGAATTGTATTGTATTGTTGATTAAATGAATTGTATTGTTCATTAAATAGCCATTATTAACCATTGTTAATTATTGGAATGAAGATTAAATATTCCCCTGATAACACCACACACAGATGAGCAACAATTTATATGATCGAATATCAACTTATGTATATATAAAAATGTCAAATGATTACAAATGTATTTCCATACACAAATATGGCATAAACGCCAACTGAAACAAAATGTATGTCTAAATACGTGAATGTATGTCCTTATATAAAATATACATGCCAACTAGACATGTAAGCATCCCAAAACTATCTATAACATCCTAAGTTGTTGATGGATCATCAAAATCGATCCTCTTCGCCGCACTGCTTAGCTCTGAAGGATGCTGCACAAGTAAAACAAACCACGATTAGTATTAGTTATATTATATAATTCACATTCGAAAAGTTAACATAAAAATGAACTATAATTGAACTATTCATGTTTACCTCATCTCCAAGTTTTCTCTTCAGCTTTGCAGGACTCTTGATGTATGTCTTCGGTAGAGGAGGTATGTTTTGAATATTTTCATACACAACCTACATATGTTCAGAAACATGACATTGATACAAGTTAGCATATAATTGTCACTGATAATAACAAATTATATCTACTAATCAAAAAATAAAATAAACACACATCTACTCGAGGCATCTCTTCTTCTTCTTTAGGTATATTGGGTGTAGTCATCAAGGATGTGAAGCCAAGAATTCTCTGTATATATACACAACAAGTATATGAAACTATCAATCTATGTCTAGACATTTATAATCACTATAAGTTATTTAAACTATCCATTCAATCATATTTGCATTCAATTACCTTTCCCTTGTCTCCAACTGCACTACTAGATCCTAAGTCACACTGCCTCACACTCATGCTGCTTGTGCCCTACAAGAGTAAAATAAGATATACATGCAAGTTACTACATAATCTAATTAATACCAATATAAATGATGAGCATGTATGTACAATAAAATACAAACGACTAGGTGCAATAATATATGTACCGTCAAGCTATCAAGGCCAAATGAAATGGCCGACAAGGTGCCCTCCTGAATCTGTATCAACTGCTCCTCGCTCATCAACTGTTAAATAGACCATGTAAATAAAATTTAGTACTTAATATTATCTAGATTAGAAATATTTTATTAAAATATAACATGAACTGTGAAAATACAAATCTTACCAATACATCATCAATGTATGATGACGGTGCCTCCTCACCTCTAGCATGTGAGGACTCCCTAGGGTATCCTCCAGTCTGTGTAATAATATCTAGTGCATCATGCATCTCATGCACCTCATAATCTGCACTGTCCACAGGAGGATCAACGACATGTCCAACTGGACCCAAGCATACGTGCCCACACATGACACAACTATGGGGCACACATATGTGTGGAGCCGAGGAAGATGTGTCAATGCCACCAGATGCACCACTACCATCAAGATTAGGCTGAGCTACTGACCCAGCCTAAGAAACCAAAAGGCTACTCAAAAAGTGAATAACCGATATGGTCCGTGAAGCCGCCTCACAAATGATATCAGGATGTTGCACTATAGGTGGGGGATCAACAGGAGGAGGGGGGACATATGGGCCCTAGACTACTCTGACTGCCGTAGGTCTATTTTGGGGCATACCTAAACCTACACCCTAGAAAGGTTGGATGTCAAAGTAGTTCACATGTTTGCATAAAACAAACTCAACATACAATTTTTTTATGAAATAGAAGGGGATATCAAGATTGTTGTTGGGTGGTTTGTCAAAAACCATCCACCAACGATCCCAAAAGTTTTTCACATTAGCATCATTTGTGCACCATTTAATAGAAAGTTTTATTTTTTTGGGATCTACGGGTTGACCAGTGCAGGGATTGACAAACAATGAGGCGATAGCGGCTTTGGATATCTCGAGATCCTTGATATCCTTATACAACAAACCATCTACATATTTTTGCCTCATAGAATCTCGCCACAAAAGGGCAACATTGTGCTCCTCAATCATGGTTTCCATACTCTTTATGATTGACGTGAGAGGATCAAACATTGGGTTCAGATGAGGGATCCTACGATATACTTCTACAATCCCCCTCAATTCATTCAAATTTTGTGCAATCAAATCCTGAATTGAGGGGGGTTTTGGCAAATGAGGGTTTGGCTATTGCAGTTGTGGTTGGTTAGTGTTTTCATTGTTATCCCCCATTTTTAACCTAATTGAATGTAAACAATTAAATTTAGTTAACAAATTTAAACAATTAGGTATTTGATTTAAAAAAACCTGGTTTTCATGAAAAAAACCATATTTTCAATAAAAAATCAAATAAACATTAACAAAAAATACAAAAAAGGAATGAAAATGATTGAAAACGATAAAATTCTTACCTTTCAATCCATTTTTTAGCAATTTTTTGCCAAAACACTAGATATCGGGTGCACCGAATATCGGATTTTGATAAAATCGTGCAGCCCGTGAGTTAAAAATGACTCACGGGCTGTCATTGTCGAAATATATTTGTCTTAGAAAATCGAATGTCCGATTTTTATACTTAAATTATTTTAAAATAACATATATAATATAATAATATATTATATTATATAATACGTATTGTATTATATTATAATATAATATATAATATAATATAATATTATATATTATATAATACGTATTATATAATATATAATATATAATATTATATAATATTATATTATATATTATAATATATATAATATATTTTATATTATATAATATATTATTATATTATATTATATAATATGTATTATATAATATATTATTATATTATATTATTATATAATATATAATATAATATTATATTATATAATACAATATTATATTATATAATATATTATATTATATTATATTATATATATTATAATATAATATAATATAATATATATAATATAATACGTATTATAAAATATATTATTATATTATATAATATAATATAATAATATATTATATTATATATTATTATATAATATATTATTACATAATATATTATTACATTATATATTATATAATATAATAATATATAATATATATAATATAATATAATACGTATTATAAAATATATTACAATATAATATAATATAATATAATATATTATTATATTATAATAATATATTATATAATATATATAATATAATATATTATTACATTATATATATTATATAATATAATAATATTATATATTATATAATATGTAATATATAATATATTTTTTAAATTAAAATTACAAATAAAAATCGGATATCCGATTTGCATAGGTAATTACCAAGCCAAAGTGTACTAACACCCAGGCCAAGCAAAAAGTCAACATGGATTTTCGCATTTTTAGGTGAGTGAAGAAGGCTATTTTTTTCACATCGCCACTTTTTGGCCCCCTTGATCCTGCACTAACCCATCAACTAGACTGCAAGAGAACTTTGAAAAAGGGGCATTACAAAATACTTGTTGATGGTGTTGAATAATCTCTTGAATTTTTGGTGTATCTTTATTTATCATATCATGTGCTTCTATAAAATGTAATTGTCCCCCTATATTATATGAACCTTTCTTGAATAGTTTCTCCATCCTATGAGAGCTAAGCAAGATCACTCATAAATACAAGTTTCATATTTCTATTGTTAATGAATTGGAAGATAATAAAATATATGTCAAACAATACAAATGTGTCTTTAGGATGAAGGAATTAGAATGCCTAGTTCTTTTGGTGTCACTTAAAGGCGTTAAGATCTACCCTAAGAAGAGGGAATTTTTGGGCCTAACAAGATATTATATAAGATGTATTCATACCTATCCTCCTATAATGAAGCGTTTGTTTTTGAAAGGTCTTAAATTGATCGTCCACAAATTTGTAGTGGAATGTTTGATGTGCCAACAAAAGAAAATGGAAATAATAAATACTATAAGCCCCTTATAAATATTGGGCATTCCAATACAATACTAGGAAGAGATATTAATAGACTTCGTTATGCAGTTGCCAAAGTCAAATATTTTTAATGTAATCTTGCTTGTTGTGGATAGACTCATTAAAATTGCATTTTTTTGTAGATTCTCTCATCTATTTCTTACTAATACCATGAAAAAAGCATTCATCTAGAATGTACAAAAAATTAATGAAATTCACAAAACCAAATTGCAAAATAAAGCCACCTTAAAATTCCTTATCAAGTGGAAGAATTTGTCAATTGAAGATGGGACATGTAATGATGAAAAATGTATGAAAAATATTTTATAGTTATTAAGCATTGAGGACAATGCTTTTATGAAGGGGAAGGGAATGCTATGAGCTTAAAATGATATATTTTTAAGTATATAATAATATAAATTTTCAAGTCTAATAAGTTAAGCATTTGTGGCATGCTTAACCTAGCATAAATATTAGTTAATATACTAATTCCTATTAACTAAGATGAAGGGGTATGTCCTATAAATAAGGAGGAGATATCTCTCCCATATCAACATGCCATCAAATATTGGATCCATATATTATTATTATTTGATTATTAAAGGTTATCCTTCTCCTCACTCACTTCCCTCAGTATGCTATATTTCTGATTTTTACATTTATTTCCAAAAAATATCATAAGATATCATAGTGTAAGCAAATTTACCATGGACCCAAATTGTGAGAAATGCACCCAACATACCCTTGCATCCTCATACCTTCGTACCCAATTTTTGGGTGTCCAATCTTGAGTGTTGCATGGCTGCACAAATATCTTGCACTTTTCTAACCTTGGTAATAGACTGTTACTCATCCTTTGTTTATATTTCTCTTTGGTACTCATCCTTTGTCAAATAATCTTAATGTAATCATGCTTGTTGTGGATACACACTAAATATGCATATTTTTGTGGATTCTCTCATCTATTTCCTACTAATATCACATAAAAAGCATTCATACAAAATATACAGAAATTTCATAGAATTTCAAAAATAAGATTGCAAAATAAAGTCATCTTAAAATTCCTTATCAAGAGGAAGAATTTACCAATAGAAGATGCAAATTGGAATGATGAAAAGTTCATACAAAATATTTTAGAGTTGCTAAGCATTGAAGGCAATGTTTTTTTGAAGGGGAAAGGAATGATATGGTCCTAATATGACATATTTCTAATTATATGATATATATTTCTAAGTCTAGTAAGTATTTGTGACATATTCAACCTCAACATAAATACTAGTTAATATACTAATCCCTCTAAATTAAAATGAAAGAGTATATTCTACTAATAAGGATGAGAACTCTCTCCATATCAACGTGTATCAAATATTGAATTCATATATTATTATCTGAATATTAGAGGTTATATTTCTGATTTTTACATTTATTTCCAACAAAATATCTTAAGATGTCATAATTTAAGCAAGTTTATGATGGACCCAAATTATTAGAAATGCACCCAACATAACCCTCCATTCTCTCGCCTTCGCAGCCAGTTTTTGGGAGTCCAAATTTGAGTGTTGCATAACTACACGAATATCTTGCACTTGTCTATCCTTGGTAACGAACTGCTCTCATTCTTTGTTTATACTTATCTCTGTATTTATTTGCTCTTAGAAGATTTTGAAACTCTTAATAAGAGGTAAGTGTAGTTTTCTAGTAATATAGTATAATTCTCAAACGAACAAAGAATCAAGTAAAGCATCTTATACAGTCCCAGAGGCAGCGTCAACAAAATCACCAACTCAAGATCTTCACAAACTCACCATGTTGTGGGATGTTAAACCAATGAATATTACAACAAAAATAATATTGACTTTCATTGCCATTCTGCTACCATTATTACAAAATATAATTACATATATAGAGCATATTGGGAACCTGGGCTTAAAAAGATCCCTATCAATCTCTTTGCCTGGCTAAGAGCAGTTAAATCAACCACACTTTACTGCTCTTTAACCTTCGACTTGCACTTGTTTAAGTAGTGCTCACAATTGGTAAATTCAATTGACCCCTACAATAAAATAGTCTCCAAATCATCCAGCAATTGGCATAGGTCACTATTTGCAATACAAATTCCACAATAAGAAAATTTTCCTAAACCCTCTCTATATGAAGTGTAAGCTGGGGATCTTTCAAATTTGAAATGCTTCTTGTAGTCCTCCTCTGATAAATTCCTCATTAATCTTTTCCATGAGGCGGAATGAATAAAAGAATCAGCAGTTTATGCCACATTGTTTCAAATCTGGACCTTTGACCTTTACGACAAAAGGATTGACTCGAACCCAAAGAAGAGAGAAAATGGATGCCAAGAGAATAGACCAGATAACCACAATTGTGGGAGTTCTGTTCTGTCGACCCATGAGACCCTTGAGGAAAGGGTAGAGATGCACAATGACCCAGAAAGCAAAGAAAAATTTACCAAACAATGGACCCCATGACTGGTACCCATTGCTGATGGCATCTGAAAAACCGGCCACAACTCCCACCAGGTTGATGATTAGAAGGGTTGTAGGAGGAATTAGAAGTGTTGTCCATTTGAATGCATAAAGTTCCCCAAAATCACCATCATCTGTTGCCTTAGCAGTGACTGTGAAATTTGTGTCAATTCCTGCCAGCACCTTGAGCAGACCTTGGATAACTGCAAAAAAATGTGCTGAGACACCTCCAATAACCCAAAACTGCTCATTCCTCCACCATTCCTCAATGCTCACTCCACTCCACCTCATTTCCAGAATACCAGTGATGAAAATTGCCAAGAACAGAGATATGAAGAAAAAACTTGCAAATAAACTAATCTGCATAAACCAAAATTAGAGAAACGCCAATGGTTAGAAACATAGTCATTCATACTAAAAATGATGTAAATTTGAGACTGTTATCTACCTACACCCATAACAATGATGCAATTCGTATGTTAAATATTCCCTTAAAATGGTACAATGTATTGGGCAATATTAGTGGTTATTGACTGCCATATTTCGACTACTCCATAACCATTATTATTAGCCATAACATTGTGTCTTACTAAGCTTACACGCAACATATAACATCAATATAACATGGGTGTAGAATATATTACAAATTTTAAGGACATACCGAAGGCATTATGAATTTTCCAGTGAGCAAGCAGATGGCTGGTAGGGTACAGTAGGCGATGAGTGGAAGGGAAGTCAGTGGGTAGACAATTGTGTTGATATAAGCAAGTCTTTCAAGCCATTTTAGATGGCCATAACCATACCATATTGGGCAATGCCTGCTCAGGAAAATTTCCACTGACCCCAAAGCCCAACGCAAGACCTGGTTCAGACGATCTGATAGATTGATAGGAGCAGATCCCTTGAATGCAGCTAATTTGGGCATACAGTAAATTGACCTCCACCCTCGGCAATGCATCTTGAAGCCAGTCAAAATATCCTCTGTCACTGATCCATAGATCCATCCAAGCTGCAAAAAACGCAAAGCATAATTCAGAGTAAACCTGAGCATTCATGATGCATTCTTTTAGTAAAATTTTATAAGTGTCCAGGTTCAACCCAACAAATGAAGCGACTAAAACAAGATTGGAAATCGATTTGGATGGGCTGTGGGTAGTCTGTAGCTATAATTCTAGCGAAAGTAGGAAATTGGGCAACCTAAGATTGATTCTTCTCATTATTCAAACCATAGTCATTTGGAGACAAGGGATTGCAGGTGCTGATACCGTGAGAAGGCCTCCGTTGAAATCAGGTTATGTGATCAAGTGTATTAGGGTATGACTGTAGGATATCAGAAAATGCAGTTATAGGAACATGGATGTGGCCCTTGTAGTGGATTTCCTGGTGACAATTTATTAAACCAATTGAACATAACACATCTCGATGGCTTGGAGTTAAAGAAAAAGAAAATAAATGCTTTGCACCATACCTCTTTGCCCCATTCAGTTTTATCTTCATAACCACAACTGATGACATGAATAGCTTCTTTCAACAATTCAGCAGGATCTGCAGTGTGTGGAACACCGCCGTTCTCCATTAGAGTGGATTGAATAAAGGCAGATGACTGTCCAAACCTCTTCTCGAAATCAGACTGTGACATCAACAATGCTTTGTCTTCATCAAATGCTGCACAAAATAAAAACTCATCATACTCTGTAAAGAGAAAAATTCAAAAAAGTAAAGTAAAAGCAAAAGTTTGATTTCACATGTTACACCTACCATCAAGTCCTTCCTCAATCCCATCTGGGTTATAGGCAGGAGCTGGAATGCCTGCTGCAGTTTTCTTTGATGACTTCCCAGTCCTTTTACGAGGCCCACAACAAGGGCAGCAATCGCAGGTCACCATCTTTGGACGCTTTTGGCCACGAGGAGGCTCATACCCATACAGAGCGTACCTTCTAAATACACATCCAGTTCCCACATACACTGGACCTTGAATTCCATCCAGACCTTTCATGTTAATCTACATAGACCCACCAATGTACATGTCATTTTTATGGTTTGACCCATACGAAATCTAAAATTTTCTTTAGAAATTGAAAGAACGTTGTGCATAGACAAAGAAATTATAGAATTGCAATGCACACTATAATTGGGATGTTTAGTATTCTCACAGCATACTTTTGGCATTATAACTTGTTGTCACGTTTCAGGCAGTTCACTGCCTTAAAAGTATTATCTCTTTATCCTATTCATTTGATGGCAACTCTATTTGGTGATTCTTAGATTTTGCATACTTTGCATGGGTTCTTTAGTTTGTAATCTAACTCTACTCTTTTTTTTCTATCTTAGGTGAGCTATAATGTCTAAGTTTGACAGTTCCAGAAGGGATTTTAGTAATGCAGATTATAATGTAGTCCTCTGTGAAGTAGGCACCTTAAGTTCGTTCCAACCTTTAATTGCGAGAAAACATTCAGTGTATTTTGAGTCTCTGACGTGAGATGAAGTGGGAGATGCCATCTATCCTTTCTTGACTAGGGAAAGGTAGCTCTACAATTCTCTGTTCTTGACTTAATTTTTTAAAACTAATATTAAATATGACTTTTTAACTTTTCAAAAATTAAAAAAGAATACTCAGGGTGGGAGAAATTCATACATCAAAGAAGACAGTGTTTCGATTGGCATAACGATCATTCCGATCAATACCATCAAATCTCTGGGGGAACTGAACATAGCAAACTTTCCTTCCAACCTTGGGATCCATCATGAAGCACATTGCCTCCTTAACTGCCTTGCTGTTGTTGATGTAGTGATCACAATCCAGATTCAGCATGAATGGAGCATTAGTGAGCACAGCAGAAACCCGAACCTGCATAGGATGAAGTTGAATTAGCCAGAAAAAAATGGCTAAGAGTCTGATATCAAAGCAAATTGGTCAAAAAAGAAAAGAGGAAATGGAATATAGTTTACCAAAGCATTCATTGCACCAGCCTTCTTATGGTGCTGGAATCCAGTCCTCTTTTCACGGGAAACATAGACTAGGCGTGGAAGTTCATTGCCATCTGTGTCGAGACCTCCACCATGGCCCAAGAACACTTGAAGAATACCAGGATGATCACGGGTATTATTACCAGGCCAAGGTGTTCCGTCTTGCATTATCCATCCTTCCTTAGGCACCTTCAAGGCCTTCGCAACCAATGCATTTATCCGCACTTTGAATTCTTCATATTCCCTCTGCACAAACCAATCATTTTGCAGTCTTTAGAGCTTAATTCACCCTATTGAATCAGATTCTGAAGTAGCAGAACATTTTCTTGCCTTCATAGCACGGCGTTCCTTGACAAAAGTGGGCTGAACTTTGTCCTTCAAATAGTCAATTTTCTCAGAGAAATACATCTCTGGGGCTCGTGGTTCAATATTAAATTTCTTGCAGAAGGGTACCCACTTTCTTGCAAATTCTGAGGTTTCTGACAGCGATTCAAATGTTAGCATTGAAGCTCCATCATCAGAAATATAGCAGGAGACTTTGTCTACAGGGTAATCCACTGCAAGAATGGATAGAACTGTGTTGGCAGTAACCAATGGTGGCTCCTTCAAGGGATCCACAGTACTCACAAAGAGGTCTACAGGGGCAAGCATTGAAGGTTCACCTTCTCTTTCATACCTATGAGAAGATGGATTTCAGACACAATTTCTGCTAATATGGAGCAAATGGAATGCTTCCAGGAGACATCACATAACAAAAGAAAAAAGAGCTCGAATAATTGAGAAGTAAATCAATAAACACACAATAACATCTGGAACAGAACGTATGCAGCATATAAGGAGAAAATTATCGAGCATGTGGTACGTGCCCATTCTTCTTAAAAAAAGTGTCAGTTTATGTTACCGTCCATTGTGAATTCCGCAGATACTGAATACTTTGTTGCAGTTCTTTAATTTCTACTTTGGTGAACAATAGAGAGGGGAAGGGGCAGCTTTTTACATTTTTTTGGTAAATTTCCCATGGTATCTAATTTCATGCCAGTGATAATTTTGAAGCTGAAAAAGCTCGGGGATTAAATCCTAACTCACACTTACCCAGATGCTCAAGTTCACTGCACGGCTGAAGACAAATTGTCCAGCAGGGGATATGTGTTTCAAATAACCAGGCATTACACCTAATCCCAGGAAGAACCACCCCAGCCTTGTGAATAGTCAAATCCCAGCATCACATTCATGCATTCCCCAAAAGCAGATTTTCATTACCCGAATTACCAGCCATAATGTAATCTAACTATTCAAGATGTGGCTATAAGATATTACTGTTTTTCTCACTATTTCATAAAGTAGACCATTTGTATTGTTGAATTGAAAACATGAATTTGGTACCGAGAGTTAGTATTTTCTGTTTTATGAGCTGGTATATTACCTCAATGATAGCCGATCCAGATAGGTCTCACGATTAATAGGAAACCATTTGGGGAACTGATCAAGAATCCAGGATATAGCAAACCAGATTTCACAAATGACAGAGGTCAACCAGAGACCAAATGCATTTCTCACAGGATTTAAGATTCGATAGCGAAGGAAGAATCCAAGAACAATCAATCGAATTACAATCACCATTCTATAAGGATTTATTTTGCTTGAAGGAATTGGTACTTTTCTCGACAGTGGCTGTCTTGCTTCATCCATCCTGCATCAAAATTAAAACTGTCAACACAAAAAGTGAAGTTTGAAAAAGTGGCAAATTCAAAACATCAATGGCTACAGATCATATATCAAGTTTGCAATATCAAGACAAAGCTTCTAGAGTAACAATTTAATCATTCAAATCTAGAAAGCTAAGAATTTGAATTCCCAGAGAGAATTCAGTATATTTGGACTCATATTTTATCTGTTCTCTTCATAATCATCATGTTTTTTCTTATAAATGGCCTAAGAAATTTGAAGATAAAGTGCACTCAAATGCAAATCTAGTGGCTTGGAAAGCGTTAACAAGTCCAATCTAATCCATTGTGGAGGCACTATAATTTATGCTTGTATAGAAGAGTTTTCTGGAGTCAACTGCATCGTCAAATTAAGCTCCAGAAAACTCTTCTACAACGTTGCAATGTGAACAATTCAACCTAAAAGTTTTAAATATGCTTGTGTTTTTAATTCAGAAACTTCAAAAATCAAGTTTGAATCCAAAAACATTGGAAGAGAACACAAATTTAATTACATTGGTTTTTCCTGATCAAAATCTTCTGCCTCATTAGGTGGAATTCCTCCATTTTGATATTTTCCATCTGTCATTTGCAACTGGCCTGATTTGTTTTCCTTGGATTTCCAACCATCAAGTCGTTCCTTCCAAGCAACATTTCCATAGCCATAAGCGCCAATGTCCTTGTTTGGATCAATGGTGATCCTTGCACTCCCTGCACTCCAACGTGACAACAAATTTCATTACAAAACAGAGATTCAACTTTTATTGTGCACAGATGAATTTTAAGAAACAGAGACACTGGGATTTACCTGGCTCGGAGCCTGGATAAGGATGTGCAAGCTTAGCAAGCAAATGGCTTTCTGGATAGTATGATGCTGGAATCTCCCCGCTGACCACCTAGCAGAGGACCCAATGATATTATACTTATACAATATTACAAAATTTGACAACCTAGTTCGATATATGATTTCTTGAGATATATTTAACAATCTTATAGGTTATACTTAGATATATGATTTCTTGAGAAGTCCGAATCAGAGGTTCGAACCCTGCAAGTTGGATAAAGTTGGTCAAATGATAACTAGGGATCAATAGGTTTCAGTTAAGATGGTAGATCATTCCTTACAAATGAATTAGGACCTTTATGTGAGTCTGTATGGAATCCATAGTGGCAACAAGATGCCCAGTTGGCAATACTTAGAATTAATAAGCTAAATATGTAATCAGTCCTGGAAAACAATCTAGATGCATTCTGCAATCCAGTCCTTTCAAGCATTTTTTAATCTTAAATAAGTTTTGTAGTAATTTCTATAAAATAAACATGTGGAAGATCAATTTACACTACCAAAAAATTTTGAGTTTGAGGAGAGCCAGTTGCTCAGTGGTAGATCACGCTGAAGTGCATCTGGGAAATTATAGGTTTGGACCCTAACTGATCCATGATTTCTTGTCAAACAGGTCACATAACGTGTGTGCCAATTTACAAATATTCTTAAAACAAATTCAAATTAAGTTTGCATCAATTTACAAATATTCTTAAAACAAATTTAAATTTCTTGAAGTGAATGATAGCTTTGCACCGAAGTTTTCATCTTCCTGAAGAAAAGTTTGAAATTTGCAGCAATGAAATAATTCATACCGAATGGCCCTTTGGGAGTAAAGGAGGTAGGCCTGGATTATGAACAAGTTGTGGATTCTCATGGTCAATGCCATTGGTACTTTGTTGTCGATCTCTTTGCTGAGCTTCCAGATTAAATTCATGTTCAATGTCATCAATATCTTCTTCATCTTCATCACCTTCAACACGAGGACTCCCTGCACGGCACTTACAGTGTAAACATTTTCTCCAAGAGGCTTGACATAAATGCGTTAATTTATATAAAAGAAAAAATAAGCAGCACGTATTTTAGTATATAATGGAGAATAACTTAAGTTGACATGAATTTCCAAATTTAACTATGGAAAATGTAACGATCAAGCAGCAATTAGACAAGTGAAAAATTGGACTGCAAATAAAAAATTAATCTTCCACCAAGCTTGATATAAATCTTGCTAATTATTTCTAGTAAGAAAAGAAAAACAGTACCAAAAAATATTACTATACAATGATGACGACTGCCGACATTTTAATTGACGTGAATTTCTAAATTTTAGTAGTGACATCACACATCAGTTTCACAAGTTGTGAAGAGTGGGACTGCAAAAATGCTTTGCTAGATTTGAAATCAAAATCTTCACCAAGCTTCACAAAAATCTTTAATAATTATGCTTTGAAGAAAACGAAAACCGGAACCAATTTTGATAAATAATGTCAAAGACATCTTAATTGACATGAATATTCAAATTGAAAATGTACAAATCAGGCAGCACTCTGACGACTCGTGGAGAATTGAACTGCAAAAGCTTTCTAGATTTGAAATAAATAGGGATCAACCGATTAAAGACTCACTGGGCAGTGGGCAGGGGAGTTGAGATAAATTTCTGGAATTTCCTATGCAAATTACATTAATTACAATGAAAATTTACGGGTTTTGACAAATTCGACCGGAAAAACATGATTCTTACGACGTGCAAAGATTTTGACTACAGAAAGCCCGCCAAATTTCAAATAAAAGAGTAGTGGCAAAATTAGAGAATGGCAAGGCACGAGAATTTTACGAATAAGATGAACTCGATTAACAGAAATCTCACAGAATTGCTTAAGAATTTCCCAGGAAAGGTTGCTATGTATAAATATAATTGAAACAGCAAAGACAATTTCACCCTGGAATATACTATATGTTGTACGAATAATTGTCGTACATTTTCATATTTTACAATAAATTTTGTCCAAAAACATTTTCTAGAGTAATTATACGCTTCAAAACAATTCACAAACAAAATGATACCTAGTATAAAGCTATCTTGATTTGAAAAAGAATTCGATGAGTTTTTCAGCAAAAAGCTTGCTGGCTTTGAAATAAAAAGCAAATGGAAAAGTTAAACAAATCCTGCATAATTTTGCCAAAACGGTTGCAAATTTCAGGAAAATTCTACTTTTGAAGAATACTAAGAATTTCATGGTAGAAAGCAGCAAAATCGACATAAGCGTAAAATTTCAAATCATATGATATTGTTCTGTTTTCATAATATATATGTATAGAATTTACCGCGAAAGTTATCTAAATATGAAAAGTAGAACACTGATTTTGAATTTTAGGATGTGATGGGAAAGACTAAACCTTTGAGGCGCTTGTATCGAGTGTTGCACTGCGGGCAGCATTGATTTCCTTCTCGCCTTTCGTACTCATAACATGGCCTGCATACAGGAAATCCGCATTCATTGCACGCCACAAAAAGCTCTCCTTCTGTCGTAACTCCCACTGGATCGCCACAAATCTGGCAATCTTGCCCATTTAACGGCTTCAAAGGCTTCCTCTGCAACAACAACAACAACAAAAAAAAATTTATTAAAAAACATCTCTTGTAAATTTGTGATCCAAGATTACAAAACAAAAAGTAAAATTGTAGACAAATTTTGTTTTAGAAAAACACCAAAGTTTTGTAAATATCTGACCTCCTCGTGGCCGTGGATGACGACAAGCTCGTTCCTGTTATGAGAGCCAGCCACTAGCCCGGCCCTGGCTTCCATTTTTTTTAAATTTCCTCAAATTGACCGGCCAAAGCCTGCCAAAATAAAAACTTCCGTTGTCAAACGAAAAACAGTTGCAGTGAACTCTAAATTACTCTGTTCTTTTAAATTCACAGGCAAACATGGCCAGTTTTAAATTTTTAGCTTTTAATCCAAAAACACCACCAAAGCAAATGCAGAGTTTCTGATTTTTATCTAATTGTCGACAAAACACCACCAAATTCAAAATTTTCACGTTCAATCCAAATAAGTCCAGCCAACTCCAGTTCTTCCTCTCTATTCACCAACCTCGAGAATTTTCACCATGAATTGAAAAAGAGTTCAAGCAAAAGGCCAGTCTTCTGTTCCTTACCTGTCAAGTCTCTGTAAAACTCTGTGAATTTAACAGATTCCTATGAGTCCAAAAGTATACATGAATTTTGCTTGTTTTCAAATTAACTGCCAAAACACTGCCAAATTCAAATATTTTTGCCTTCAATTCAAAGCCAGTCTAAACAGAAGGCCAAAGCTCTGTTTTTCCTCGTTCCACAGCCAATTTGAAAAATTCCACACCTCAATCCACTTTCACTTCAAATGTAACACTAAATGTGAGCCCTTCCTCAAAATTCACTGCTAAAATCTTCCGAAAAAACTCATATATTTCTCGTTTGGAGGCTAAATCAGCCCAAACCAAACTCAAAATGCACGGAATTAAGCCCACATTCAACTCTGAAAGGACTCCATTGAAGTACATCAATTCGAACGCTCTCATTTGTAGGAAAAATTTAGCCATCCTGAAAACTTTCACTTCCCCACCAAATTCTGTCTGCTCAGCCGTCGCCATGACAGGGTACCATACACCAACAGCAGTTTTTCCGGAAACCTCTGTTTACCTAAAGCGCACGTGTACACAGAAAGCGGTTTTGTCATTCATTAAAGATCCAATATTTTGTTCAGTATTAAACTAGGGTTTAATTATTTGATTATGCGTATCCTTAACCAACCATAGGTTGGGAAAATGATTTAGTTAGTTGAGTTTGGTATGTAGAGGTTGTCCTGTTCATGGAGGTCGAGGTGTCACTGTTATTTATTTTTGAAGTCTCGTATGTTGGTGGGAGAAATGCTTTCAAGGCAAGGGAAATGGTAGCAGACATATTGGTAGGGTTTTTATCTTCATCTGCTATGGGAATGTTTGCTTCTATGTTAAGGCTTGTCTAACAACTATCTATTAGGTGGCATATGGTTGTATTTGTTTGTATCCGGAGCTTTTTATTAATGTTCAAGATGAGCTAGCTCATGTGTTTATGTTTCAAAAGTTGATTCAAAGAATGGTTTGATTGTGAAGTTCATTTGTTTATATTTGAAGGTATATATAAGTGAGATTAATGGTTAGTATTATGGTGTGGTGTTAGCTGATTTGGAGATGAGACTAATGGTTAAGATGGTTGATTTCATTGTGTCACTATAAGGTTGATTCTAAGGGCATGTATCATAATTAATGAAGGTCTTATGCTTTTATATTTGAAGCACTTGGAGATTTTATAGTTGGTAGAGTAAGGGGGCTTAATGGTGAAGCTTATGTGGATTAATTTTAATGTCATGAGAATGATGTGTAGGGGAGAGGATAAGCTTGATTAATGATGAAGATCATATGATTTATTAGAGGGGTAAGATACTTTTTATTTTAAGTGTACAAGGGTTTATTTGGAGAGGAGTAGAGGAAGTGGGTCTAATATTAAAAATCATGTATTATTGTTGTTAGGCAATGGGATTGGTCTATTGGATGGTTTAAGAATAAAGATGTGTGTGGGGATCTCATATCCATTAAGCAAAAATTCTTTTTTATATTTGTGTGTTTGTTGGTGTGATTTATATAAGATTATAATAAATGGTGTTCAACTTTCTTGGGCAAATTTTGGCAATATAATTATATCTTAGAATCTAATAGCTTAACTAATGCATGCATGACTTTTTAGCATATTTCTTTTGGATAAAAGAAATAAAATAAACATGAAACCACTTTGAGGAGGTGACTTTATAACATAATTAGAGCTTTTTTCTTCATTACTTATTGGCATAAGTGGGTGGGAATAAACCCCTTCATCCTTACTAGGTCAACATAAGAAAATAACTAGAACTAATCAATAAAAATATAAAGGTTATGCATGTCACGAGTGCTTAACCTTATTAAACTTAGGAAGATAAAATGATAGGCGCATAACATGCTAGTCCCCTTCAGAAAAGTGTCACCCTTAATGCTAATAATTTTTTAGATGATTCTACTTGAATTGTTCATCTTTCCATGTTGTATTTTCAAGTGGCATATTATTCCATCTGATTAGGAATACAAGTGTGGCTCACTTTCATAATTGCTTCATTCATTTCTTGATGACTACGTTATGTTCTCAAATAAACTTCCCTTATTCTAACTCAAGTAATTTTGACTAAAATTGAAGCTTGTTACTGATCACCCTTTAAGAAAAAAAAATCAAATATAAGTGTAATGTAGTAAAAAAGGTTCACTAGTCTAAACATGCAAGATAGGAATCAAACCCAAACCCATCAATTAAATTCGAGATCAACCAATGGGCCCATCTACAAACTCTTGGGAGATCTAGGCACTTGGTAGATTTGATTGTTCTCTTTTGTTGATTTGATTGATTGGGTAAATTAAGTGTGCAAACTAGGCTAAAAGGCACAAATTTGACAATGAACAACATAAATAGACAAATACAAATTTGATAATTAGAGAATAAACCCAAATTTGGAAAGGGGATGTAGAGAGGAACCTATCACATAAATTTGAGCTCAAGATGGATGGAATATGGAGCTAGCTATCATAGTCCTGACATTTGTCTAAGTATAAAATAGGGATCTAACTGAACTCAAGAGCTTCCAATCTACCTTCTGGTCAATTTTCAGGTCAAAACACTTGGACTAGTCCTCCTCTTTAATGTTAATTTTTTTTCACTGTTCTTGTCTCTGTCTGCATTCTGCTCATGTATCCTCAATCTAAACCTAAAACCCCATTTTAAGCCTAGTTTTGCACAAAAGAAGAGAAAAATGGTGTACGGTTGTATAAGGACTTAGCCAAACCTTGGTTTGGTCTTAACCCTACAACGATAACAATAAAGAAATAGAAATCTAAAGTGAAATACTTAAATATAAATTCTTAATTGAAATGATTATACCTTCAATTGATGACACAATGCTCTTAGGACAAGTTTTCCATCTGTTGATGCAACAACATGATAAATCATCATCAAATGCATTATAAATTCATCACAAATTTATAATAGAATATGTCTTGTTGTAGCTTGCTACTCCTTAAACTCAAATCTGCTTTTGAAGAATAATAATTGCTCCTAAAAGGAAAGAATGAGATGATGAAATGAATTGGGGTTGATGTTGATAACTCAATGATGAGCGAATAGTACCAAACCGGTACTAAGAGGGGGGGGGAATCAGTACAGACAAAAAATACAGTCCTAAACTGGTTTGACAACAGACACTCCAAATGACTGGCAAACAGTGACACCGGTTTGAAATAGAGTGCGACCGGTAAAGCTAAGAACGTCTGAGACAAGCATTAACCGGTTACTCACTTAGCTTTCCACTCAACTCAAGACTATACTACCATTTCACCCTTATGCATAAACAGGTAATCTATCATCAAATCATAATAACAGCTAGTTCAACATGTTTTATTGACAGGCATAAAACACAGAACCATCATATGCTTGACAGACAATAGCAAAGCATCACAAGATAAAAGCATCACACATGACACACATATTTTTCACGTGGAAAACCAACTGGGAAAAACCACGGTGGGGATGAATACCCACAAGCTGTTTTTGAACTCTTTAGAAGTCCGCTTTGTTAGAAGCCTTGTCCGGTTAGAGACATTACAATAGGTTCTGCTAGGAACCGATCCTGTTAGGGATCACCCGGTTAAGGGATGGCTACAATACCCAGTTAAGGGTTAAACCCTGTTAAAGGTTACCTTGTTAGAGGATTTCAAGAACTCAATAGCTAAAGGATTCCGAACTCAGTAGCTTTGAATTACCCTGTTAAAGGATTTTTAGCAAGCCGGTTAAGGCTACCCTGTTAAGGGATTTTCCAACTGTTGAGGTGGTTAGAGACCAACAAGTTTTACAATGATCTAGTAACAACACTCAATGCCAATGCAGATCCTCTTAAGCTCCTCTTCACCTTCTGCACTTACACTCTGCAGGCATCACTTCTCTCCTTTTGGTTTGGCAAGAATCATGTATCCCTTCTCTTGGATACACACACACAACTTTTGCCAACGACCTCATAAAGAGACACAACATCGACCTTATAGGAAAACAGATAGGTCAGTAGCATAAACCCTAAACCCTAAACCTGTTAGGTTAAGGAATTCAAACGGTTCAATCTTGACCGTTGAGCACACTGCATTAAATGCAGCAGATCTTGATCCAAACTCAAGACATTCTCCATCGTCCATTTCCACTGATTTTATGGCGGCTGATAACCCATCACACGTTATCACCATTTTACAGACTTCGCACATTCCCGAGGTAGATAGGAACAATCTCCTTCATGCAAGATCTTTCACGCACACAAGCTTATATGGCAACATGATCTATTCTTCTTTAAAATGCTAACTCATCACACAATATCATCAGTTGAGCCACACAGGCTTGAAGCACATCAACCAGAAACCCTAAAGTTGAGACTACCAACCTGTAGTCATACAATACTTCCATATGTCGGTTCCCATAACTATATGTCGGTTCATCATGAACAAGCACACTGCCTCACTTTGTCACAAATGTCGGTTCACAGTGTTATACCGGTTCTCACATATGCCGGTTCACACCTCTTCAACATATTGACATCAATGACAACATACAATGTCATTATGTCCACATACCAGTTCACATAATGCCAACAGATGTCATGTATAGGGATCTCAAGGTAAAATTACTTTTTGGCATACTTAAAATAATCATTTTCATGTATTGAGGATAGATTTTGAAATGGAAAGGTTGTCATATTATCCTCCCAAAATTCTAGTGAAACAATGTTGGATTGTGGGGTTAAGCCCCATCATCCCAACAAAATATGCTCAAATTTTTAGGGTCATGAGATAACAAGGCCTTAATACAAGATCTATAATTTATATAAAAAATAAAAATATTTCAGTGGGTGAAAAGGTGTCTTGAAATTTGAAATGAGATAGGACCCATATAAAGCTAAAAATGAAACAAGATAGAGGGCACACTTAAAATAAGGGCCCAAATAGGAAAGTGTTGAATGATTAAAGTAAAACAGGTGTAGACACTTAAAATTAATATTTAATTAATTTAATCATGTCAACATAATTATTTAACTTAATTGTGTTGTCCTTATTCCTTTTAGAATTAATTAAATTCAATTTAATTAATTCTATCACTATTGTCCAATAATTAATTTATCAAATAAATTAATTATTCCCCTATTCTTCTAAAGTCCCCTCCAATAATTATTTCCTCTAATAATTAATTAACTTATTCATGTGATTCCTACAAATCATTCTTTCCTAATCCCACTCAACCTAATTAATCCTTCTAGAATCTCTCACAATCATGCTTATCATTATCCCTCAATTTTTAATTCCCACTCATGTCACATCAACATTGAGTCTCTCAAAAAAATTCAAATGTCTTTGAATCCCTCAATGCATCCTTATTTTGGAATTTTTAATTCCTCATGTTTGAAATTCAAATTTCTTCCCCCTTTCCCTAAGGAATTTTATATTCCTTTTTTATTTTCCCAAAGGCACCCTTGATCCATGCCTTCTATCTCAAATCGATCTCAACCCTCCATAAGGAAATCAATCTTGGCCCTTCATTGGCCTCCTCCAATCTATAAATTGGAGTCTCATCTCCTCACAAAGGAATCCACTTCTCATGCATTGTCATGTTGCCCATTTCTCTTTGATCCACTTCTTCTCATAGCATCCTCATGCTACTCATTTATCCTCTCTTCTTCCTTCAATCCTATCAAATCCACCCTATCTTGTTGAGCACTTGGAGAGTATTCCACACATCCATCAAGGACCACTCCACTCAAGTGAGGAAGGGGCACATTCTTCACTTCACCGAAGGTCCAATCTGAAGGAGAAGGCAAGACATTAGCAAAGTATAAATTGTCCTTTTATGTTTATGTGTTTTATGTGTTTGAATGCTATCCACCTAAATCTCACCTTGCTTGGTTTTCCCCTCTTCAACAAGGCTCATATTCTTGAATTAAGGATTATGCTAAGGAGAGTATGAAATTGGACTCATAATTAAAGGAGTACAATTTATGAAACTAAATTTAGCCCCCACTTTAGCGAGAGTATGAACTTACCCTCACACCCACAATAAAGTAAAAGTGAAGAGATAGAGCATCTAAGAGAAAGACAAGCTAGGGATTGTTGGTATTTTGGTATGGTTTTGTCATTGATGTCAACACCTACTGAATACAAGCACTTTGAAGATCCAACAACATTCACCAGCAAGCAAGTAAACTATGCAATAGTTACTGGTATATGGTTCACCGACAGGATATAATGTTCACCGGTACCTAGAATGATATGGAAGACACTTGGTAATGTCGAAGACATCATGTGGACACTTTGTTTTGAAGAATTAATCATTGGTATATTCATATTTGCTTTTATCGGCAAATAGTTCCAGGTTATCTAGGGTTACACCGACAGGTTTATCTTTTCCAGATCAGCATGGCATGCTATGGAGATGATTTATTATTGTTATAAATGCATTTAGCCGACATGTTTAATCGGTTATTGCATCGGATACTATATTGTTTGTAAAATAATTTTATTGTAATATCTTGTAGAGCCGACCTACTAAAATTGGTCTTAGGGTATGGTATAAATGTAAGATCTTATTTGTAAGATCAAGTGTGTGGAATGCGAAAAAGAATTGAGTGAAGGTATATGCGAGATCAAGCAGGGATATACACGAAGACATCATTTGAAGGTGAAGTTAGGTTTTTGTAGAAGCATATCAGCATTACATCGGTACTGAATCTAGCATATGAAGATGCTATTTTGTGCAGTACATTCTTATTGGATTTAACCATCCAACTGTAGTCAGTGTGACTCCCATTTTGTGATTGAGCAGTGAGCTCTAAGTTGTTGGCCTTTCTTCATGTGCAGACCCCATTTATGTACACTTACTATCTGTAGTAGTATCATCTGATTGTGGGTAAGGTTTCCCACCGTGGTTTTTCCCCTTACAGGGTTTCCACGTACAAATATTGGTGTTATGTGTTGTGGATGACTTTATGTTTCATGCATTAATCCTTACCGGTATAGCAATTTACTGTTAACAATGTCTACCGACATACTTAACAGGTTTACCGGTATTAAGCATTAAGTTGGTTAATTAGTTTTTGGTTTGAATTTATTAAACAACTGATTCACCCCCCCCCCAGTTGTCTCCGGGACCTAACAATTGGTATCAGAGCTTAGTCCTCTTTTGTATAAGTTTAACAACTTGAGGAGATCCAATGTCTACTAATTACTTCAGGAAGGATAGTCCTAAACTTGATGGAACCAACTATGGGATATGGAAGATCAGAACGGAGACACATATGAATTGCATTGGTAAAGACATTTGGGAGGTTACAAAGAATGGTTATACTGCTGCTGTAGCTAGTCAGACTGCTCCAACTACCTTAGCTAAAGATGAAGAAAATGACTGCAAAGTAAGAGAAGCACTTTTGAGTGCATTATTAGATCAATAAATCATGGGATTATCAGATAGGTCTACTGCTAAAGCTATTTGGGATCACTTGGAAACACTGAATGAAGGAGATTCCACAGTCAAGATTGCAAAACTTGAAAGCTTCCGAGTCAGGTATGAACATCTGAAAATGGAAGAAGATGAAAGGATTTATGCTTTCATGGAAAGAATAAATGAAATTGTTTTGGGTATTAAATGTTGTGGAGGAACCTTGAGTGAGGATGAAATTGTTTCAAAAATCTTAAGAGGTTTGCCACCGGCATATAAAATGAAGGTTACTACTATAAATGAGTTGAGAACAATGCCTAATACATCAGTAACTAGGGATACATTGATTGGAAAACTTTCAACCTTTGAAATTGAGGAATTTGGTCATGTTGCTACTATAAAAATTGATTTGGCCTTTAAAGCATCAACATCATCTGCTCCATCATTTGACAAATCAGACTAGAGAGCCTTTTATGCAAGAGAACTTGAAGAATCTAGAAAGGAGAATGAAGAGCTTGAAGAACTTGAAGCACTATTTGCAAGGAAAATGCCAAAAGGTCCAATTGGAAGTAAGTATGAAGGCAAAGCACCCTTTAAATGTTTTAACTGCAATAAGATTGGTCATATGGCTTCAAGATGCCCTGATAGACATGCTAGACTAAGAGAAGAAGCTCGAAGAACATACAAGCCTAATCCTGAATATCAGAGATACAAATTTAAGAAGAATAAAGACAAATCTTGTTACATTGCTGATGAAGGTGTGACTGATGATTCTGATGAGGATCCAGCAGACAACGGATGGGTTTTTGTTGCTATAACAGAAGATCAACCGGCACCTACTGCTCCACTGGTAGAACAAGCCCTAGCAGCTAAAGTTGAAGCAAAGGATGAATGGATCATTGACTCCAAATGCTCACATCACATGACTGGAGACAAAGGTAAATTCTTGAACTTTAAAGAATACAATGGAGGTTTAGTAAGATTTGGAGATGACAAAGTCTGTTCAATCAAAGGTAAGGGTTCAATATCTATTGATGGTAAGAATAAAACTGACAATGTCTACTATGTTGAAGGATTAAAGCATAATCTTTTAAGTGTTGGTCAATTAGTTGAGAAGGGATTTCAGTTACAATTTAAAAATGGAAAATGTAAAATCATGAATAGAACTAGTTTGGAAATTGCAACCGATAATCAGACTAGAGGCAATATCTTTCATTTGAATAACAGTGAAAAGGCATGCTTAATTGCACATATAGATGAAAGTTGGTTATGGCATAAGAGACTATGTCATGTAAATTTTGATTGCATGGTAAAAATCAGTACTTCTAAGGCAGTTAGAGATCTACCTAAAATTGTGAAACCTCAAAATACAATTTGTAAGGAATGTCAATTTGGAAAACAAGTTAGAGCTAGTTTCAAAAGTATTCCAGAAAAATCCAATAATGCTCTTGACTTAATTCACACTGATTTATGTCGTCCAGCTAGAACTAGAAGCTTACAAGGTGATAGATATTGCATGCTAATTATTGATGATTATTCTAGAATGTGTTGGGTTACTTTTCTTAGAGAAAAATCAGAAGCACTTGGGAAGTTCAAACTATTCAAAGCAATGGTTGAAAATGAAACCGGTAAGAAAATCAAATGTTTAAGATCAGATCAAGGAGGAGAATTCACATCTAAGGAATTTAATACATTCTGTGAAGTGAATGGAATTAGAAGACAGTTATCAGCACCTCGGACACCATAGCAGAATGGAGTTATTGAAAGGAAAAACAGAACTATCTTGGATGCAGCAAGAAGTATGTTATCAGAAGCAAATCTACAACATGTGTATTGGAGAGAGGCAGTTAGCACTGCTGTCTATACATTCAACAAAGTTCACATCAAAGGTGAAACCGGTAAGACCCCTCATGAACTATGGTTTGGTAATACTCCTACTCTTAAGTATTTCAGAATTTTTGGAAGTAAATGTTATATTAGAAGAGATGAGTATATTGGCAAATTTGATCCTAGAAGTGATGAAGGAATATTTATTGGTTATTCATCTAAGAGCAAGGCATATAGATGTTTTAATAAAAGATTGCAGAAAATTGTTGAGAGTACAAATGTAAAGATTGATGAACAATTCAAAGGAACTTCAAGATATATAGACTCTGAACCAGCAACATAAATTGTGACAAATGAACCTATATTGAATCCACCGATACAGAATGAAGATCCAGTTACCCTGGTATCATCAGAAGATTCCACAGTAATTGAAGAACAACAACAAACTAAGACACCCCGATATGTAAGATTGAATCATTCTAAAGATCAAATAATTGGAAACAAATTTAAGGGAGTTATGACAAGAGGAAGATTGGCAAATGAAGAGGTATGTCTTATTTCTCAAATTGAACCATCATCTATCAATGAGGCATGTGAAGATAAATTTTGGATTAAAGCTATGGAAGAAGAATTAGGACAAATTGAGAAAAATAATACTTGGACATTAGTTACCTGACCTAAAGATAAAAATGTAATTGGAACTAAATGGGTATTTAGAAAAAAACTTAATGAAGATGGTAAGGTTGTCAGGAATAAAGCAAGACTAGTGTGTAAGGGATATTCTCAGAAAGAAGGAGTTGATTACAATGAAACCTTTGCACCGGTAGCCAGAATTGAGGCAGTTAGATTATTTTTGGCTTTTGCAACTCACAAGGACTACAAAGTTTATCAAATGGATATTAAATGTGCATTTTTGAATGGAGATCTTGAAGAAGAAGTATATATTGAACAATCTGATGGATTTTCTTTGACAAATGACAATGATATGGTTTGCAGGTTAAGAAAAGCTCTGTATGGATTGAAACAAGCCCTAAGAGCCTAGTATGGAAGGTTGGATAAGTATCTTTTAAAGATTGGTTTTACTAAAGGAAATGCAGATAGCAATTTATATTACAAAATAACTAATGATGACATCTTGATTATTGAAGTATTTGTTGATGAAATAATCTTTGGAGGAGAAGATGGATTATGTACGAAATTTTCTATTGAAATGCAGCAAGAATTTGAAATGTCTATGATTGGAGAAATAAAATTCTTTTTAGGTTTGTAGATTTCACAGACTGATAAAGGTATATTTTTGAGTCAATCCAAATACTTGAAAGAATTACTAAAGAAATTTGGGATGGAAAACTCTAGTCCGGTAAGCACACCTATGACTACAAATGACAAATTATCTCAAAGGGATGAATCTACACCTGTTAATCCAACTAGATACAAATCTATGATAGGAGGTTTACTGTATTTGACACAAACCAGGCCTGATATTATGAATGCAATATGTATTGTTTCTAGATTTCAGAGTAATCCTAGGGAAAATCATGAATCAGCAGTAAAAAGGATTTTCCGGTACTTACAAGGCACAACAAATCTTGGATTATTATATCCTAGAGATGAAAATTTTGACCTATGTGCATACACAGATGCAAATTGGGCAGGAGATGTGGATGATAGAAAGAGCACCACTGGAGGAGAATTATTTCTTGGAAAGAGATTAGTTTCTTGGTTAAGTAAGAAACAGAGTTGTACATCTTTATCAATAGCAGAATCAGAATATGTTGCAGCAACAACTAACTGTACACAGGTATTATGGCTTAAGCAAATGTTGAAAGACATAAAGGTAAAATGCAAGGAACCCATTACTATATATTGTGATAACACTGCAGAAATTGATATATCTAAGAATTTGGTATTACATTCTAAAACTAAACATGTTTCTATCAAACTAAATTTTCTAAGGGAAAAAGTTGAAGAAAAGGAGATAAAACTGGTTTATGTGAATACTAAAGAACAGCTTGCAGATATTTTCACAAAACCTTTGCCTAAGGAGACTTTTGAATATCTAAGAGATCAGCTTGGAGTCATACCACCATTGGTAGAGACTTAGACAGTTGATGATTGTCATCAGCCGACAGAATTAAAAAGACAAATCTTTATTCTGGTATTTGATGAGGAAGCTACTTCTCAGGGGGAGTAGTTGGTATTTTGTATGGTCTTAAATTTTGTAGCTTTGGCATTTGATATCAAAGGGGGGGAGATATCTATGGAAAAACACATTATCTTTTGAGGAAAGATTGGTATTGAAAATAAATCTTTGGATAAACACATGTTACTCCCAGGGGGAGAAATGGAGATTGTTGTTTTTGGTATTTGGCATTTCTGTTTTGGCACTTTGATGGTTTTTCCATCTTGTGTTGCCATCAATGCCAAAGGGGGAGATTGTTGGTATTTTGGTATGGTTTTGTCATTGATGTCAACACCTACTGAATACAAGCACTTTGAAGATCCAGCAACATTCACCGGCAAGCAAGTAAACTGTGCAACAGTTACTGGTATATGTTTCACCGGCAGGATATAATGTTCACCGATACCTAGAATGATATGGAAGGCACTTGGTAATGTCAAAGACATCGAGTGGACACTTTGTTTTGAAAAATTAATCATTGGTATATTCATATTTGCATATTTGCTTTTACCGACAAATAGGTCCAGGTTATCTAGGGTTACACCGACAGGTTTATCTTTTCCAAATCAGCATGGCACGCTATGGAGATGATTTATTATTGTTATAAATGAATTTAGCTGACATGTTTAATCGGTTATTGCATTGGATACTATATTGTTTGTAAAATAATTTTATTGTAATATCTTGTAGAGCCGACCTACTAAAATTGGTCTTAGGGTATGGTATAAATGTAAGATCTTATTTGTAAGATCAAGTGTGTGGAATGCGAAAAATAATTGAGTGAAGGTAAATGCGAGGTCAAGCAGGGATATACATGAAGACATCATTTGAAGGTGAAGTTAGGTTTTTGTAGAAGCATATCGGCGTTACACCGGTACTGAATCCAACATATGAAGAAGCTATTTTGTGCAGTACATTCTTATTGGATTTAACCATCCAACTGTAATCAGTGTGACTCCCATTTTGTGATTGAGCAGTGAGCTCTAGGCTATTGGCCTTTCTGCATGTGCAGACCCCATTTATGTACACTTACTATTTACAGTAGTATCATCTGATTGTGGGTAAGGTTTTCCACTGTGGTTTTTCCCCTTACAGGGTTTCCACGTACAAATATTGGTGTTATGTGTTGTGGATGAATTTATGTTTCATGCATTAATCCTTACCGGTATAGCAATTTACTGTTAACACTGTCTACCAGCATACTTAATTGGTTTACCGGTATTAAGCATTAAGTTGGTTAATTAGTTTTTGGTTTGAATTTATTAGACAACTGATTCACCCCCCCCTCTCAGTTGTCTCTGGGACCTAACAGGGATAGGGTGTCACTAAGTTTGAGGGATGTGCAAGCTCCGTATAGAATCCTATCAATCTATGCCAATAACCTTTAAGTATACACAAAGAAAACAATGTTCGTACTAAACAAAAAGGTTCCAAGTCAACTAGTTGAAGACACCTCAACATTAAAATGTCTCAACTAGTAATATCATTCTTGTATGTTATTGCAAAAAGATGAGTGGACTTATAGAAAGAACAAGGACGTTCACCAATTGAGGGGAGAAGAAATATGGCATCTAGGTCTACTAGGGATCTTGTTACTCTGAGCCATATGAGAAAACAGAAATAAACATGAATTCCACTAGCCAACAAGTTGTGTTATATTGGATGATTAATAACTTCACCATGGATACCACTAGCAAGTTGTGTTATGCTAGGTGATCCATGCTAGGGAAGATTACAAAGCAAAGTCTCATGTTTGGTAAATAATCTTAAAAATCTACTGCAAAATGGGTGTTGCAATGGCACAAACATAAGGGTTACCAAACAAAGTCCAATGTTTGCAAGGAAATCTGAAAAATCTACTACAAAATGAGTGTTGTAGTGACATCGAGCACAAACAACAACAATAACCAAAACTTGCAGAGGCATATAAAAAAATAATGAACATACTAGCATTACATGTCAATATCTTAAGTTATAAAAAGAAAATACACCAATGATAATCAGCTTCAATCACTAAGGAGATGTCCTTAACAAACATGCATGCATTCCAAGATAGGAAGAAAGATCCTTGCACAAGTTTTGTTTCTTTAAGCAAGGAAGATATATTTGTAAAAGCGATATCTTGCAACAAGTGTAAGGGATCTTTTTTAAGGGTACATGACTATCAAAGGGGGAGGAAGAGATCTTTGCATAAAGGTATCCACCTCCAAGAAGAGATCTTTAATAAATATGACATCTTTAACTAAAAAGGTGACCAAGGATACACACCTTTCCTATTGATAAGAGAGGGGATTCTTAGTGAAATATTGCACACTTTCTATCACTAAGGAGAGATCATTTATAAAGGACATACCATTTCAAGCAAGGAAGATGTTAAGGAACACACACGTCCAAGAAAGCGAAGAATCCACATGAAGGACAATTCTATGCAAGAAAGGATATCAAGTTATAAAAGATGCAACTCAATGAAGGGAAAGTGGATCCTTACAAATGGTGAATGATTTTGACGCAATAATGTCTAACTGTTGTTCCTACATGTCTACGTAGTAGTCAACTATTCCTTAGTAGTAGTTTTAGGAATTAAATTAGGTGTTCAATGCCAGTCCACATAGGACATAAATAAGGAGATAATTCTCCAATTATTAGGTGTTAATCTCCAGTCACGTAGGAAATGAATAAAAAGAGAATTTTCCAATTCAGGAGTTTTTAAGAGGTAGAAGTCTACGAGGGAAGTCTTAGAGGCTTGGGTTGTTGAATAAACATTGTTGGATGTTAATTTAGCATGGGAGGTTGATGGAAGATGTAATTTCTTGATTTTTGACATGAATATCAAACCGAGTTTTCAAGGCATTTCAACCCCTTATTCTGTTTAATTTCTATTTCTTTTTTGTTGTTTTCCTTTGTTATACACATAGCAGAGTTGTTTATATGCAATATTTTCATTAGTTTGGATCAAAGAAAACTTTGATGGTGCCCAAAGGGGGGGTCTGTATGCATTGGGGAAGAAGAGGCAGGAGAAATGTTGGTCTTTGGAGGAATAATGAGGGTGATTGTCTTATAATACTAGAAGTCATTGAGGACAAGCTACATCTAGATAATTTTGAAGAGGAACCAAAACATCCAAAAATGCAGCTAGGGCAGTAGACCCTATGGAAATGCTCATTCAATCCATATCCAAATAAGGCTCTAAGGTGAAAGTTGATACCTCATAATTTAAAGGTGAAATCAATCTAGATTTGTTCTTAGACTGGATCCAAGAGTTGGAGTGTTATTTTGAGATGGAGAATATTGAGGAAGATGATCATAAAAGAGTGAAAATTGCAGTGTCCAAGTTAAAGTCCCATGCTGCTTTATGGTGGGAAAATTTATAAAGTTTTATAAAAAGACGGGGAAAGGAAAAAATCAAATTGTGGTCCAAGATGATGAATCACTTACAAGATTGATTCCTTCCTTCTAACTATTAGCAAAAGTTGTTAAGAGAATTCCAAAATCTAAGACAAAGAGAGTAGTTTGTTTGAGCTTATGAGGCTTCAAATCTGAACTGATACTCAAGAGGATGAAGAACAAGTTGTTTCTTATTATTTTAATGGATTGAGGTTTCAACTAAAATATGAGATAACCTTAGTTAAGTTACCTAAAATGGATGAAGCATATGGATATGCCTTAAAAGAAGAAGAGAAATTGTAACATAAGAACAAGTTGACGAGTAAAAGGAGTGACAATAAACCATATAAAGAAAAATGGATTTCCTCCAAATCTACCAAAGGGAAAGTTCTTGAAGAAAGCATGGAACTTGACTTGTTTGGAAAAGGAGGATTTAGAGGAAGGAGACAATGATATCAATTTTTTAAGAATTAGAAACCCTTAAGATATTTCATATGTAGTGAAGCTCAAGATTGCCCACTCAATCATAGGGATGAAAATTGAGCTATGTTCATAGAGGAAGAGATCCAAGTGATGGAGTTGGAAGCTGAATGTGGAGAGAATCTGATGATTAGAAAGACCCTGACAGCCAAGAACAAACAATATGCAAATGTGGATTGGAGAAGAAAAAACAATAACTAGATGAAATTGTCAAGGAAGGGTATGTAAAGTAATCATTGATGGTGGTTCAATAGATAACCTAGTAAGTACTGAAATGGTGCAAAAATTAAATCTTTCTCATATTTCGAAGTTTGAACCATATAAGGTCTCCTAGTTGAAGAAAGACCAAAGTGTGCTAGTTGATAAATCATATTTGGTTACCTTTAATATTGAACCCTATGAAGATAAGGAGTTTTGTGATGTTGTACCTATGGATGCTTTCCATTTATTATTAGGAAGACCCTAGTAGTATGGGAGAATACCTATTGTTCATGAAATTTTTGCTACCCTCACTTCTAAGAGAAATTTTAGAACTCTAGGTCATGGGATTGAAAATCTGGATCATATAATCGACTCTTTCCATAGATTAAGGATAATAAAACACAACACAACAAGGTTGTACAAGCCTTCTTCACTTTGAGATCCACCAAACTCGGGAGGGTATTCCTTATTTGCAAATTTGTACAATATCATAAATTCATCTTTAGATAGCAAGTGTGTGCCACCAATGGTTTATAATTCTTAGGTTTACAAATAATGGGTGTTCTTAGTTTGTCATTATTTAACACTAATCCCATATATCTTGAATATTACTGAGAATAAAACTAAACCACTCCTATGTCAAGCAACATGAACTTAAGGATTTTGATAATTTGTTTTTTTGCTTCTTAAAATATATCAAATCTTGGAATAGACCAATGCCTATTTTGGGCCACAAAGTTGAACACAAAAATGCAAGAGATTTTACAAAAAACTTCATACATACCAGTAGATTTCATAATTGCTAGTATATTTTACCAATAATCCCATTTATGTGATCACAAAACTCTAATTATAGATCCAAATCATATATTCATTAATACTGCCATTTGATCAGAGCATTTTACTTTTCCCCTTGAGAAAAGGTAAAAATCACATGACACAAGATCAGAAGATCAAATGAAATGACAAATTCAAGTATACTTCATATATTGAGCTCATATATTGGTGAATACACAATGCGAAGATAGTTTTATAACTCTATCATTTTCTTTGCAACCTGGTATCATTTTCTCATAAGAGAAACTTTTATAATCTAGAATTACTACCCATAGCCTGAAAAACAACACTATTCTATTCTACCCTTTCTTGGTCTCAAATTTTTCAGAACCCCTTGCCTAGGACCATGGTATTCCCTTTATAGAAACAAGGAATACAACAATCTACAAGTCATTTACATGTGGAAATTTTCTACTTGCCATTGATCCCCTTGCAAGAGAATATTCTCCCAGTCATAAACTCATTGCCTCTATTTTTCCTCAAGCAAAACTGCCAAACCACTTTGAAGAGATACATGAAGTCTTTGGTGTACAAACGAAAAATATTTTTGGGAAACAGACTACCCTTTGAGCCATGCCACTATCACACATTTGTGGCACCTAGCGCGAAGAGTTGCCAAGATGCAATATTCTCATTGCATCTTATGGTAGGGAAGAACTTTGAGAGTCATGATCAAGGAAGCCTAGCTCTAAGCTCAAATTCGCAGTGTTCTCATCCAATACTCTCTCCAAAATCCAAACTTATATGGGGGGAATATGATGATTGGCAAAGAGATCAGAATTATTTGCAAGTGCAGCTTAAGCGGGTAGTTACACCCAAGATTTTTAATATCCCTTTGGCTATCTCTAGCAATTTTAATACCTCTCTAGCTACAAAGAAAATTGTTTGTCTATTTCTCTATAAATCCTCTGTAACCTAACTCTTCAAACTTCATGAAGCCACCTTTTCTTATAAAAAAACTTAGCTTCACTCTTTGTGCACCTCATCTCATAACCTCTATAGGTAGAAACAAGAACACCTTCTAACATAAATGATCTATTTCTGAAGATGTGTTTGTCTCTCAAGACAGTGATGTATCTTATGTAATAATATAACCTCCATGTTGAGGAATAATGACTGGAGGTGATTGATTCGACATCTCACTTAATTGCCTTACTGTTTCAAATTTTGAAGAGACCACAATCGGGCATCAAGTTTGCATACTTTATAGCATTGATTTATCTAAATGTTGCATCAATTTGTGTGAGTTGGTCCTTTTTATTGTTTCTACATATAGAATATCTCAAGAAACATGCTTTCCTCCTCAAATGGTAGTCATAATTGTGACATTTGTACATTACTCGCCAACTCTAACATCTCTTGCACCAATATTCTTGAGCTTTTAAAGATTTATTGGGAAACTCTTGGGTTTTTGGTGGTAGGGTTAATGATCCTAGCTTGTCATCAATCATCGAGTCCATATACATGATAATAAGTCCCTATTAATCATCACTTATGTGCTACCATTTACATTCATGTCCATCGATCATCCTCTATGCTTGGCTGAGTTGAAAGATCTTGACTTGTCCTTGTTGATTCTCCTTTATCCATCATAGCACCTTATCATAGAAAACTACTCACTTAACTCCTCAAATATGTCATAGAACCTGAGCTAGAACCTTTTCTTGGTCCAAGAAAGTGCCAACTCATCTAATGAGGACTACCATGTCTTAACCCTCACCATCTTCGCATGCTCGCAATCTTCTTTGTCCCTCTTATGTGATTCCTTTACATTTCCCCCACACACCTACAAACCTTCCTTGGCATTGCATCATCCTACCATAGGAGTGTAGGGCCAAATTTTTCTTTGACAATATTCATCCCATTCTTCCCTTCATACCTGTAAAGTGATATGGTAATGCTTACTTGTGATATGGGGTTGTGGGGCACCACCCTTTTCTTACCTTTGGACTTAACCCCGCACACCCACATTGTAAAACTTGAAACATTAAGGAATATTGTGGGGAAGCGAGGTGAACTTATAAAATGAATTACCGGCCATGTTGAAAATTGGATCATAACAATGGGTCAAGGGGCCATGAGATTCAAACCTAGGGAAATAGAACAAGGCCCTAGGGATAAGCTTAGCTAACTAGTAAGAGCATTCTAGGAAAATTGAAGGGGTCGGTTACAACCCATACATGCAACCCATGAGAGGGGCCCCCTTCAAAAACAAAACCAGCTTAAAAAGTCAATAACAAAATATAAGAAGGGTTGAATAAAAGAAACTAGGGCTTAGACAATTATCCAAAATCTTCAAAATTTTTGCATTTGATGGACCTATCATGGGTAGACCAACTTGAGGCAAAAACAAAATTAACCAATACTAGAATTTATGAGTTACAACATGGGGTTAAATTCCACTATCTAAAACCACTCAAAGAAGAAGAATCAATTAGAATTCCAACACTATCATTATCTATAATGAGCTGAAGAGATTTTTTCAAGGAGTCTAAGAATGATATTTGTTACCTATTATACCATAGAGGGAAAGAAAAATCTAACCAACAAGTTGTTCCAATTGAAGTGCAATAAATATTGAGTCAATATTTAGACTTGATTCTAGTAGATCTAGGTGGCCTACCTCCTTCTAGAGGAATTACCCACCAAAATGATCCTATTTTGGGTGCTTGACTTCCAAATCAAGTTGCTTACAAGATGACTCCTCTAGAAAATGAGGAAATGTGAAGATTAATTACTGAGTTATTACAAAAAGGATTTATAAGGGAAAGCATGAGCTCATGTGCTACACCTTCTTTACTCTCACCCAAGAAAGGGTAGAAATGGAGGTTATGTATGGATTCTAGGTCTATTAATAAAATCACTATGAAATACTGATATCCGCTACCAAGAATAGATGACTTGTTAGATTGCCTAGCGGGTACCAAAATCTTCTCCAAAATTGACCTCTAAAGTGGATACCATCATATTTAGATTCACAATGGAGATGAGTGGAAGATTGCCTTCAAAACCAAGGATGGGTTCTATGAGTGGATAGTGATGTTGTTTGGGTTGTCAAATGCCCCAGATACCTTCATGCAAACAATGAATTAGGTATTTAAACTATACATTGAAAAATTCATTATAGTTTATTTTGATGATATTTTGATTTATATGAAAAATGTGGAAGAACATGTAGATTATAAATAACTTTGCTTATTGATATACTTAGAACGTTAAGGTTGTTCATCAACCTTGAAAAGAGTGAATTTTGCAAAAATGAGCTAGTCTTCTTGGGTAGTGTTATTTCAACTAATGGATTGAGCATGGATCTTGAAAAACTTAAGGCCATTCATGATTGGCCTACTCCTCAAAGTATCACAGAGGTGAGAAGAGTTCATGGAATGGTCAATTTTTATAAGAGATTCATTAGGAATTTGAGTGGGATAAGTGCACCTATTATGGATTACACAAGGGGAAAGGCCTTTAGTTGGACCAAGGCAGCGAACCTGAGTCTTGATCATCTTAAAAGAAAGATAAATGAGTCTTTAATTCTTTCCATACCAAATTTTGAGAAACTTTTTACAATTTAGTGTGATGCTCCAGGAACAACAATTAGTGGAGCATTGAGCCAAAAAGGTAAGCATGTAGGCTTTTTCGGTGAGAAATTAAACGATGCCAAAAAGAAGTATACTACTTATGATAGAGAATTATATGTTGTTGTGTAAGCATTAAATTATTGGAGGCATTATCTTCTACATAAGGAATTCATTTTAATAATTGATAATGAAGCTTTGAATTACATTAATTCTCAGAGTAGGCTACCCCAGAAACATGAAAAGTGGGCTTCATTTTTGTAGGCTTATTCCTTTGTTGTGCAACACAGGAGTGGATCCAATGTGGTGTTTGATGCACTAAGTAGAAGGCATCATTTCTTGGTGTTAACACACAATGCACTTGTTGACTTTGATGAAATGCAATATGATTATGCAATAGAACCACATTTTGGAAACATTTATGTAGTTATAAGTAGACTAGAATAGGTGGATATGTATTCTTGTGAAGACTATTTGTTAGCAGATGAGTTTTTGTTTAAGGGGGCACAACTTTGTATTCCCTTTGGATCAAGGAGAGAAAAACTAGTACAAGAAATGCACTCAAGTGGACTAAGTGGACACTTTGGATGGGATAAGACCTTTGAATTGGTGAATGATAAATTCTTTTGGCTAAAAATGTGAATAGATGTAAATAGGTTTGTTTCTACTTGTAGGGTGTGCCAAATTGCTAAAGGAGGCTGATGTAGAGGGAGTTGACTCTCACCTATTTGTGCTACCTTGTCTAGGCATCTCCTCCAAGCCACACTAGAACCATCCAATGATTATACACCTCACACCCTCCAAGGGTCTGCAAGACTTACCCTTTCTGACCTTCCCAAGGTCCTTAGGCTAGGATAAGCACTTGTTGTTTTGTGAGTTACATTCTCTTGCTTAGGAGACCTTGTTTTCCAACTCCCTTTCACACTCAACCTGAGAGTTCAATCCCTCTACCATAGGATATTCATTCCCCACATCACACACATAAGGATGGATGATTTTGTATGGCTTTCCAACCCTACTCCTTCCTCAAAATATTTGGCATTTATCGATTCCAATTTTCACAGGCAAACTGTACTTTTAGGCCTAATAGGAGACCTAATTCTAGTAGCCTTGCCAACAGGGTATTCGGCGATTATCTACCAATATCCCTTAACAACCCTATGAACTCTTTTACATTCCAGAAACCCTTTTGGGGTTTACATAAAATATCTAAAAATTGGAGGTGGGTTTTGTCTTTAATATATCTAACCCTTATAGGGCTCATTAGGCCTATTTGCCCCTTCCTAGGCCTAAAAAGTAGGGATTTTCTCAGACACCTTCACCAGTCCTAATGACTGAGTGAATTGATGCTATTTTTAGGTCTGTACTCCCATGAGGATCTCCATTCCAACCATTCTCCACCTCCATACATCGGATTCACCCAATTAGGGCCTTTTATCCATGATTCCTAATGCTTGCCAACTCAACGTACCAAGCCTAGGGTATGGTGGCAAATATTTGTTTTAGCTTCCTTTATCTTAAAACCAAAAAGAAAACATATAATACATTACAAAATAACATTCCATAAGGTTTCAGAGTGAGTATCCACCATGGAATGTTAGGTTGGAGTCATTTTGGTCTCAAAACCCTGGTTTTTAGGACCTTTGAACCCGCCTGCAAAAAAATGATTTTTTTTTACAAATTACAACACTTCAAGACTCCAAATAAAAAAAAATGAAGGTAAGACACTAGGATAACAATCCATATCCCTTTTTTGGAAGTCTCAATCCGTACAGGTTGTACAAACTTGCAAAGAATAGGAGGTAACTCGGAAAAACATACCAAATGGGAAACAAAATTACTTTTTTTGCTTCAAATCTTCAACAACTAATTATCATCCATCTTTCCAAGCCTTATACTAGCCTTGGAGTAGTTACATATGCTCACAACTGATTGTGACAACCAACTAGTCGTTGGTGTATGAAAATGTTGCAAAGTTGTTATGAGCAACTTTTGCAACATTTGCAATTTGTTGCATTGGTGAGCAACTTTGCTCAAACCCAAACTTGGTCACCTTCAGATGACTCATAAGACCTTAACAACCTCAAAACAATACCAACCAACCTACATTAACCCAAAAACAACTTATCCTAGCAAGTGCTCTACTTGGCACCCTTAAGAGCTCACATACCAACAATGGCCAAACTAAGACTCTTAGGGCCCTTACAATAATTTGAGAACACACTTAATGGCCTCTTGGCCTTATTACAAAACTAAAAACATGATTCCAACATCCTGGAAACAAGGTTAACAAAAATTCCTAAGTGCCCCTGCACCAGAGGCTAACAAAATACTAGCCTCTATACACCTCTCCCTATGCTAAAGGAACCTTGGAGTGATATTTGCATGGATTTTGTCTTGAGGCTATCACAAACTTAGAGAGGATTTGATTCAATGTTTGCAGTGGTTGATCATTTTTCTAAAATGGCCCACTTCATACCCATAAAAAGACCAATGATACGAATCAAGTAGCCCACTTGTTCTTCATGTAAATAATGTGGTTGCATGGTATTCCAAAAATCATAACCAATGATAGAGACACTAAGTTCTTAGGCCACTATTGGAGAACCTTGTGTAAGAAGTTGGACATCAAATTGCAATATAGTTCAACATGCCACCCTCAAACTAATGGTCAAACATAGGTAGCTAATAGAATATTAGGAAATCTATTGAGGTGCTTAGTTGGGGACAATGCTAGGCAATGGGATTTGATTCTATGTCAAATTGAATCGCCTATAATTCCAACATCAACATATCTATAGGTAAGTTTGCATTTCAAGTTATGTATGGTGCAAATCCTGAAGGAATCATGGATTTGATAGGTCTACCCATAAACCCATTAATCAACCAATATGCTACAAATTTTGTACAAAACATTCAAGAGATACATCAATAGGTTAGGCACAAATTCCAAAACATGAATGAACTTTATAAAAAAATTGTTGATATGCATAAGAGGCAGCAAGCCTACCAAGAAGGGGAAATGGTCATGGCACATTTGTGCAAAGAGAGGTATCCTCAAGGTGCCTATCACAAGTTGAAACCTAAGAAAATCGACCCTTGTAGAATTTAGAATGCAATAAATGACAATGCTTATGTGCTTGATCTTCCTAAATATCTATATGTCAATCCTATTTTTTATGTACTTGGTCTTCACTCATACTCCGTAGGGGTGAATGGAGATCAAGGAAATGAAGAACAATGTAGCAAGGACAAAAATGATTAGACCAAACACATATCAAATAAGAAAAGAGAGTAGATTGAGTGAGTGTTGGATACTAAAATATTGGTTACATGGTCTAAAGCCTACAAATTGTATTTTGTTAAGTGGAAAGGTGACGTAGTAGACTTCAACTAAAACACTCTGATACCACTTGACGTAACAAACTTCAGCCAAAACCCAAACACACACTCCATTCTTAGACAATAATGATAGGAAGTTCAAGGAAAACAAAACACCTACAGACTTCTTGGCAGCTTTGTGATAGGAACAAAATAGAATAAAATAGAAATCGATAACAAATTGTATTAAGCACCCACTACGTGAGTCCAGGAGTCATCAATAATAACCAACATGAAAACATGTGAATACCAAAGGATTAACTTTATTATTACACAGAATATGAGGGTAGCTACATAAAATAATGGATGTTTACACACTAACTGGATATATATCTGTCAGTTGACTTCCCTTTGCAACTAAAAAAACCATCATCACTTCAGCTTCTATGGAGAGGCTTGTCGACCTCTCTCCTTCCACTGCATTCACACACTAAATTTCCAACCAAAATTCCCCCTCTCGTATGAATCTAATCACCTTATTATATCCTTGGTTCCGATGTTGCTCATCTTCCTGACTGTTCAACTTCAGCCGAGACTTCCTTTTGCCTATCAGCTTGCCCACATTAATCAACTAATTCCAAATCTTCAACATTTTATCTAGTTTATTTTGGAGTCCAATTTCTTCCAATATTCCTAACTTTTCCTGTTCATTACATTATCTTTTGTAACTGCTTCTTTCCATTATTCATTAATCGCTCATTGTCTATTTGATCTCTTGTTGATGTGTCAACAAGATTTGTGATCAATCTGTTGGAAAATACTAGTGTGATGCTTCTGCATCAAACTCCCTAGGAGATAAAAGATCATTTTCTTTTGTGCATGGTCTATTAATCAACACTTGCCTCTATATTGTTTCTTCAAGTCCTTCATAAATCTTCATTTGCCTAGCCTTGTCTTCATCTGTTCAATAGGTTCACAACTACATCTTCACAAGGGCACATAGTTGTCCTTTCAACTACTCCCATCAATGGTGTAATGAAAACTCTCTCAAGGTTGTAAAATCAAAGGTTTAAAATATGCATCAATCCTATTGTTGCTTCCTCACTCAATCACCAACTACTGCCATCTACCCATCCAAGATCCTAGAAGATGCACTGCCACCCTTCCTCAATGGTCTCTTTCTCTCTATGCACCTTCTACCCAGCTTCATCTTGTTGGAGACAGTACCACAGACCTCTTTCATGTCTTCCACACACCTACCTTTACAAACCTCTTCCTTACTATAGTATTGATGGAGCAACCTACAACCAAACAACTTAGCAACACAAAATCTCAAACCTTTTAGCAAGTTCCTGGTGTACATTGCCTCCTTTAGTGATCTATCTACACATTCAAGATCTTCATATTTTGATATCAATTGGCATAGTAGACTTCAGCTAAAACACTCTAATACCACTTGACACAACATACTTAACTAAAACCCAAACACATACTCCATTCTCACAATAATGATAGGAACTTCAGGGATAATAAAACAACACCTACAAAATTCCTGGCATCTTTGTAATAGGAACAAAACAAAAGAATAATAGAAATTGATAATAGATTGTATTAAGCACCCACTACATGAGTCTAGGAGTCATCAATAATAACCAACACAAAACATGTGAAAACCAAAGGATTAACTTTATTATTACACAGCATATTAGGGTGGATACATAAAATAATGGATGTTTACACACTAACTAATTGGCTATATATCTGTCGGTCGACTTCCCTCTACAACTCAAAAAATCATCAGCACTTCAGCTTCTATGGAGAGGCCTGTCGACCTCTCTCCTTCCACCACATTCACACACTAAATTGCCGACCAAAAATTCCACTCTCGAATGAATATGCTCGCCTTATTATATCCTTGGTTTCGACACTTCTCATCTTCCTGGCCATTTGACTTCTAACTGCTCGACTTCAGCCAAGACTTCCTTTTGCCTATCGGCCTGCCCACATTAATCGGCTAATTCTAAATCTTTAAAAAATTTATCTAGTTTGTTTTGCAGTCCAGTTTCTTCCAATCCATCTGACTTCTCTTGTTCATTAGATTATCTTTTGTAACTTCTTCTTTCCATTATTCATTAATCACTCATTGTATGTTCGATCTCCTACTGATGTTTCGACAGGATTTGTGATCAATTTGTTGGAAAATACTAGCATGATTCTCCTGCATCAAAAGGTCTTCCAGATTCATATAACATTTAGCTCACTGAGACTTATTTGTTTAAGTATAGCAAGACAACTCCATTATCTGATTCTAAACCAAGAGGTTCATAAATTCTAAAATATGGAGAGGATGATGAAATAATGTATATCTGTTGTGGTAAATGTCTATGTAGGAGTTAGCTATTCCTTAGTAGTAGTTTTAGGAGTTAAATTAGGTGTTGAATGCCAATCTATAGGAGATAAATAAGGAAATTATTCTCCAGTTTATTAGGTGTTGATTTCTAGTAATGTAGGAGATATTTAAGGAGAGAATTTTCCAGTTCATGATTTTTTAAGAGGTAGAAGTCTACTTAGGTAGTCTTAGAGGCTAGGTTGCTAAATAAAAAGGGCTAGGTGTTAATTTAGCATGAAGATTTGATGGAAGATGTAAATTCTTGATTTTTGACATGAATATCAAATTGAGTTTACATGGTATTTCAACCACTTTTCTATTTAATTTTTATTTCTCTTTTGTTATTTTCCTCTATTATACACATAGTGGAGTTGTTTATCTGTAGGATTTGCATCAAATTTGAAAACTATTCTTGCCCCCCAATGTAGAAACATGAATAACTTGACTATTGTGTTGTCACCCAAGTTTGATTGCACTTGAAATTGTACCACTATGAATGACAATAAGCCCCCAACAAGTAAGCTACCAATGTCACATAGCAAAGAGAAACACAATAGTTTATAAATGTTATTAAGAAGAGATAAGATGATGGCATAACTCATCATCAACTAGTATTTAAATGATACTAGTTACATTAAGTTGTTGAATTTTGAACTACAAATCATGTCATTCATTAGTGGAATTGCCATGGATTTTATGATATTTGCAAAAAGAAGGATTGTCCTAATCTCGTTTATGATTTTTCCTTTGATTTTTCAAAGGGAGAGTAATCAACTTGTCTTTAAGAATCTCATATAAAATACTCTTGTGTTGTGATGAAAAGTTGGGAGAAGAAGATATAGATGCATTAGATAGTGGGGGAGGGGATGTTGACAAAGGAGGAGGTTGGAAACCTAGAAACCTTCTTTACAAAATGTGATGTAGATTTCTCATGAGCCTCCACACTTTTTTGCACACATCCTGAATAATGTCCATTGTATCCATGTTTATAATCAAATATAGGTGTTGAATTTTCTAGAGGAGACAGTCCATTCTTAGTTTCAAACTCTAAAGCGATCCAATCATAATCAAGACGTGTTGGAACAAGAGATTGGAATAGATGTATACAAATCTTGAACAAATAAAACACAAGGCTCTTTCAAGGCTTCATACTTAGATTGAGGGACCTTATATCCATTAAAGGAATTTTTAAAGTCTATTGGACCCCAATTCTTTTCTATCATAGATTCATTCATAGGAGGCTATGTTGGTGAATTAATCATAGTGTTAAAGGGAGATATGCATTTGACTTCATTTTGAACAACATCGTAAGGATTAGGATCAACCTTTATTATGTGAAGATCAGTGTCATGTATGAATTTGATTGTATAGTGAAGAGTGGAAGGTATTTCATTCATAGCATGAATCCATGGTCTACTTAGAAGAAGGTTATAATTGAGAGTGTTAGGCATGACATGGATAGGTGCGGGTAGAGTCACGGGTCCTACTATGATAGGTAATGCAATGACACCAAGTGGATCTCTACCAGTATTATTGATCAATTAAGGTGCGTCTTATCTTATGTTCATTAATGCAAAGTGTGCTCGTGAGGGGATAATATTTATTTTCAACCTCTAAAGAAGGCATTTCACCTTGTGAGAATGTTATATCATTTGGTCTAGCACAAGGAGGGGAAATTACCTATTGTAAGGTTTCTTGGATCAACCCATGCTATGAAGATGAAGTTTGAATCCATTCCTAAAGGGATATATTATCTAGGTAGCATGAAGTTGTTAAGCAAGATTATGTTCCCTAAAACATGTTGAAGATGAGGGGGAAGAAGTAGGAAGAACATTGTTTGGATAGCTATATATGTCAACCATTGTATAGTAACTATGTTGTGACATTTGTTGTTTCATATTATTGTATCATCTCATGAAGTTTAAGATGTAGCTAGAAGATCTACTTAGTTTCTTAGCAACAATCACATATTGGTTTTGAGATTGAGTGGCATGTTGAACAATTTTAGGCTTCACATGACTAGAAACATAAAAATCATTGACTTAATTAAGCGCTTTGTTCTCTAAGGATTCATTTTTAGAAGGGACAAAATTAGGGAGAATGCTAATAATTTCATCCTCTTTCTCTAAGGTATTTTTATGGGTAGGAAAAACTTTTGGAGAAGGATTAGCAATATCTATCAATGCTTCGTATCTAGAAGAGATGTCATTTAGGTGCATGGAAGTTAAGGTGACATTAAGGAAGGTATTTATGATATCATCCTCTTGCTTTAGGATATCCTCATGGGAGAGGTACTTTTTAGGAAAAAGATAAACATCATTCTTCAAAACTTCATCCTAGGAGGGAGAGTTTTAAGAGGAGTGTTAATAATCTCTTCTTGTACCAAAATGTCCTCATGGGTCTAAGGAACTTTAAAAGAGGGATACAGTGACACATGGGAGGTTAAGCCACTATCACATCTATGAAATGCATGCATTAACTAGTAGGCCAATCGTACTAGTAGTACAAAAGATGCACACTTTTTTGGTTTATTTTTATTTGATCTATATTTTTAAATTCTAATTAAAAACTTTAAAAAACTAGAATACTTATGAAAAACCCAAAACCATACCAAGCACAAAGTAGCATTAATGATGATCAAGGGTCCATACATATTATATGAATCTAATTGTTGTGCAAGATTCCTTGATCCTAAAATAATATTTCTTTTTTTTAACTACTTATATTTTGATATTTGGACAAGGAATCCTTGAGTTTATGATAGTTTTGGACTCAACAATGATGTTTGTTTCACTCTAGGATGGGTCACTTTTTCTCTCAAGGATGGATCTCTAAAAAAATGGATAGGATGTCATAGTTGGCAATTGACACTCATTGGATTCATTTTGTTGTCATTGATGGAAACAAGATTAAATGGAAGTCATATACCGGCACCAGGAGGCATATATTAGTAGACATTGACTTTGGAGCATTCAGGGCTACACCGACACCGACACCAGCATCAATACTTCAAAGAAGCCGACATCAAGGAAGATTTATTTAGTAAATCATTTTGTAATTATTGTCAAGGCCGACATTGAATATCTTTTGTAAATGTATTGTAAGCCAACATAAGGCATATTGTTCGTAATGGGTATATAGGTCAGTCTGCTAGGCCATTTTGACATATACACATGAGATAGACATGATATGGATATAGGAGAATATAGTAGAACTGTATAATGAGAAGTATATGAATCAAGATCATTTTGTATGCAAATTTTATATCATACAATGATCTGTAGATATATTGGAAAGCATTCTTGGAGGAGAAGAGATACATGTAGTAGTGTTCAGGGTTTATGAACCGGTACAGAGTAGAGCTAGAATCGGAACTCTATTTGGCATAGCAGATGCATTCTTGAGTTCATTCTTCAATATTTTACTTTTGCAGAAAGCTTGTAGTCAATGAGGCTATTTAGTGATGAGCAGTATGCTCTAGGTAGTGTGCCTTCCTGCATGTGCAGGCCCCCATTATATGTACTATCTTTTCATATGGCCAGTGAACTGATATTGTGGGTCAAAAATCCCACCGTAGTTTTTCCTCTTTGCCATTTTCCATGTATAAATTCAGTGTGTTATGGTGTTCATTTATGTGGATGGTTTATTTGCTTCTTGTTATATGTTTATTTGTTTACCGATTTATATGTGTATGGTATCAAAGGATAAAATCTTACTATAGCAGCAGAACATTGATTCACCCCACCTCTCAATGTTCTTGGATCCCAACAATTGGTATCAGACCTTGGTACCTTGGAAGAAGTTTAACCTCTTGAGGAAGATCCTGAAACCAGAATCTTTGAACATGGCTATGGAGAAGCAACTTGAGATGGCTCTTGAGGATTATGATGTTGAAAGAATAAAGAACTTGAAATTGCAAGATGAATTGAATTATGCTAATGAATTCATTCTTATCCTACAAGAAAGGTTATCATCATCTCAGGCCAAGAGAAAAGAAATTTTGCAAAACCTAGATGATGAGGAGAAGAATTCATTTAAGGAACAATGTCAGAAACTAAGTCAAGCAAACATGCTTATGAAGAATGAAATGCAAGATCTGACTATGGGCTTATCAAAAGATATAGAGGACAGAAAGAAGAAGAAATCTAATCTTGTTATATCTCTAAAGAACAAATTTGATGAGTGTGGTAGATTAACTCATGGGAATAATCTGTTGAGAGCTGATTTGGCACACTCCCGGAACAATGAACAAGAACTTGAAAGACAAACAACTACTTTGAGACATTATCTGACTACTGCAAGTGAGTATAAAGAAAAATTCAGGATCAGTGCTGCACAGTTGGATGACTTATTTAAAAGACAAAGACAGATTGATGATTCTAGAGGACTTGTATTTGTACAAGGTGAAAGCTTCGGTACTGCAAATGAAGATCAGACAACCGGTATGCAAAACTTATCAGAACAGAGGAAATCGGCAAGGCAATCTAATGCTTATAAATTCAATGGTAGATGTTTTGTTTGCAATAAATATGGGCATATGGGTAAAGAATGTAGAAATAAAGCAAATCAAAATAACAATTATGTTCCTGATCAATGCACAAATTGCAAGAAATATGGTCATAGATCAGAAGATTGCAAAATGAATGTTAAATATCATGCATGTGGAAAGTTTGGACATTTTGCTAATCATTGTAGGTCAAAAAATGATACTGGATATGTCAAAGCAATTCAAAAGAACAATGTTACATGTTATGCATGCAACAAAATTGGTCATATTGCTAAGTATTGCAGAAGCAAGACTCAACCGATTAGTAATGATAAAGATAATGAGAAAGGAAAGTAGAAGGAAGATTAAATACAACAAGATCAAACCAAGAGATGGGTTAGAAAATCTGAAGAACCAAGTGGAGATGGATCTACATTGGTAACTCCACTGGTAGAATAGGGTATTCCTCCACCGGCACAAAATTCCACTAGTAACTGAGGCATTAGCCTTAGGGGTTGGCAAAATCATTGCTAAATCTTGCATATTACCCTGGAGGAGATTTGAAGAGATCTAGAAGAGATTTGGAGAGTTGTGTTCATCATTGATGAAGGTTCACCTGACACAAGACTGTGAAACTGACATCCACTAGGGTTGTTCGTGAATCATTTATTACAGAAAAAGATTAGGGTTTTATTCACTGATAAAAAGGGTAAGTGAATTCATTTTCACTCACTGGACATTCAAACATTTAGAGCAAAGTAAAGGCGATTTAAGAGCGTGCAAAAGCATTGTGAAAGGATTTCGAGCAGTTATCTAAGAAGCACTCAATCTTCCACCGGCGTTAACTTTTAGGTATTCTTGAAAATGGCATCTAGATCTTCAGCTCCTACTTTCATTGCAAATGCCACCATTGTCGAAGTTAAGGATAGGTTAAGGCCCGTATTCAAGGAGGTTCCCGAGATTGCTAAGAAAGAAGACTCCGCGGGAGCATTTTCTAGGGTTCCTTATGACGTGATGTATGTTGAAGATGTGAGGGCATACATTCACTGCACCCTGGAGGATCTAGGCACATAGGACATCAAAAGCATGTATCAATCCATGATACTAGGAGACTCTAGAATAATGAAACCGGGATACAAAGCAATTGAGGATCTATGGTTAACCAATATTCTGTACATACCGAAATTTAAAGTAGGGTTCACAATGAATTTATCTCGCTAGATTGGCCTTTGATGATCACAAAGGAGGATATTCAAGTAGTCACCGGCTTACCCAAAGTCGGACAAGAACCCGACAAGAAATTTTCCAACAATGAGGTCGAAAAACTCACCGGTGCAACTCCTAATAGAAAATCAATGAGGATAAGCACAATCACTGACACTGATGTAAAATTTGCAAGCATGATAATAGGTTATAAGGTAACTCAATCCAACTGATTGAATTATGTTGCTATTTCATGAATTCATGTAGCATATCAGATGCTGAGAAATAATGTAAAGTGTGATTTATGTGAATGGATGAGGAGTGAATTGATGTTGAACCTTTGGTAAGATCAAGGGAGTTAAGAAAGGCACTTTTAGATATGGAAATTTAAATTTTTTTTAATGCTTTACTTCTTGAATGAGCTACCTGGTCTTGGCAAGAAGTGTTGGGCTCATAACATATCGCTAGGTATGAAAATAAATGAAGCAATCACCGGTCTTGGTACCAGTAGAGATGAGAAACTTTGGGGGTATTTCAAAATATTATAAGAAAATATGAGGAAAAGGGAGAGAATATCAAAGAACATTGTGGAGAAGTACTCTACTGATATCTGTTTTATGGTAAAAATTGATGAAACTCTTATGGAAGCAGTTGAACCTAGGACCATATGGATTACAGAGCTTGGATATGAGGTAGATGACAACATTTTTGAACTCTATGCAAAAATGCTATTAGATGCCCCATTAGATGATAAAACAAAGCATTTTGGTATGGCAGGATAGAAGGCTCTTGAAGTGAAAACCAATTTTAACAAGAAGAGAAGAGAGAAGAAAATAGAAAAGATGTCTGCATATGTACAAGATGTAATTCATAAGATTGACACTCAATTGGGTTCTAGATCCAAACATGCAGCAAAATTGATAGAGGCTAGTACTGCAGAAGTGAAGAAGCCTGAAGCTTTCATTTCCCCTATCACTTTTGATTCTGACCCTCAGGATAATGAGCCTCTGGCTTTTAGAAGGTTACAAAGGAAGAAAGTGGTACAACCACCAATAGAGAAGAAGGAAGAGCATAGGAGGAGACTTGTTAGAAAGGCAACTACACCTACTGCACCTCCACCACCAGCAAAGAAGCCTATGCAAAAGAGGAAACCAGTCACATCTACCTCAAAAACCACAAGAAAAAAGAAGAAGGGTGATGATATTGAAACCGGTAAGACCACAAAGACCTGTGCTGAGCTTATTGATGAAATTACAAAAGATGGAATTTTGAAAATGTATCTAAGTATTACGAAGACTTGGAAGAAAATAAGCAAAATGAAATAGAAGAGGCTATTTTTTGGTATATAGACATCTATAAGAAATCCTTAGTTGAAATTTTGAAGAAGATACCTCTTTCCTTGTATAATAAACTTGAGGCTAGAAGACTTGACGCTGTCAAGAGAGATAGGGAGATTAAGGAAGTATCACTTTTAGAAATGTGTGGTGTTGTAAACAATAAGGAAATGAAAAGATGCATAGATGTTGTATATAGAACATTTTTTCAGTAGTAAACCCTAGTAGATAATCCTTATGATGGACAGAGTAAATGAGGTGATAAATGAGACTAGTAAGTGTTAGGTCCTAGAGACAATTGAGAGGGGGGGGGGGGTGAATCAGTTGTCAAATAAATTCAAACCAAAAACAACTTAACCAACCTTAATGCTTAATACCGATAAACCAAACTTTATGCCAGTAGATAGTTTATTAGTTAATTGCAGTACCAGTAAAGATTAATGCATGAAATAGAGAGACAATAACATCCACAACACATAACACCAATATTTGTATATGGAAACCCTGTAAAAGGAAAAACCACAGTGGGAAACCTTACCCATAATCAAATGATACTACTGCAAATAGTATGTGTATACAAATGGGGTCTGCACATGTAGAAAGGCCAAGCGCCTAGAGCTCACTACTCAAACACAAATAGGAGTCACACTGACTACAATTGGATGGTTAAATACAATAATGATGTACTGCTCATAATAACATCTTCATATGCTGGATTCAGTACCGGTGTAGTTCTGATATACCTTCACAAAAACCTTGCTTCACCTTCAAATGATGTCTGTGTGTATAGCTTTGCTTATTCTCGCATATACCTTCTTACAATTTCCTTTTTTCAATCGCATATCGATCTTACAAATAACATCTTACATATATACCACAACCTAAGACCAATTTTAGTAGGTCGACTCTAAAAGATATTACAATAAAATCAATTACAAGTAAATCAATAACTGATGCAATATCCAATTCAACATGTCGACTTAATGCATTTACAACATTGATAAATCATCTCCAAAGTGTGTCATGCTGATCTGGAATAGATAAGCCTACTATGCTTATTTTGGACCTATTTGCCGGTAACAACAAATATGCAAATACAAATATACCAATGAACAAATCTCCAAGACAAAGTGTCCAAACGATATCTTCAATATAACCAAGTGTTTTCCATGTTATTCCAAGTGCCAGTGAACATTATATCCTGCTGGTGAACCAGATACTGGTGACTATGCATAAAGTCACTTGCTTGCCGGTGAACATTGCCAATTCTCCAAAGTGCCAGAGTTGATAAGTGTTAATAGGTGTTGACATCAATGAAAAAACCATATCAACATAACCAAAATACCAATAGTAAGGGTTGGACCAAATTCTTTCAGAAAAATCCAGATTTTCTCACATCTCAAGAAGAATTTGCAAGAGCAACAACTTCCACCATTCCTGAAAAATCAAAAGGGAAAGGTATTTTGGGTAGTTCAACTCCAATTTTGACACAGTTGGAAGTAAGGGAGAGTGTATAGTTTGTATCAGGACAAATCATTGTTAGCATTTCACAAAGGGAGATTGTTGGCATTCCAATAAGTTTGTTGGTATAAGGATATTGAGATGGTTGTTGAAGATTGTGGATATAACTGAGAAAGGATGATTACTGTCTTAATAATATTATTTTGTCATTGATGTCAAGCAATTGATTTTCTGATTCAGTTTGATGTTGCCATATCTTAATGAGTATATTTTGATGAGTATAAAGATGTTAGTAAGTGACACAGAAAGAATGAAAATGAAGGGAGTAATAAGTTATTCAATGGGAAAGTATTACCAAGTAAGACAATGATGAGATTTTGTTGTTTTGATTATTTTGATATCCTATATAATGAGTATTCGAAGACTGAACATGAAGGAGAAAAGATTTCATTCAATAGATGAATATAGGTTTGATATTGTTCTATGTTACCGAGCAAAGATGCTAGTCGGTAAACCCTAATGTTATCGATATCGGTTAAAAGAGGCAGAATATCTACCGAGTAAGGTTTAGTATTTACCGAGTAACAACCGAGTAATAATAGGATGCATTGGATGGATAAAAGCATTATTAAATGAAAGATGCCAATGAGCTGGAGATGTATAGATGATTGATATGTCATGCAAGAAGTTTGTTGAAGATCTATGACAACGAAAATATAGGAGTTAGATCTACAACGCAGATTGAACGGTCATAACCTAGCACAAGTTCCAAGGAAGAAATACAAGTTCCAAGGTGAGATAAAACATTTTTAGATCGAAGGATACAATGATCCTAGTCAAGTTTGAAGATATGATGGCTAAGATTGATCATGGGAAATGTGATCAAGGAGATTAAGCGGTTAGGAATTGTTTATAAATAAGAAATTATTGATGAACAATAGATGCGGGCAAATAGAAGAACGGTGATACTACAACAATGATCATCGAGCATAGAAGATTGAATATCTGATTAAAGAACAGATTGAGAAGCCCAGCAAGGAGCAAGATAAGTCTTATGACAAGATTATTTTGAGCACACAGAGTCTACTTTAGCATTACAGATGTGAAGTTGCAGATATATCTTATACTGTTATTTATTTTGTAAGTGACAGGAAATCTCTTAACCGAGTGGACCTAACAGTCTTATTTGTAAATCCTCTAGCAAGGTAACATTCTGAATGCATGTTTGAAATCCTTTGACATGGTCACTTCTAACAAAGTGCAAGACTCTAACAAGTCTGAGGGAAATCGCTTAATCGGGTCACATCTAGCAATGTGTTTATGTAATCTGTAACAGGATTGGCTTTTAATCGAGCATACTCTAGAAGGGTATATTTCTTAGTGGGTCCAAAATCCCGCAGTGGTTTTTCCCTATTTGGGTTTCCACATTAAATCTGGTGTTAAATGTGTTATGATGTTTTAAGTGTATATGTTTATGAGTTTGAATGATTTACAGTCATAGTTGCATATTAGTAAAGGCTACCGAGGTTGAATCTGATAAATATATTGCATAGTGAGTTTTTATGATTCAACCCCCCCCTCTCAGCTTATTAACAATTGGTATCAGAGCTTTGGACTCCAGAAGAAAATTTTAAAGGTACTTGAGGTAAGATCCGAAGATGTATAAAAGGGATGCACCAAAGCTGAACAAGTCTAGTTTCTCCACATGGCAGAAAAGGATGAAGTTGCACTTATCGGGAATTGGAGAATATGCAACATACTATCTGGAGAATGATTACAGTGTACCTAGCACCTACCCGATGAAAATGGAAGAGATAAAGGCAAAGCAAGAACATATTCAAGAAATGATTGAAATAACATCAACATTAACCGACTCAGAGTTTAATGATCTAGAAGGCTACATTGATGCCAAAGCAATGCGGAACAAGCTTATATCCATGTATGGTGGTGATGAACATGTTCAGAGAGAAAAAGTAGACAGTCTAAGAGGTCAACTTGAATCCATGAGAATGAATGAAGGTGAGAACATAACCCAATATAGTACAAGGTTAAAAGAAACTGTCAATTAAATCAAAGGAGCAGGAGGAACTATTGAAGAAAAGGATATAACAAGTAAGTTGCTCAAAACACTTCTACCTTCTTATGCCATTCGAGTCTTTGCAAACAATGAATTAAGGTCTGTACCAAACATGTCAGTATCCTTGGATGCTACTATCGGTAAGCTACATGCATTTGAGTTGAGTAATTTTGATAACAGTGGGCCTTCGGTAAATAAAGTTGAATTTGCATTCAGTTCTTTTCATCTTGGTGAATCTAATGATTATAATGATAGAATGTATAAGTATACTGAAGTAAATCACAGTGGAGCAAGTGAGAGATTTCGCAAAAAAATGGAAGAGGTACACAAACTATATGAGGAAATCAGAAAGCAAGAAGAGTTTGAAGCATTATTAGCCAGAAGGTTACCAAGAGGCAAAGGTAAGTATAAAGGAAAGTTACCTTTAAAATGTTTTAACTGTGATAGAATAGGACATATGGCTTCTAATTGTCTTGACAAAGAATCTAGTGAAAAGAGAGAATATCGAGATGACAGACAGAAAGACAACCAATACAGAGGACACCGAGACTTCAGAAGGAGAGATAGAAAGACATGCCTAGTAGCTGATGAGGAATCCAACGATGACAAATCTGATGGGACATAGATAGAGGAAGTTGTATATGTGGCTATCAAAGATGGATCAGATGAAGAAAGGTATGAGAAAAAATCCTTGATATCTCACATTAATAAAAATGATTCTTGGATCATAGATAGTGGATGCTCACATCTCATGACAGGTGATAAACACAAGTTTGTTAAATTAGAAGACTATGATGGAGGTTATGTAATATTTGGTAATGATGCACCATGTCTAGTGAAAGGTAAAGGTTCTATCACACTTCTTGACAATGCTAAATGTGATGATGTATATTGGGTTGAAGGTTTGAAATACAATTTGTTGAGTGTATCACAACTAAACAATACAGGATACCGAATAGAATTTCAGAAAGGAAGTGTCAAAGTTCATGACAAACATGGAAAGCTGGCTGCTACCAGGACACAAACAAAAGGTAATACATTTCATCTTGACTCAACTCGGAACAATTGTCTGTATGCTAAAATAGAAGATACCTGGTTATGGCACAAAAGGTTTTGTCATGTAAATTTTGATAACCTGATCAAAATAAGTAAGAAGCACTGAGTAAGAGGTCTACCGAGTTTGGAAAAACCTGAGAATGCAATATGCTGAGGATGCTAGATGGGTAAGATGACAAAGTCAAGGTTTACAAGTAAGTCCTACACTTCTAAAGGAATTTTAGATCTCGTGCACACTGATCTCTGTGGTCCTATGAAAGTTCAAAGTTATTTTGGTGATAAATACTTTATATTATTTGTGGATGATTACTCAAGGATGATGTCAGTTATGTTTTTAAAAGAAAAATCAGAAGCCTTTCAAATGTTCAAATGGTACAAGGCTAGAGTTGAAAAAGAAACAAGAAGATAGTTGAAATGTCTAAGATCTGACAGAGTAGGGGAACTCATTTTTGATGAATTTAACCTATTTTGTAATGATCATGGTATAAAGAGACAAGTATCTGCACCGAGAACACCTCACCAAAATGGGATAGCTGAAAGAAGAAATAGATCAATTGTAGATTGTGCCAAAACCCTAATGATAGAAAAGAGGGTACCTCAAACATTTTGGAGAGAAGCGATCAACACTGTAGTTTACACCCTGAACCGAGTACAACTGAAGAAAGGAACTTTGAAGACACCTTATGAAATCTGGTATGACAAGAAACCTAATGTAAGTTACTTTAAAATATTTGGAAGCAGCTGTTATGTTCACAAAGATGACAAAAATGGAAAGTTTGATCAGAAAAGCGAGGAAGGAACATTTCTTGGTTATTCTTCTAGAAGTAAAGCATTTAAATGTCTGATCAAATCATCTAACAAAATAGTGGAAAGTGTAAATGTGAAAATCGATGAATTTGCAGAAAGAAATGATGAAGGAAATTCCAAAGAACCAAAAGATTATGAAGGGTTTGTTTATGTTCAACCAAGAAGTCCTATCGAGAAAGTTGATGAAGAAAATGAAGAAAATACCTAGTTACTGAGTGATGAAGAAGATCATACAGATCCTACCGAGCCTATATTAGCCAAGTATGTCAGAAGAAATCATGCATCAAGTCAAATTATAGGAGATAAGGATGATCTAGTGATGACAAGGAACAAACTAAGACAAAACACATGTCTGATATCTGAATTTGAACCGAGAATAGTAAAAGAAGCATTTAGTAATGAAGATTGGGTAAAAACTATAACAGAAGAGATTGAACAAATCAAGAAGAATGAAACATGGACACTGGTCCCAAGACCAAAAGAGAAAAATGTGATTGGTACAAAGTGGATTTTTAGAAACAAGCTAAATGAAAAAGGAGAGGTCGTTTAGAATAAAGCAAGACTAGTTTGCAAAGGTTATGCTCAAGAAGAAGGAATAGATTATGGTGAGACTTTTGCACTTGTGGCAAGACTTGAAGGAGTAAGAACATTGTTGGCATATGCTGCTTACAAAAATTTCAAGTTATATCAAATGGATGTTAAATCTGCATTTTTAAATGGTATACTAGAAGAAGAAGTTTATATTGAACAACCTGAAGGATTTATTGAAGACATGAATAAAGATCGGGTATGTAAGTTGAACAAAACATTATATGGTCTAAAGCAAGCACCTAGAGCATGGTATGAAAGACTGCAATCTTACTTAATCAAGATTGGATTTATAAGGACAAGTGAAAACAACAACATGTATATGAAGAATGATGAAGACAATAGAATACTGCTTTCAGCCATTATTGTTGATGATATTATTTTTTTTGGTAATAACTCTTTATGCAAGAACTTTTGAAATGAAATGTGAAAAGAATTTGAAATGTCATTAATCGGTGAAATAAAGTATTTTATAGGTTTACAGATACTACAAATGAAAAATGAGATTTTCATTGCTCAATCCAAGTATATAAAGAAAATCTTGAAGAAATTTGGAATGGAGGATTCTAAACCTATAAGTAATCCTATGACTACCAATTGTAAACTATCAAAGCATGATGAATCTACATCTGTTGATGAGACACTTTATAGATCTATGATTGGAAAGTTGCAATATGTGGTTCACAGTAGGCCAGATATAGCACATGTAGTAGGTATAGTTGCAAGATTTTCTGCAGATCCCAAAGAAACCCATATGATAGCAATCAAGAGAATTTTCAAATACTTGAGAGGCACTGAAAATTATGGTTTAGTGTATAAAAAGAGTAATGATTTTGACTTAAAAGTCTACTCTGATGCTGATTGGGCAAGGAACATTGATGATAGGAAAAGCACAAGCGGTGGAGCTTTCTTTCTGGGAGATAGACTAGTAAGTTGGCTTAGCAAGAAACAAGGATGCATTTCACAGTCAACAACTAAAGCTAAATATGTCACTGCAGCATTGAATTGTACCAATATTGCATGGATCAAACAACTGTTGGAAGGAATGAATGAGAAATTTACCGAGCCAGTAACTATATTCTGTGATAATACTAGTGCCATTAACATTTCAAAGAATCTGGTAATGCATTCTAAGACAAAGCACATCTCTATAAAGTATCATTATCTCAGAGAAGAAGTTCAAGAGAAGAAAGTTGTGCTGGAATATAATAGTTCAAAGGAAAAAATAGCAGACATTTTCACAAAGCCACTGCCAAGAGACACTTTTGAGTATCTCAGAAGTAAGTTAGGGGTCCTACCCCTATCTAGCACTCACTGACAGAGTTCGGTGAACACGTCAATTCTATGAATCTACAAGATAACTATTTATGAGTTGATGCTGATTTATACACTTTAGGAGGTTACCTAAAGTTGTGCAAGCAATAATGATTGAAGACAAGTTTCTCTGACCGAGACTAAGATGATACATTTGTATTTTCAGCAAGAAAATTAATTCATAGCAGAAGGAATCATGAATTAGTTTTTACTTTTTGGCATTGTTGTCAAAGGGGGAGAAGACTAATTAGTGAAGATTAATAGGTGAAGATGGGAGAAGACTAATGACTGGGGGAGAATTGAATCCGAATCAATTGAAATAAAATCAAGTTAGGTATTGCCATTAAAAGTTGGTTTTGCCATCAATGCCAAAGGGGGAGATTGTTAGCATTTCACAAAGGGAGATTGTTGGCATTCCAGTAAGTTTGTTGGTAGAAGGATATTGAGAAGGTTGTTGAAGATTGTGGAACTAACTGAGAAAGGATGATTACTGTCTTAATAATATTATTTTGTCATTGATGTCAAGCAATTGATTTTTTGATTCAGTATGATGTTGCCATATCTTAATGAGTATGTTTTGATGAGTATAAAGATGTCGGTAAGTGACATAGAAAGAATGAAAATGAAGGGGAGTAATAAGTTATTCAATTGGCAACTATTACCGAGTAAGACAATGATGAGATTTTGTTGTTTTGATTATTTTGATATCCTATATAATGAGTATTCGAAGACTGAACATGAAGGAGAAAATATTTCATTCAATAGATGAATATAGGTTTGATATTGTTCTATGTTACCAAGCAAAGATGATAGTCAGTAAACCCTAAGGTTATTGATATCAGTTAAAGGAGGAAAAATATCTACTGAGTAAGGTTTAGTATTTATCGAGTAACAACCGAGTAATAACAGAATGCATTGGATGGATAAAAGCATTATTAAATGAAAGATGCCAATGAGCTGGAGATGTATAGATGATTGATATGTTGTGCAAGAAGTTTGTTGAAGATCTATGACAACGAAAATACAAGAGTTAGATCTACAACACAGATTGAACGGTCATAACCTAGCACAAGTTCCAAGGAAGGAATACAAGTTCCAAGGCGAGATAAAACATTTTCAGATCAAAGGATACAATGAACCTAGTCAAGTTTGAAGATCTGATGGCTAAGATTGATCATGGGAAATGTGATCAAGGAGATTAAGCGATTAGGAATTGTTTATAAATAAGAAATTGTTGATGAACAATAGATGCGGGCAAATAGAAGAGCATTGATACTACAACAATGATCACCGAGCACAGAAGATTCAATATCTGATTAAAGAACAGATTGAGAAGCCTAGCAAAGAGCAAGATAAGTCTTATGACAAGATTATTTTGAGCACATAGAGTCTTCTTTAGCATTATAGATGTGAAGTTGTAGATATATCTTATACTATTATTTATTTTGTAAGTGACAGGAAATCTCTTAACCGAGTGGACCTAACAGTCTTATTTGTAAATCCTCTAGCAAGGTAACATTCTGAATGAGTGTTTGAAATCCTTTGACATGGTCACTTCTAACAAAGTGCAAGACTCTAACAAGTCTGAGGGAAATCCCTTAACCGGGTCACATCTAGCAATGTGTTTATGTAATCTGTAATAGGATTGGCTTTTAGCCAAGCATAATCTAGAAGGGTATATTTCTTAGTGGGTCTGAAATCCCATAGTGGTTTTTCCCTATTTGGGTTTCCACGTTAAATCTGGTGTTAAATGTGTTATGATGTTTTAAGTGTATCTGTTTATGAGTTTGAATTATTTACAGTCATAGTTGCATATCAGTAAAGCCTACCAAGGTTGAATCTGATAAATATATTGCATAGTGAGTTTTTATGATTCACTCCCCCCCCTCTCATCTTATTAACAATCATTTTTTAGCATGGAAATGTACATGACATTGTAAATATTGTGGATGATACTCCACCAGTAGTAACTGACACTACACCAAGTGGCGAAGCCCCTGATGCAAAAGAGGTTGAGGAGGATAAGGTAAAGGCAACTGAGTATATACCGACAGTTAAAACTAATTCCCCGACAAAGGTTTTGACAATTGACACTTCTTAGGTTGAGAAGAAATCAGTCTCTGAGTTGAGTCCAACCGAATTGATGATGATGGCTACTCAGAAATTACTGAAGGAGGGTACTACAGATAAAGGAATAATTGATCAATCGGTCACAGTGTTGTAGAGATTGATACCTGACTGTCAGTTTGAAGATGAAGCAAGCCCTTTCAGCAAGCTCAAGACTCTAACAGAGCACATTTCTAACAATTTTCAATCTCTGAGGCAGATTGCAGACCGACAGGTTTTAGAAAAGTTCACAACAGCTAAAAGAGCAGCTTTTGATCAGATCATAGAAACTGAGGAAAAGAAAATTGAGACCAAACTTATTCCTATTGAGGTTTGTTTAAAACAATGTACAAATATCTACAGAGTGTGTTGTAACATAGAAATTCTTACAGCTAATGTAGATGGCAAGTTGAAGGAGTTATATGACAAGATACCTAACATTGCTAATTCTTTTGATGGATTAACTGCACTGACCATATATGTTGATGGACAATTTTTTTCCTTGGAGAACCAAAATTTTTCTTTGGAGAAAGAGAAATATACGATCATTCGCTGGGCAAGAAGTCTTAGAGGACTAGTAAGTCCTAGATTAGATTCATTGGGTGTTCATAAGAAAGAGTGCATGGACATGATTGCTAAACCCACACCGAAATAAGTCAAAGAGAAGGAAACACTAGCACACTTACTAAGTGGACTAGTATCCATTTCTAACACTTTCAAAACCGGCTGGGATACATATCTTCAGTTGTTGGATAAGGCTTACCCTAAAATTTTGAGGATAGTCAAGCTCCAGTGAAATTAACAGTATTCATTTGTTCTAAATTATTTAAATTCTTTCACCAATCTTTGGCATTAATGTCAAAGAGGGAGTATGTATATATGTGAAAAATATCAGAGAATACCATATAAAAACACATGGGAAGGACATCAAGATATCAAAAGGAATGTATTGCTTAGGGGGAGCATATTTCAGTTATACCAGTAGGGAATTCATTTTTCACATGAGTGTTTCCATCAATGCAAAAGGGGGAGATTGTTGGAAATTGACACTCATTGGATTCATTTTGTTGTCATTGATGGCAACAAGATTATATGGAATTCATATACCGGCATGAGGAGGCATATACCCACAGACACCATCTTTTGAGCATGCAGGGCTACACCAACACCGACACCAATACTTCAGGGAAGTCGACATCAAGGAAGATTTATTTAGTAAATCATTTTGTAATTATTGTCGAAGCTGATATTGAATATCTTTTGTAAATGTATTGTAAGCCAATATAAGGCATATTATTTGTAATGGGTATATAGGTCAGTCTGCTAGGTCATTTTGATATATACACATAAGATAGACATGATATGGATATAGGAGAGTATAGCAGAACTGTATAATGCGAAGTATATAAATGAAGATCATTTTGTATGCAAATGTTATATCATACAATGATTTGTAGATAGCTTGGAAATCATTCTTGGAGGAGAAGAGATACTGCTAGTAGTCTTCAAGGTTTATAATTCCATACAGAGTAGAGCTAGAACCGAAACTCTATTTGGCATAGCAGATGGATTCTTGAGTTCATTCTTTAGTATTTTACTTTAGCAGAAAACTCGTAGTCAGTGAGGCTCTTTAGTGATAAGTAGTATGCTCTAGGTAGTGTGCCTTCCTACATGTGCAGGCTCCCATTATATGTAATATCTTTTCATATGGCCAGTGAATTGATATTGTGGGTCACAAATCCCACCGTGGTTTTTTCTCTTTGAGGTTTTCCACATATAAATTCAGTGTGTTATGGTGTTCATTTATGTGGATGGTTTATTCTCTTCTTGTTATAAGTTTATTTGTTAACTGATTTATATGTGTATGGTATAAAAGGATAAAATATTACTATATTGACATAACATTGATTCACCCCCCCTCTCAGTGTTCTTGGATCCCAATAATTGGTATCAGAGCATGGTACCTCGCAAGAAGTTTAACAGCTTCAGGAAGATCCTGGAACCAGAATATTTGAACATGGCTATGGGGAAGAAACTTGAGATAGCTCTTGAGGATTATGATGTTGAAAGGATAAAGAACTTGAAATTGCAAGATGAATTGAATTCTGCTAATGAATTCATTCTTATCCTGCAAGAAAGGTTATCATTAGCTCACGCCAAGAGAAAAGAACTTTTGTAAAACCCAGATGATGAGGAGAAGAATGCACTTAAGGAACAATGTTAGAAACTAAGTCAAGTAAACATGCTCATGAAGAATTTTTAGTCAAATGTGATGGAGGGAACAACGCAAGTAGACAAAAATTTGAAATCTATAAATGGAGGGAACAATTAGGTTGGTTCCTCTAGTTTTGTTGCCTCTGCAGCTCAAAGACAAGCGATGGATGATGAGGATGGGAGACCGGATGGGGACCCACGACATCGGGACCCTCCTCCTGATCGTAAAAAGATGAAAGATTCTCCAAAAGCGGGTCCCAAGGGCGTGAAAGCTATCTTGGAAAAGACTATAGAGGTGAAGGCTCTCAAACCCTGGAGCGATCTTTTTGCAAACAAACCTATTGGAAAATCGTCCTTCCCCTCTGTGGAAGACATCTCTGATAGAAAAATGAGTAAATTAGCTATTGTTGTTCCAAATTTGGTTATCGATCATAGCATTTCTTTAATGGCCTTCTCTCTTGTGGGAAAGTTGGTTGGACCATGACCCAACATTGAGGATGTTAGATCCTTTGTTTAGAGAAAATGGAGGCTGAAAGGTCAGGTTGATGTTTCAGCTCTGTCAAGGGGTTTTTTTGTTTTTTCCTTTTCTTGTGGCGAATATCTGGAAGCAAATTTAAGCAGTGGACCCTGGATGTTTGGTAAATATTCCCTATCCCTAAGGAAATGGTCTCCAAATATGGAACTCAATGATTCCTTCTTTGAATCTGCTTCGGTCTAGGTAAGGTTGCTCGGCTTGCCGCTTGAATTCTATGTTGAGGATGTTTTTTTAGGTATAGCGAATTCCTTTGGGGAGCTTGTTGTGATAGATTCAATGATTGCATCTCAAAAGAGACTGGTTTATGCACAAATTTGTGTTAATATCTCTCAGAAGATGGATCTCCCTAGTTCTATTGATATAAGTTCTAAACTTGGGTTATGGGAACAAACAATAGAGTTTGAGTCTCTCCCCTTTGTGTTATTTTCCTGTAAGAAAGCTGGACACTGGGCTAAGGCTTGCCCTAGTAACCCCAAAAAACCTATGAAGGTTAATAATCCTCATAAATAGGTATGGAAAGAAAAGACAAATATTAAGGAGGATAGTAGAGTGGAAGGAGGAAGCGAAATTCCTAGTAACCTAAAAGACTTATCAGAAGATGATAAAAAAGATAACCCTCTTAAGGTTTCCCTTTTGAAGGAAGATAAAAAGGATGAAATTAGTGGATTTGAGATCAAAACAGTCAATACTTTTGAAGCCTTACAGACTCAGGAGGAAGAGAATGTAATCATTGAAGAGATTCTTGAAGAAGGTGAGATTGATGATATAATTGAATCCCAACATGAGGCCCTTCAAGTTTTAGTAATGAAAAGTGATAAAGACTGCCCAAATGATTTTGAAGGACCTGAAGTTAATTCTAGAAGGAAGAACAAGTTTGGATCACCTAAGATTAATCTAAACTCTTTATTTCAAAATGTTGGAGTTGACACGCCCACTTCATCCTAGAAAGGAGGAGAATTGTGGAATAACATACAAGCTGATCTCAGAGATAAACATGAGGAAGAAATAATAGGGAATGGAAAAAAGAAAAATAAGAAGGTAGGATGCCCTAATGGGGTGAAAACTAGGACCAGATCTAAGGCAGATATTGGTCTGTCTAAATCTCTGCAGGGTCGTAAACCCATGAAATGGCATAGGGACCAGGAGAGTAAGCAAAATATAGCTGATGGAAGGAAGCAAACTATACAGGATTCCTGCTCCCAAGTTTCCAAATGAAGGTAATCTCTTGGAAGATTCGAGGCCTAAATGGTCTCAAGAAACAAGATATATTACAGAATCTCATTAGAGATCATAAATAGGATATTATCCTTGTGCAAGAAACCAAAATGAGTAAGGAGAAAGTTAAGAATTTAAATTTCTTTAAAAATGGAGGAGTCTGTGGCAATAGCTCGAATGGGGCCTCTGGTGGGGTGGCTATCTTTTGGAACAAGAAAACTATTTTAGGAGATATGATTGATGAAGATGGTAATATTATATCTATGAAAGTTAAAAGTATCACTGAAGGAAAGGAATGGGTGATTACAAATATCTATGCCCCTAATTCCAAAGCTGCTAGGAGTAAATTTTGCGATAAAATCTAGCACAAAAGAAGCTCTTTTTCTCAGGACAGTTGGATGTTGATGGGAGATTTCAATACTTCATTGCAAGGAACCAAAAAAATTGGAGGGACTCAAGCCCAACTGGATAGCAGAACTAATTTGATGCACTTCATCAATGTCAATGCTCTTATTGATACTGATCTCACTGGAGCTTCTTACACTTGGTCTAATCGTAGGGATGGAGAAAACCTCATTCAGGTAAGGCTTGACAGATCCCTTTTAACTTATGACTGGATTCTTTCTCATAGATGTTCTATGTCTGTTGTCAATAGAATTGGTTCAAATCATTATCCCATTTCTTTTGTTGCTAAGTCTATTAAGAGTAAACAATGTTTCCCTTTCCGGTTTGAGAAAATGTGGATTTCTCACCCCTCTTTGGAAAAATCCATTGCCAATTGGTGGAATATTGATGTGGATGGAACAACCATGTACAAAGTTGCTAAAAAACTTAGAAACATCAAAGATAACATCAAGATCTGGAATAAGAAGGTTTTTGGTGATATTTTTGAAACAAAAAAAAAGTTGAAGGAGGAATTAGAATAGATCCAAAACTCTATTAAGAAAGAGGGCTATAAAAAGTATCCCAAGGCTATGGAGGATGATATTTTAGTCAAGCTTCACAACATTATATCTAGGGAGGAAATCTATTGGAGACAGAGATCCAGGGCTATCTGACTGGAAGCTGGGGATAGAAATACTAAATTTTTTCACATGACTTCTATGAAACATAAAGCTACGAATAGGATATCCAGATTAATTGTTGAGGACAAAATTATTCTTAAGGATGAAGACATTGGGGATGAAGTTGTTAGTTTTTTCTCTCAGCTCCTCACAGGTAGTAAGGAGATTGATTTTGCTAAGCAACGGGATTTGGTTGACAACATCCCCAAGATTATTGAACCTCACCAGAATAAGGCCCTTTCTGCTATCCCTTCTGCTGAGGAAATTAAAAAAGAGGTCTTTTCCTTTTAGGGGGATAAGGCTTTGGGACCTGATGGCTTCCCCATGTTCTTTTTTTAGGAATTTTGGCATATTGTGGGAAAAGACATGGTCAATGTTAACGAATTTTCTGGAACAAGAAGAATACTTAAGGAAATCAACTCTACTTTTATTGCCTTAATTCCTAAGGTGGTTGGGGCGGATTTCATGGGAAAATTCAAGCCAATAAGTCTATGTAACTCCTTTTATAAGATCATTTCTAAAGTTATGACTTCCAGACTTTTGGCTGTCCTCCCCTTTATCATCTCAAAGGAGCAAAAAGGATTTGTCCCTGGTAGGCAGATTTTGGATTCTATCATCCTTGTGCATGAGAATATTCATTCTCTTAATGCTGCCAATAAAGAAGGCTTTCTGATAAAGTTGGATCTGGCTAAAGCATATGACAGAGTGGAGTGGCAGGCTCTTTTCAGAATTATGGAGGCCTTTGGATTTGATGAGAAGATAATCAAAATTATTAGAGAGCTGATCTCCACCCCAATGTTTTCAATTCTCATCAATGGGTCTCCATCTAGATTCTTTAAATCTTCAAGGGGGCTCAAACAAGGATATCCCATATCTCCTATCCTATTTACCATCTTGGCAGAGAGTATGAGCAGATTGATCCAAAAAATGAAAGTGAATAAAACTATCAAAGGTCTTCAACCTTCCTCTGCTAATTTGTCTTGTACTCACCAATAGTTTGTTGATGATACAATTTTAATGGGATATTCGTCTGTTGGAGAGGTTGCAGCCTTTAAAGGTGCTCTTAACTCATATTCATTGGCAACAGGTCAGCAAATCAATTGGGACAAGTCTGCTAACTATTTCATGAATACTCCTATCATAAGACAATAGAGAATTGCTAATATCATTGGGTGTAAAGTGGAAATGCTCCCCTCCACTTATTTGGGTCTCCCTTTGGGATTAGTTCCCCCAAACTCATTCTGGAATTTGTTAATTGACAAACTCAAAAAAAAACTGGCTGGCTGGAAAGGATTCATGTTATCTCAAGAAAGAAAGTTGCAGCTCCTTCAAGCTACTCTTCAGAATCTCCCTATCTATGCTCTCAATCTATTTGGTATTCCGGCTAAATTTGTTGAAGCATTAGAGAGGATTCAGAAAAGATTTCTTTGGTTAGGGGTAGAAGAAAAAAAAGGATTGCCTTGGTTGCCTGGGACAAAGTATGTAAGCCTAAGAGCAGGGGAGGTCTAGGTATTAAAGCTCTCAAAACATTTAATAAAGCTCTGCTTGCTAAACAGATATGGGGGGCTTATGGCATTAACAAATATTGGAACCGGGTTTGGTTTGATAAATATATTCATGATCAACCTCTCTAGTCTCTCCTCTACTCTGAAGACATCCCTGTCGGGTCTTTCATACGGAATAGTATTATCAAATCCATAAAATTTGCCAAAGCTAGAGCTGGATGGGTCCTTGGCAAAGGTTTATGGGAGGATCCTTGGATTAAAGATGAACCTCTCTTTAATCAAGAATGCAGTCAATTCATTGAGGAATGTAAAAGAAGTTTTGGGTCTATGGTTTGTAACTACTAGAAGGAGAATAGATGGGTAAGGCTTGATGCTATTTATGCTAGGTTTTCACTGCTTCAGTAGGATCTGATGTCCTTTTCTATTAATAAATATTTTGATGATGTGTTCCTCTGGAAGAGTAATCCTAGGGGTAACTTCATTGTTGCCTCAGCCTATAAAAACACATTTACCTAGATCAACAACCCAATATGGGGTAAAGTTTGGAATAGAATTCTTATTCCTAAAGTTGACATGTTTTTTTGGCTTGCTATTCATAATAGGATTCTTACTATTGATAACTTGGCCCGAAGAGGTTTTATGTTTCCTAACAGGTGTGAGCTATGTTAGAAATAGGAAGAATCAATAGATCATTTTTTCATCCATTGCTGCTTCACTTGGGAAATCTGGAGTAAATTTTGGGTGAAATGGAAAGTTGATTGGGTTATGCACAATAGTCTCAAGGAAATTATTTGGCAATGGACCTTTCCCACCAAATATCCTCTTATCAAAGACCTTTGGTCTTTGATCCTTCCCATAAATTTCTAGTATATCTGGAAAGAGAGAAATAACAAAATCTTAAGGGAAGCTAAGTGCATGTCTTAGGTGGTCTTTGAAAAAAATTGCAGGGCTGTAAAAGAAAACATAAATATTCCTCACAGAAACAACAAGCAATGGTTTTTTGCTGACATGAATGATACTGAGAAAGGCATCCTTACTGAATGGAATTTGATTCATAAAGTTTTCAAATCTGACAATAAGACTAGGAGAGAAAATGTTATTTGGAGATTTCCTGATTATGATTGGGTCAAGGTGAATTTTGATGGGGCAGCTAAAGGCAACCTTGGGAAGTTTGGAGGGGGAGGAGTCATTAGAAATTCTCAAGGTGTTTACATTGCTGCTATTGCTTCTCCCTTTGGAGTTCAAAATAATCATGTTGTTGAAGCTCAAGCCATGCTGAAATACCTCCAGATTTCTCAGGGTTTCAAATTTTTTAAAAATTGGTTGGAAGGGGACTCCCTCAATATCATTCAGGCTATTAAAGGTACTAGATCCTCCTCTTGGAATATAACTAATACTATTGAAAGTGCTAAAAAGTTATTAAATGAATATGATAGTATTCTCATAACACATACTCTAAGGGAAGGCAATAAGGTAGCGGACCTTTTAGCTAATGAGGGGGTCTATTTAGAGGTGGATGCTAAATATATTGGAGAAGCCCAATGTAAAAGGGATGTTCAGGAGCAATTATCTTCTGATCGTATTAATGGTTCAAGTTAAAATCATAATTACCTCTTGGGGTCCGGAAATCAAAAATAGAGATTGGGGGTATGCGAAATGTCAGTTAATGATTGTTTTTAGGCATCATTTTTATGATCAAGGGTGTGACGGGGATTATAGTAATAAGTGTTGGATTTCTGCGGCCATTATTATTTACTTTTCTAAAATCACGGAAGGTGCTCTATTTTATGAACACAGTATTTTGCTCAAGAGCCTGTGTTTAAGCCTTGGTCTGTAGTTCGATACTATTGAAGACTTCGACCTGCTTTGCAACATGGGAGGTAACCTAAACCGGAATGACCCCTCTAGTTGTGAGAACTAGAAAAGTGAGCGAAAAGTGTGGAGGAGGCTCCATAGACATGGATTCACAGACTACATGGAAAAGCTGGATGGAAGTAGAAAATCAGTGTCTCAAGGCTTTGCTAGGGGTTGGAACAACAACAAAGTTACTTTGTTTGGGGAGATCGGGAAGATTGATGAGGATTTGATTGCAGAGGTCACGGGATTACAGAAGGAGGGCACAAAGTTCTACAAAGACTGAAAGTTTGCCACTGAAGCAATAAAAAATTTCCCGAAAACTGATGATGAGAAGGCTCGGCTTTCCAAGAAAGACAACATTTCTTACTACCTCCCCCATCAAGTAAAGTCTTTTTGGCAGAAGATGCTAAGGGTTTTGATAGAGTTCCTGACTGTTGATGGTAGATTTACTAGAGTTTACAATTATCATTTTGCAATACTTAATCATTTCCGCCATGGGGTTAAGATTTCTCTACCCTTTTATTTATCATCCTCCTTGAATGAGAGCTTGGCTGACCATGCTAAAAAGCCCAAATCTTATCCCATAGCCCATCAGGGGCTTATTCCGCTCATTTATGAACACTTGAAGAAAAAATCTAGGGTTAGCAAGGATGATAGTCTAGTTACAAATGCTCATTTTTCAGAGAGTCGTAATGACTCTGAGTCTGAAGATGATTTGTCTAATGCTCCTATCCATAAAAAAGGGAGGGTTGACACTGATAAAGTGGACATGGATGTGAATGATGGTATGGAGGAGAAATAGGGGAAGGAGGTTGATATTGATGTGGAGAGTGAGAAGAAAGAGGATGTTGGAGAAGAGGAGGAAGGAAAAGAGATGGTTATACTGAAAACCCTGATTCTAACCCTATGGTTTCGAATAGTAGGAATGTTGCCCAAAATTCCATGGAGGAAGCTAACCCTAAATCTGTGAGCTCTGAGCAGGGAAGGGATATGACAAACACCATTTTGAATGCTGCTCAAAATTGCATGCTGGAATCTTTCAATTTCCAGAAGTGGGTTATTGAAAATATTACCAGCATACAAAGCAAATAGAGAAACCTAGAGTATCAGATTCACAACTTGATCAAGGATACAGATATGGGGAAAAAGAGTGCAGAGGTGGCAACCAACAAAGAAAAGGATGAAATTGAAATGCAAGACTGGTTGGAAAAATAAATTATAAAAGGAGATGTAAAACATCTGAAGATGTGATTAGAATTGTCAAAGATAAGGCCAAGGATGATAATGAAATCATCATCAATCGGGTTGCTAAAATTGAGAAGGTGCAGAAGAATTTTATGAATCATAGTCTTGAGGTCTTGAGGATATCATCTCAAAATATGAATGCCTTGGTGGATCACTTGGAGAGGAAACAACAGAATAAGAATATGGTAATCATTGATGATATGCCGACCTCCATCTCTACTCTTCAAATCTCTAGGCAAAGGACCAGGCAGGCGACAAGTGATTTGGAGACAAAGACAAAAGACATTCAGCTGAAGCAGGAGAACAATAATCCGAGAGAAACCGCTAAGGCTATGATGTTGTTGGTTAAGAATGCAAAGGAGTCCATTAAATTTTTTATTTGATGTGTAATGCTGGCTTTTGGTTGCCAGTCTCTCGTTGGCTTTGTGTTGTCCTTTTTTCCTAGCTGCTGCTTTTTCTGCTGGTTTTTTTACAGCTTTTCTATCTAGGTCTTGTCTTCTCTAGTCTCTTTCATGCTTATCCTTTGTATTGTAAGCGGGTTTTGGGTCCCTTAAAACCTGATTTTCCTTAATAAAAAACATGCTCATGAAGAATGAAATGCAAGATCTGACTATGAGGTTATCAAAGGATATAGAGGACACAAAGAAGAAGGAAGATAATCTTGTTATATCTCTGAAGAACAAATTTGATGAATCTGGTAGATTGACTCATGAGAATAATCTGTTGAGAGCTGATTTGGCACACTCCCGGAACAATGAACAAGAACTTGAAAGACAAATAACTACTTTGAGAGCTTATCTGACTACTAAAAGTGAGTATAAAGAAAAATTCAGGATCATTGTTGCACAGTTGGATGACTTATTTAAATGACAAAGACAGATTGATGATTCTAGAGGACTTGTATCTATACAAGGTGAAAGCTTCGGTACCACAAATGAAGATCAGACAACCGGTATGTAGAAGTCATCAGAACAGAGGAAATCGGTAAGGCAATCTAATGCTTATAAATTCAATGGTAGATGTTTTTTTTGCAATAAATGTGGGCATATGGGTAAAGAATGTAGAAATAAATCAAATCAAAACAGCAATTATGTTCTTGATCAATGCACAAATTGCAAGAAATATGGTCATAGATCAAAAGATTGCAGAATGAATGTTAAATGTCATGCATGTGGAAAGTTTGGACATTTTGCTAATCATTGTAGGCCAAGAAATGATACCGGATATGTCAAAGAAATTCAAAAGAACAATGTTACATGTTATGCATGCAACAAAATTGGTCATATTACTAAGTATTGCAGAAGCAAGACTCAACTAGTTAGTAACGATAAATATAATGAGAAAGGAAATTAGAAGGTAGATGAAATGCAACAAGATCACACCAAGAGATGGGTTAGAAAATCTTAAGAACCAAATGGAGATGGATCTACACTAGTAACTCCATCGGTAGAATAGGGTATTCCTCCACCGACACAAAATTCCACTGGTAACTAAGGCATAAGCCTTAGAGGTTGGCAAAATCATTGCTAAATCTTGCATATTAGAGGAGATCTGAAGAGATCTAGAGATTTGTGTTCATCATTGATGAAGGTTCACCCGACACAAGACTATGAAACCGACATCCGCTAGGGTTGTTCGCAAAGCATTTATTACAGAGAAAGATTAGGGTTTTATTCTCTAATAAAAAGGTAAGTGAATTCATTTTCACTCACAGAAAATTCAATAATTTAGAGCGAAATAAAGGCGATTTTAGAGCGAGCAAAAGCATTGTGAAAGTATTTCGAGCAGTTATCTGAGAAGCACTCAATCTTCCACCAGCATTCACTTTCAGGTATTCTTCAAATTGACATCTGGATCTTCAACTCCTACTTTCATTGCAAATCCCACCATTGTCTAAGTTAGGGATAGGTTAAGGCCCGTACTCAAGGAGGTTCCTGAAATTGCTAAGAAAGAAGACTCCGCAGGAGCATTTTCAAGGGTTCATGGTGGCATGATGTATGTTGAAGATGTGAGGGCATACATTCAATTCACCCTAGAGGATCTAGGCACAAAGGACATCAAAAGCATGTATCAATTCATGATACTGGGAGACTCTAGGACAATCAAACCAGAATACAAAGCAATTGAGGATCTAGGGTTAACCGGTATTCTGTACATACCAGAATTTAAAGCAGGGTTCACAATGAATTTCTCTGGCTAGGTCATCCTTATATGATCACAAAGGAGGCTATTGGAACAGTCACAATCTTACCCAAAGTTGGACAAGAACCTGGCAAGAAAGTTTCCAACAATGAGGTCAAAAAACTCACCGATGCAACTCCTAATAGCAAATCAATGAGGATAAGCACAATCACCAACACTGATGAAAAATTTGCAAGCATGATAATAGGTTATTAGGTAACTCAATCCAATCAACTGAATTTTGTTGCTAGTTCATGCATTCATGCATCATATCAAATGCTGAGAAATAATGTAAAGTATGATTTATGTGAATGGATGAGGAGTGAATTGATGTTGAACCTTGGTAAGATCAAGGGAGTTAAGAAAGACACTTTTAGATATGGAAATGTAATTGTTTGTTTAATGATTTACTTTCTGAATGAGCTACTTGGTCTTGGCAAGAAGCATTGGGCTCATGACATGCCGGTAGGTATGAAAATTAAGGAAGCAATCACCGGCCTTGGTATTGGCAGAGATGAGAAACTTTGGGGGTATTTTAAAACATTCCAAGAAAATATGAGGCAAAGGGAGAGAATATCAAAGAACATTATGGAGTACTCCACTAATATTTATTTTATGGTAAAAACTGATGAAACTCTTATGGAAGCAGTTGAAACTAGGACCATATGAATTACAGAGCTTGGATATGAGGTAGATGACAATATTTTTGAACTCTATGCAAAAATGTTGTTAAATGCCCCATTAGATTATAAAACAGAGAATTTTTGTATGACAGGAGAGAAGGCTCTTGAAGTGAAAACCAATTTTAATAGGAAGAGAAGAGAGAAGAAAATAGAAAATATGTTTGCATATGTACAACATGTAATTCATAAGATAGACACTCAACTGGGTTCTAGATCCAAACAAGAAACAAAATTGGCAGAGGCTAGTATTGCAGAAGTGAAGAAGCCTGAAGCTTTAATTTACCTTATCACTTTTGATTCTGACCCTAAGGATAATGAGCCTCTGGCTTTCAGAACATTACAAAGGAAGAAATTGGTACAACCACCGGTAGAGTAGAAGAAGGAAGAGCCTAGGAGGAGACTTGTTAGAAAGGCAACTACACCTACTGCACCTCCACCACTAGCAAGGAAGCCTATGCAAAAGAGGAAACAAAACACACCACAAGCAAAAAGAAGAAGGGTGATGATATTGAAACCGGTAAGACCACAAAGACCTGTGCTGAGCTTATTGATAAAATTACAAAAGATGGAATTTTGAAAAATGTATCTAAGTATTATGAAGACTTAGAAGAAAATGAGAAAAATGAAATAGAAGAGCCTATTTTGTTGTATATAGACATCTATAAAAAATCCTTAGTTGAAATTTTGAAGGAGATACCTCTAACCTTGTATAATAAACTAGAGGCTAGAAGACTTGATGTTGTCAAGAGAGATAGGGAGATTAAGGAAGTAGCACTTTTAGAAATGTGTGGTGTTGTAAACAATGAGGAAATGAAAAGATGCATAGATGTTGCAAATAGAACAGTTTTTTAGTAGTAAACCCCGAAAGATAAGCCTTATGATGGGCAGAGTGAATGAGGTGATAAATGAGACTAGTAAGGGTTAGACTAAATTCTTTCAGAAAAATCCATATTTTCTCACATCTCAAGAAGAGTTTGCAAGACCAACGACTTCCACCATTCCTGAAAAATCAAATAGGAAAGTTATTTTGGGCAGTTCAACTCCAATTTTGACACAACCGACAGTAAAGGAGAGTGTACAGTCTGTACCAACACAAATCATTTTTGAGAAAGGAAATGTACATGACATTTAAATATTATGGATGATACTCCACTGACAGTAACTAATACTAAACAAAGTGGTGAAGCCACCGATGTAAAAGAAGCTGAGGAGGATAAGGTAAAAGCAACTGAGTCTATACCAGTGGTTAAAACTAATCCCCCGACAAAGGTTTTGGCAATTGACACTTCTTTGGTTGAGAAGAAATTGTTGGTATTTTGGTATGGTTTTGTCATTGATGTCAACACCTACTAAAACTCTAGCACTTTGGAGAATTAGCAACATTCACCGGCAGGCAAGTGACTCATGCACAGTCACTGGTATCTAGTACATCAGCAAGATATAATGATCACCGACACTTGGAATGATATGGAAAACACTTGGTAATGTCAAAGACATCGTTTGGACATCTTGTCCTGGAGTTTTGTTTATTGGTATATTCATATTTGCATATTTGTTGTTACCAACAAATAGGTCTAGGGTTACACCGGCAGGTTTATCTTTTCCAGATCAACATGGCATGCTATGGAGATGATTAATTATTGTTGTAAATGCATTAAGCCGACATGTATTGTATTGCATCGGATATTGTATTGTTTGTAAAATGTTTTTATTGTAATATCTTGTAGAGCCGACCTGCTAAAATTGGTATTAGGTTATAGTATAAATGTAAGATCTTATTTGTAAGATCATGAGTGGAATGTGAAAAAGGATTGTGTGAAGGTATATGCGAGAATAAGCAGAGCTATACACACAGACATCTTTTGAAGATTGAAGGAGGGTTTTTATGAAGACAATCAGAACTACAACGGTACTTAATCCAGCATATGAAGATGCTATTTTGTGCAGTACATTCTTATTGGATTTAACCATCCAACTGTAGTCAGTGTGACTCCCATTTGTGATTGAGCAGTGAGCTCTAGGTGCTTGGCCTTTCTACATGTGCAGACCCCATTTATGTACACTTACTATCTGCAATAGTATCATATGATTGTGGGTAAGGTTTCCCACAGTGGTTTTTCCCCTTACAAGGTTTCCACGTACAAATATTGGTGTTATGCGTTGTGGATGACTTTGTCTTTATGATTCATGCACTAATCCTTACCAGTATAATAATTAACTGTTAAAATTGTCTACCGACATGTTAAACTAGTTTACCAATATTAAGCATTAAGTTGGTTAAGTTATTTTGGTTTCAATTTACTTGACAACTAATTCCCCCCCCCCCTCTTAGTTGTCTCTGAAACCTAACAATTGGTATCAGAGCCTAGTCCTCTTTTGCAGAAGTTTAACAGCTTGAGGAGATCTAATGTCTACTAATTATTTCAGGAAGGACAGTCCTAAACTTGATGGAACCAACTATGGCATATGGAAGATCAGAATGGAGACACATCTAAATTGCATTGGAAAAGACATCTGGGATGTTATAAAGAATGGTTATACTGCTCCTACTCAGAGTTAGCCCACTCCACCCAACTTGACTAAAGATGAGGAAAATGATTGCAAAGCAAGAGAATCACTTTTGAGTGCATTATCATATCAACAAATCATGGGACTATCAAATAGGTCTACTGCTAAAGCTATTTGGGATCATTTGGAAACACTAAATGAAGGAGATTCCATAGTCAAAACCGCAAAACTTGAAAGCTTCCAGGTCAGGTATGCACATCTGAAAATGGAAGAAGATGAAAGGATTTCTACTTTTATGGAAAGAGTAAATGAAATTGTTTTGGGTATTAAATGTTGTGGAGGAACCTTAAGTGAGGATGAAATTGTTTCAAAAGTTTTAAGAGGATTGCCATCCGCATATAAAATGAAAGTCACTACTATAAATGAGTTAATAATAATGCCTAATACATCAGTAACTAGGGATACATTAATTGGAAAACTTTTAGCTTTTGAAACTGAATAATTTGGTCCTATTGCTACTATAAAGACAAATTTGGCCTTTAAAGCATCAACATCATCTGCTCCATCATTTGACAAATCTGATTGGAAAGCCTTTTATGCAAGAGAACTTGAAGAAAGCAGGAAAGAAAATGAAGAACTTGAAGCACTATTTGCAAGGAAAATGCCTAAAGGTCCAGTTCGAAGTAAGTATGAAGGTAAAGCACCGTTTAAATGTTTTAACTGCAATAAGATTGATCATATGGTTTCAAGATGCCCTGATAGACATGCTAGACTAAGAGAAGAAGCTAGAAGAACATACAAGCCTAACCCTAAATATCAGAGATACAGATTTAAGAAGAATAAAGACAAATCTTGTTACATTGCTGATGAAGGTGTGACTGATGATTCTGATGAGGATCTGACAAATAATGGATGGGTTTTTGTTGCTATAACAGAAGATCAACCGTCGCCTACTGCTCAACTGGTAGAACAGGCCTTGGCAGCTAAAGTTGAAGTAAAGGATGAATGGATCACATCATATGACAGGAGACAAAGGTAAATTCTTGAACTTTCAAGAATACAATGGAGGCTTAGTGAGAATTGGAGATGACAAAGCTTGTTTAATCAAAGGTAAGGGTACAATATCTCTTGATGGTAAGCATAACACTGACAATGTTTACTATGTTGAAGGATTAAAGCATAATCTTTTGAGTGTTGGTCAATTAGTTGAGAAAGGATTTCAGTTACAATTCAAAAATGGAAAATGAAAAATCATGAATAGAACTGGTTTAGAAATTGCAACTGGTAATCAGACTAGAGGTAATATCTTTCATTTGAATAACAGTGAAAAAACATGCTTGATTGCTCATATTGATGAAAGTTGGTTATGGCATAAGAGACTCTATCATGTAAACTTTGATTGCATGGCGAAGATCAGTACTACTAAGGCAGTTGGAGATTTACCTAAAATTGTCAAACCTCAGAATACAGTATGTAAGGAATGTCAATTTGGAAAACAAGTTAGAGCTAGTTTCAAAAGTATTCTAGAAAAATCCAATAATGCTCTTGATTTGATTCACACTGATTTATGTGGTCCAGCTAGAACTAAAAGCTTACAAGGTGATAGATATTTCATGCTAATCATTGATGACTATTCTAGAAAGTGTTGGGTTACTTTTCTCAGAGAAAAATCAGAAGCACTTGGAAAGTTCATACTATTCAAAGCAATGGTTGAAAATGAAACCAGTAAGAAAATCAAATTTCTAAGATCAGATCAAGGAGGAGAATTTACATCTAAGGAGTTTAATACATTAAGTGAAGTAAATGGAATCAAAAGACAGCTATCAGCACCTCGGACACCACAACAGAATGGAGTTGTTGAAAGGAAAAATAGAACTATCTTGGATGCAGCAAGAAGTATGTTATCAGAAGAAAACCTACCACATGTATATTGGAGAGAGGCAGTCAGTACAGCAGTTTATACATTCAACAAAGTTCACTTCAAAGGTGAAACCGGTAAGACCCCTCATGAACTATGGTTTGGTAATACTCCTACTCTTAAATATTTCAAAATTTTTGGAAGTAAATGTTATATTAGAAGGATGAGTATATTGGCAAATTTGATCCTAGAAGTGATGAAGGAATATTTCTTTGTTATTCTTCTAAGAGAAAGGCATACAGATGTTTTAACAAAAGATTGCAGAAAATTGTTGAAAGTACAAATGTAAAGATTGATGAACAATTTAGAGGAACTTCAAGGTATATAGACTTTGAACCAGCAACAAAAATTTTGAAAAATGAACCTACACTAAATCGACCGATACAGAATGAAGATCCAGTTACCCCAATATCATCTAAGGATTCCACAGTAACTCAGGAACAACAACAAACAAAGACACCCCAATATGTAAGACTAAATCATTCTGAAGATCAGATAATTGGAAACAAGTTTAAAGGAGTTATGACAAGAGGAAGATTGGCAAACAAAGAGGTATGTCTTATTTCTCAAATTGAACCATCATCTGTTAATGAGGCATGTGAAGACAAATTTTGGATTAAAGCTATGGAAGAATAATTAGAACAAATTGAGAAAAACAACACTTGGACATTAGTTCCCCGGCCTAAAGATAAAAATGTAATTGGAACTAAATGGGTTTTTAGAAACAAATTTAGTAAAAATGGTAAGGTTGTCAGAAATAAAGCAAGACTAGTGTCTAAGGGATATTCTCAGAAGGAAGGAGTTTATTACAGTGAAACCTTTGCACCGGTAGCTAGAATTGAGGCAGTCAAATTATTTTTGGCTTTTGCAGCACACAAGAACTACAAAGTTTATCAAATGTATATTAAATGTGCATTTTCAAATAGAGATCTTGAAGAGGAAGTGTACATTGAACAACCTGATGGATTTTCTTTGACAAATGACAATGATATGGTTTGCAGGTTAAGAAAAGCTTTGTATGGATTGAAACAATCTCCAAGAGCTTGGTATGCAAGACTGGATAAGTATCTTTCAAAGATTGGTTTTACTAAAGGAAATGTAGACAACAATTTATATTACAAAATAACTAATGATGACATCTTGATTATATAAGTATTTGTTGATGATATAATCTTTTGAGGAGAAGATGGATTATGTAAAGAATTTTCTATCAAAATGCAGCAAGAATTTGAAATGTCTATGATTGGAGAAATAAAATTCTTTTTAGGATTGCAGATCTCACAAACTGATAAAGGTATATTCTTGAGTCAATCCAAGTACTTAAAAGAGTTACTAAAGAAATTTGGGATGGAAAACTCTAAACCGCTAAGCACACCTATGACAAAAAATGACAAATAATCACTAAGGGATGAATCTACACCTGTTAATCCAACTAGATACAAATCTATGATAGGAGGTTTACTGTATTTGACACAAACGAGACCTGATATTATGAATGCAGTATGTATTGTTTCAAGATTTCAAAGTAATCCTAGAGAAAATCATGAATCAGCAGTAAAAAGGATTTTCCGGTACTTACAAGGCACTATAAATCTTGGATTATAGTATCCTAGAGATGAAAACTTTGAATTATGTGCATATATAGATGCAAATTGGGCAAGAGATGTGGATGATAGAAAAACCACCACTGGCAGAGCATTCTTTCTTGGAAACAGATTAGTTTCTTGGTTGAGTAAGAAACAAAGTTGTACATCTTTATCAATAGCAGAATCAGAATTAGAATATGTTGTTGCAGCAACTAACTGTACACAGGTACTATGGCTTAAGCAAATGTTGAAAGACATAAAGGAAAAATGCAAGGAACCTATTACTATCTATTGTGATAGCACTACAGCAATTGATATATCTAAGAATCCGATATTACATTCTAAAACCAAACATGTTTCTATCAACTGAATTTTCTAAGGGAAAATGTTAAAGCAAAGGAGATAAAACTGGTTTATGTGAATACTAAAGAGCAGATTGCAGACATCTTTACTAAACCTCTACCTAAGGAGATTTTTGAATATCTCAGAAATCATCTTGGGGTTATACCTCCACCAGTAGAGACTTAGGAAGTTGATGATTGTCATCAACCGACATAATTAATAGAGAAATCTTTTTCCGGCTTTGATGGGAAGCTACTTCTCAGGGGGAGTAGTTGGTATATTGAATTGATTGGTATTTTGTATATGAACTTGGTTTTTCTTGTAACTTTGGCATTTGATGTCAAAGGGGGAGAGATTGGTATGAAAAAAAACTTTGAAAAACACAAGGAAAACACATGTTGCTCCTAGAGGGAGATATTGTTGTTTGGGAGAGATTATTACTCTCTGTATCTGTATTTTGATTTCTGGTTATGATCTCTTTTTGGAGATTGTTGGTTTTTGGTATTTGGCATTTCTATTTTGGTACTTTGATGTTTTTTCCATCTTATGTTGCCATCAATGCCAAAGGGGGAGATTGTAGGTATTTTGGTATGGTTTTGTCATTGATGTCAACACCTACTAAAACTCTAGCACTTTGGAGAATCAACAACATTCACCGGCAGGCAAGTGACTCATGCACAGTCACCGATATCTGGTACACCGGCAAGATATAATGATCATCGACACTTGGAATGATATGGAAAACACTTTGTAATGTCAAAGACATCATTTGGACATCTTGTCCTGGAGTTTTGTTTATTGGTATATTCATATTTGCATATTTTTTGTTACCAACAAATAGGTCCAGGGTTACACCGGCAGGTTTATCTTTTCCAGATCAGCATGGCATGTTATGGAGATGATTAATTATTGTTGTAAATGCATTAAGCTGACATGTTCAAGCGGTTATTGCATTGGATATTGTATTGTTTGTAAAATGTTTTTATTGTAATATCTTGTAGAGTCGACCTACTAAAATTGGTCTTAGGTTATGGTATAAATGTAAGATCTTATTTGTAAGATCATGAGTGGAATGCGAAAAAGGATTGTGTGAAGGTATATGTGAGAATAAGCAGAGCTATACATGCAAACATCATTTGAAAATTGAAGGAGGGTTTTTGTGAAGACAATCAGAACTACACCGGTACTGAATCCAGCATATGAAGATGCTATTTTGTGCAGTACATTCTTATTGGATTTAACCATCCAACTGTAGTCAGTGTGACTCCCATTTGTGATTGAGCAGTGAGCTCTAGGCGCTTGGCCTTTCTGCATGTGCAGACCCCATTTATGTACACTTACTATTTGCAGTAGTATCATCTGATTTTGGGTAAGGTTTCCCACCGTGGTTTTTACCCTTACAGGGTTTTGTAATGCCCCTACCCTAGTCGGCCTTGTAAAACCCATTTGACCTTGGTTGACTTCCTATGTGGCATTCTTGAATGGTGGATTTACCATTATGTAATGTTGTAGATTAGACTATACAAATATTGTGCGTACCTATTATTGTGCTTATGCATCGATTCTTGTGTAAATGTAATTGTTCCCCAATTTTGGTTATAAATCTCGAGCTAATACCTTTATTGAATATATATATGTATATGTATGTTTGCATGATTCATGGGTGCAGGAGATTGCAGGTACAACACCGCCTAGGGCGAGGTTCATCTCCTTCGGGATTCACAAGGCTAAGTATACCTCCTTCATCCTTAGAATTTGGATTTGGTGGTCTTAAAACTCTCATCTTGCCTTAGCCATGATTAGGTGAGAGTCATGTGTGGTCCGTAGGGTTTTCTTTACGTTTGGGTTTCCTAGCGGGGCATTACATTAGAGCCAGGTTGCAACACTGGGATCTCTAGTCTCTCTTGTGCCCTTAGTTGATGTGTGGGTGTCTATCTTATGTTGTATGCTTGTCCTCCTTGATATGAGTGTGTGATTTAACAAACCCTACTTGTGTGTAACGCGTGTGTTCACACCTTGTTTTCACCTTCTTGATGTGTGTGCTTTGGGAATGATTATAGGTGTTTTGTTTGCTTATTGAGGTCTTGGTCTACGATTCTTCTTATTCTAAAAGAGAGTCATATGTACCTTCGTTCTTGATTTGTTTTACTCTTTTGGACTAATCCATCTGGGTTGGTTGGTAATATCTTGAATCTAAAAGTAGGGTAGGTGCTTGTCAGGGTTATGATCCATCTTAATGATTGTCCACTTGAAAGACTAGTATGGCAAATATTAATGCTTACTATGTAGTAAATTGAATGATTATGACTCTTCCTCTTCTCTCTCTCTAGAGATTAAAATGTTTCTGATATTGGTAATTATCTCTTATTTATGTATTCTTATTGCAAGAGAAAGGATGGTATTTCTTGAGCCCTTGTGTGAGCCTTATAACGCTTATGTGTTTTAGATTGTGAAAGGGAATTGGTTTGGGAGTTAATTTTTGGTTAATGATAGAAAATTGTATGTTTGCATTAAGGATTCTCCATGTGCTTGGTAGGAGTAATATAATTAAATTCCATCTTAAGTAAGGTGCAGTGATATGCACATAGTTGATTTTGAGCAAATTGCTTGTTGTGAAAGGAGTACCAAAAAGAGAACTTGTTATAGTAGCTTCAAGAGTGTGTTAGTGTGTACCTTGAAGATTGTTTTATGTGCTTATTCAAACTACTTTGATTTAGGATCTATTTTAGTAACGCACCAATTAACTTGCTTTGGATATAGATAATTGTCTTATTGTGTTTAGAAAGAGCAAATGAAAGACTTGTTAATTTGTATGCATTAATGTGCAATATCTAGTGGATAGCTCCTCATTTACTTTCTTGTCGTAGTATGAATTTTCAATGTTAGGTTTGATGTATTATTGTATCGTATTACGAATAGTGAGTGTTCTCAAGAAGACTCATATTACCAAAGAAATTGTTGTCTTGAATTCTTGTCCGGGAAAACTAGAACATTATATTGCAACAATAACAATTAGAAATGTCATGTTAGGTTGCTTTGGCACCCTCCTAAAAGATAGAGAAATGAAAACCGTGCAACTAAAATGATAGACTTATATCTGAGCATAAAGTGTGATCTTGTAGGTCTTGTGTATTCGTAAGAAATAGTTGATTTTCCAACTCTCTTCCTCCTCTTGCCTAAATTATAGAATTTGTTGTTTTGAAATACTATTAAGAATGCAGTGATTTAAGAGGAATTTTTATAACGCATATCAAGTTGTATGTTTGCTTTTGGGATTCTAATTGGAAGAGGAAAGTTTTTCAACTTGGAAAAGGAAATTGCATAGTTAGTAATGTGAATGAAAATGCTTAGTGGAAATTGAGAAAGATAATGGAATGACGTTATTTCCTAGTGTAAGTTTGAATTGTTAAGAATTTCAATATGTGTATCTAGAGTAAACTTTATTTAGTGATTCATGTGAAAAGAATAATTAAAACTTCTCTTAAGTAGATGATAGCATATTGAGAAGTACTCCCCGTAAATGTGACTAAACTAGTAATGGTGCTATTCCTTGTGTGTTGTAAGAAACCCATACTTGCTATGTGTGCCCATGGGCTGGTGAAGTAATCAACCATGGAGGATGTGTTTGCGTATGAGTATGGGAAACCATACTATCTATGTGATGTTGCATATTTGTTCCCTTACTGAGTGCCAACCCACGGATTGTTGATAAGTCAGTATGTGAAGGGGTAGTATTAGAAGTCACCACTCCTTGAATAGTATGAACAGCATAAGAGTAATGTCAACACGAAGCAACTTTAGCTTCCCTATCTTGAGGAAAAATATAGTTATATAATGAAACTGTATTATAGGTGTACTCAATACTTCCCCTTAAGATGAATCGATTTATGAGGTTCATGTGTGCCAGCCTAATTCCTATCCCTTATTTTGAGCATATAGATGATAGTTCTTGAGCATATTGATGGATTTTATTGGAGCATCTGTTGCCTTGTCTTCATGAGAGGCGTGTTATTTTTTTTTCTTACATGAGTTGCCAATTGACTAGTGTTGGTAGACTTGTGGGTAGACCCTAGCCATGTATACCTCTGGCTTACGGCGAGTATCCTGAGAGGAACATCTCTATGCGAGGTGTGACCGATGCGTGCCTTATCCGCGAGGTACACTGCCATGTGGGATACGTCCATTGTGTGCCCTGTCCGCTTGGAGTATTGCCATGCCATGCTAAGACACGATGCGAGATGTAGTAGACATTTCCATGCGGCCTACCGATAGGTATAGGGTAGAGCTATGCCGTGTGACGACATGATGAGGGGTGATGTCAAGGTGCACACTGCCATGCCATGTGGATGTGTGACTTGGCCACACCACATGATGAGCTACTATGATAGCTAGACGATTGTCCCTTCCTTCCTCATTGGTGGCTAGCTGCTAGTCACGTAGTGATGTAATGTGCACTTATGATCTTCTTTTATTATTTATTTATTTATTTATTTCCTTGTGGGCCAACAATTTATTTTATTTTGACCTTGAAGGTTTAGCCATGATCTTGCAATCTTGTTCTTACTTGATTTGATGTTGCAATTCCAGAATTATTTTCTTGCCTTATTGTTGTAATTGGTGATTATTATCTTTATACTTCTATACTTTGGTGGCTAAACCGGTTTATCCTTGTTATTTTTGTATGCTGGTCTTGTGTTGCAATGTGAATTCCTCTCCAAGAACGTAGGAGACAATCTTGCATGAGTGTATACGAGGAAGTAGACGTAGGGAACCTTGAGGATGGAGGTATGTGAGGCTGTGAGACAGCTAGGATCCACTACCTACCTATGAGTGGTGAATATCTCTTGGAGGCTAAACACCTTACGCAACAAGGGATATTCACGAGGGAGTTGTATGGAAGGTAACACCGCTATGGTGTACCCTAGCACCATCAAGCCCTTGAGTGAGATGTTGGATATTGATGATCATGTATTTGTTCTGAGTAGGCATAGAGATGTTGATCATGTATGTTACCTTTGACCGAGCATTAGACATGCTCACATGTGGCCTTTTGTGTTGTGCAAACCAGTTATGTGGATGGATATTATGTGTAATCATGGATTAAATGGTATTAACTTGTCACTATGTTATGGGACATAGTCATTGGGAAAGTTCTTATATGTCTAGAAAGTGTAAACAATTGAGTTCTTACGTTGCTCTTATTTGTCAAAATGTTAACTTGGTTGTAGAAATTGATTTTTGAAGCTAGTCCTATGCGATAAATTGTTGTTAAAAGAGGCATGGGTGAAAGAATTTAATCTTGATGGCATGTTTTCTTGTCATGTTTGATAGGAGATTTTGGTAACTGTTGACTATATCTTTGTAATGCAATAAATTGGTGTAATGAAAGGAAGAAAAAATTCTCGTTTCTCTACTATGATTGTGTGTAAATTCTAGAATATTTTAAGAAGTGTATGATTTTAGATGCATTTTGTTGATGGATAATGACATGCATAGAGGATTTATAAATAATGTTTTAATTGTTGACAAAATAGTTATTTGTACAACTTGATAATTGTTAATTGAGTTTAAGGGCTAATACGTGTTGTATGACTTCCGCTTAGCCTTGCGACTTCTAGGAGTAAGTCGGAGCCTGGGGGGGAGAATGTAATGCCCCTACCTTAGTTGACCTTGTAAAACCCATTTGACCTTGGTTGACTTCCTATGTGGCATTCTTGAATGGTGGATTTACCGTTATGTAATGTTGTAGATTAGACTATACGAATACTGTGCGTACCTATTATTGTGCTTATGCATCAATTCTTGTGTAAATGTAATTGTTCCCCAATTCTGGTTATAAATCTCGAGCTAACGCCTTCATTGAATATTTATATGTGTATGTATGCTTGCATGATTCATGGGTGTAGGAGATTGCAGGTACAACACCGCCTAGGGCGAGGTTCATCTCCTTCGGGATTCGCAGGGTTGAGTATACCTCCTTCATCCTTAGAATTTGGATTTGGTGGTCATAAAACTCTCGTCTTGCCTTAGCCATGATTAGGTGAGCATCATGTGTGGTCCGTAGGGTTTTCTTTATGTTTGGGTTTCCTGGCAGGGCATTACAGGTTTCCACATACAAATATTGGTGTTATGTGTTGTGGATGACTTTGTCTTTATGCTTCATGCACTAATCCTTACCGATATAATAATTAACTGTTAAAATTGTCTACCTGCATGTTAAACAAGTTTACTGGTATTAAGCATTAAGTTGGTTAAGTTTTTTTGGTTTGAATTTACTTGACAACTGATTCCCCCCCCCCCCTCTCTCAGTTTTCTCCGGGACCTAACAGAAATTAGTCTCTGAGTTGAGTCCAACTAAATTGATGATGATGGCTACTCAGAAATTACTGAAGGAGGGTACTACAAATAAAGGAATAATTGATCAATCGGTCACAATGTTACACAAATTGATACCCGATTGTCAGATTAAAGATGAAGCAAGCCCTTCCGGCAAGCACAAGACTCTAACAGAGCACATTTCTAATAATTTTCAATCTCTGAGGCAGATTTCAGACCGACAGGCTTTGGAAATGTTCACAGTAGCTAAAAGAGAAGCTTTTGATTAAATCATAGAAACTGAGAAAAAGAACATTGAGACCAAACTTATTCTTATTGAGGTTTGTTTAAAACAATGTACAAATATCTACTGAGTGTGTTGTAACATTGAAATGCTTACATCTAGTCTAGATGGAAAGTTGAAGGAGTTATATAACAAGATACCTAATATTGCTAATTCTTTTGATGGATTAATTGCACTGACCATATCTGTTGATGGACAATTTTTTTCCTTGGAGAACCAAATGTTTGCTTTGGAGAAAGAGAAAGATAAGACCATTCACAAGGCAAGAAGTCTTAGAGGACTAGTAAGTCCTAGATTAGATTCATTGGGTGTTCATAAGAAAGAGTGCATGGACATGATTGCTAAACCCACACCGACAGAAGTCAAAGAGAAGGAAACACTAGCACACTTACTAAGGGGACTAGTATCCATTTCTGACACTTTCAAAACCAACTAGGATACATATCTTTAGTTGTTGGATAAGGCTTACCCCGAAATTTTGAGGATAGTCAAGCTGCAGTGAAATTAACAGTATTCATTTGTTTTAAATTATTTCAATTCTTTCACCAGTCTTTGACATTAATGTCAAAGGGGGATTATGTATATATGTGAAAAATATCAGAGAATACCATATAAAAAAACATGGGAAGGACATCAGGATATCAGAAGGAATGTATTGCTTAGGGGGAGCATATTTCAGTTATACCGGTAGGGAATTCATTTTTCACATGAGTGTTGCCATCAATGCCAAAGGGGGAGATTGTTAGAAATTGACACTCATTGGATTCATTTTGTTGTCATTGATGGCAAAAAGATCAGATGGAAGTCATATACCGGCACTAGGAGGCATATACCTACAGACACCAGCTTTTGAGCATTCAGGGCTACACCGGCACCGACACCAATACTTCAAGGAAGTCAACATCAAGGAAGATTTATTTAGTAAATAATTTTGTAATTATTGTCGAGGCCAACATTGAATATCTTTTGTAAATGTATTGTAAGCCGACATAAGTCATTGTTTGTAATGGGTATATAGGTCAGTCTGCTAGGTCATTTTAACATATACACATGAGATAGACATGATATGGATATAAGAGAAAATAGAAGAACTATATAATGTGAAGTATATAAATGAAGATCATTAGTGTGTGAATGTTATATCATACAATGATTTGTAGATAGCTTGGAATTCATTCTTGGAGGAGAAGAGATACTGGTAGTAGTGTTCAGGGTTTATGAACCGATATAGAGCAGAGCTAGAATCGGAACTCTATTTGGCATAGCAGATGCATTCTTGAGTTCATTCTTCATTATTTTACTTTAGCAGAAAGCTTGTAGTCAGTGAGGCTCTTTAGTGATGAGCATTATGCTCTAGGCAGTGTGCCTTCCTGCATGTGCAGTCCCCCATTATATTTAATATATTTTCATATGGCCAATGAACTGATATTGTGGGTCATAAATCCCACCATGGTTTTTTCATCTTTGAGGTTTTCTACATATAAATTCAGTGTGTTATGGTGTTCATTTATGTGGATGGTTTATTTGCTTCTTTTTATAAGTTTATTTGTTTACCGGTTTATATGTGTATGGTATAAAAGGATAAAATCTTACTATACCAACAAAATACTGATTCACCCTCCCTCTCAGTGTTCTTTGATCCCAATAGTCATAGATGCAGTGCTTTGATATAATGTTAGAGTTGATAGTCCTATAGCCACAAAAAATTGCCTGCAATTAAAACACCTTTCCTATATAGAGAAAAAGCTAGTATTGGGCTTATGCAATCTTGAGAAGAGAATTAATCCATGGAGACATTTGATACTAAAATAAATATGATTGGATTAACTTGGATTGGATTAAAATGTATCAATGAATGCTTATAAAATAAAAAAATAAATCATGTGTGAGGATTAGATTAGATCACATCAAGAAAAGTGTCATCATCCTATGCTATGGGAAAACATGACCTAAATATAGAAAAATAATTCCTAAGTTTAGCTTAAGTGAAAATAGTAAAAGGGGGCCTAATTAATGGTTGATTAATTAACTAGGTGATGACTTATTTACTCCAATGGTGAACTCTTGTTCAACATTAGTCTCACTCTTTGATCCTTCACCCATCATCATTTATAAACACTCTTATACATCCACCCTAAGCTATCTTCAATTTACATGTACTCTTATAGATTCTCCATTATGATTCATTTATTATATCCATCCTTTATTTGCATTCATGTATGCATTCCCCCACCTTGATATTTGCTTTGGTTTGTTGGATCCTTCCTATTTCACTAGTCTTTATGAGCCAACTTGGTACACATTTACATGTGTGAGAATTTGTCAAAAATAACCAAGATCTAGAATCCAATGGATAACAGAACACAAGAGAGGCGAAGATAGACAAGAACAAATTGTATTCTCATTAAGATTCAAGAAAGGATCAACTGGATTGAATTGGATTACATACAATGTAAATGAGCCTACTTATAAAGGCAAGGCCATAGGGAAAGAGAGAGAAATCATGACATGTGGCTTAATGAGATGCAAGGGTAGGTAGGGGTAGGTAGGAGAAATAATAAAATATTCCACTAAAGGTGGATCACCCAATAAAGGTGGAAGGTGCCAACAAGATTTTACCACAAAAGGTGGAATTTTTTCTACAACCATCTTCCCTAGATGTACACTTCCTTAAGTGTCTCACACGGAGATTTCACTGGCTAGGAAATATTATATCATGTGCATTCATATTGGGGGGTTTATTATCTCAAAAATGAGGGTGCAATAGATTGCATATCGATAAAAATAGGAGGGTTTTCAATTCGAGCTATGAAAAGATACAATATTTGGCAAAAATAGGGTGGCTTTTAATTCAAGTTGTGTATTGAGAGGGGGTGACAAAAAATGAGTTTAGGGAAATATTTTTTGAAAATAAGGGGATACTTTAGTATAACATGAGCGCATGTGATATAACCTAGGTTCACTAAGTGAAGCCCTTGTGGTGTCTCATATGAAAACTACAATGAATGCATTATCCCAAGTCAACTTAAGTGTAATTATGAGACATAGTTTACACCAACAAGCCCCCTTAAGTGCAACTTAAGGGAATGTAGACTCAAGATAACAATGCAAGATGGGTCTCAACTACTAGGCCATGCTAGGTACCCATGAACAAATTTAGTGCAATCTTTCACAAACTAAGAAAGAGAGAAAAACCCAATTTAAAAAAAATCCCCCAAAAGAGAGATGAACACACAAAGCTCTCAATGATGAATAAGGAGAACAAAACCTCATGTGAGAAAAATGCCCCCCCCCCCCCATAAGAGAGAAGAGGTAAGACCATAAATCCCTCCCTCAATATAGACACTCCTACAAATATGGTCCAATGATGTTGACCTAAATTTCTCCCCATTAGGAAGAAATAGGGCCAATGTTGCAGAAAGAATGTCAAAGTATGACAAAACCAAGTACCAATATCGATAAAAAATGATCAATGAATCACTCACTGTAACAAAATGAAGATCATACATGGAGACACCTACTTGAGCACCAACTGGATACTCATCAATGGTGAATTGGTACAATCTAAGTCTCATTAGATCGATGAAAAAATGTGTACAATATAAGTCTCACAATATATTTCATAATTTATAGAGTACAAGAGGATTACATCAAATATGTCATCAATGGAAAAGTAAAAACAGGTGTGGCAATTTATATTAGTGTGTTACAACATAGCTCCTTCAAGAGAATACAACATGATGATGCAAATCTAAAAACATGAAGATGATGCCACCAAAAAGATGCCCTGTAGAAGATTGTAGATGAAGATGCCTCGGATTTAGATGATGACAAGAAAAAAGTGGGAGCAAACTGAGCCCCCCTTTGTTGCCGATTGGAGACGCTGCAAGATAGGTATGGTAGACAAGAAAATTTTTGTTTATTTAATGAAATTTTTATTTTTAAAAAATTAATTAAAATTTTTTAAAAATATTTATTAAATTCCCATAAAAACTTTCAATTTTAGATCGCAATTGGGTCTTTGCATTAGCAAATGAATTCCTAAGCCTAATCGGAGACCCAAGACATGCTTAAAGAATCAAAACTTGCATTTTCCATCACCCCACACTGCCTTTTTGTCACTGCCTGTCCTAAATTAGGGCAGGACAGGGGCGTGGTGCCCCTTTCTTAGCCCTATTTTGGGCCTCCTTTGACCATATCTTGCATTGGGCTTGTCAATTGTTGAGCGGTAAAATTTTTCCTATGTCGGCCTAAGATAGAAAATTAGCCAAATACCCCTAATTAGCAAGTATATAGGGAGCATTTTGATGGTATGATGAAAGAATAAGGATCTGGTCAACTACTAAGAGGGGGGGATGAATTAGTAGATAGAAAACTATATAGACTTTCACTAATCTCAAAATCAACCTCTCAAAACAAACTCTAAACTGACAGGTTTAAACGCTAAACTTCAAATGCAATATTACTGACAACTTAAACTGGTTGACTATTATGACAGACTAATAGTAAAACATCTTGAAACTCTCAAAACTTTTTAACCAAAACATCCATATACTTTACTAACATAAGTAAAGCATCATTTCAGATTGTTGTCGGTTAACATAAAATATCAAAGTGGATTTAGCAGTTAAGCAATTCAACTATAGTAAACATAACCACAAAAACATTCACCACTTGACACAATATTTTTGACGTGGAAACCCAAATGGAAAAAACCACAGTGGGGATGAATACCCACAAGTATTCTGAACTCTTCTGAAGTTCGCCCTGTTAGGAGCTTAGCTTGTTAAAGCTTTACAAAAGTCATGTTAAGAACAAATCATATTAGGGACCACCCGGTTAAGGGATTGACTATAATTCCCTATTAAAAGCAATACCCTGTTAGGAGAAACCTTGCTAGAGGATTTGAAATCCAAGCTAATGGACCACCTGGTTAGAGGATTTAGATAACACTAAGATTGTTAGAGCTTACCCAGTTAGCAGATTTGACTGTTGTAATTGTTAGAAAACAACAAGGGTTTGTTGATCTATTTGAATAAAACTACACTTGCTTGTTTAGATCCTTTTCATGCTCCTATCTACCTTTACACATGCTGCAAATACATTATCTGGTTCGACAACCACACTCTCTTACTCTCAATCAAAAATTTCCAACACTACAACAAAACAACTCAGCGATCTTATAAACAAATCAACATATCTGTAACACATCACAAACCTAAGATCTCATAGAGATTACAAACAAATTGGTTCAAGTATGATTGTTGGATTATATAACAATCATTGCACAACACTCAAGATATCCTCGACCTCTCCTTGATCACTGCTTAATCAAACATTGTAACTCATCACACAGTTTACATTACATTAAATGAACTTGCTCACTCCCAAGACAAAAACTGTTATCTCTATGCGCCAAAAACCATTTGAAATTCTTCTCATACAACATGCATACATGTCATAATCATTACTACTAATCATTAGATCATAAACCAATACAATCAATTCACCAAACTCCATCGGTTAGGGTTTATCATATCAATAGGTAGGGTTTACCGATTGATCTCACTTCTTCTCTAGTAATAACCGGTTTCCTTCACAAGCTCACTTACCGGTTACAATTCCCTTCACTAGCTCTTCCTACCAGTTGCAAAACAACATTATTACAACATCATTACTGGTTAATTGACATCAATGACAACATAACATTTTATTAATTCAATCTTCATGCAAATGCCAACAATCTCCCTCTTTGGCATTGATGGCAATACAAGTATCAATACCCTTGATTGCTATGATTGTGAATAGGAATCTTGGTTTACATTTTTCCATGTACTCTCCTTAAACTGAGTGTCCATGTCTTCAGCTTGTAACTGGCTATAGATCTTCTCTCTGTCAATCATACAATTCTTCTTCCCAATCATATAGTTCTTCTCCCCCTTTGACAAAAATGCCAAAGTGAAAGTAAAACATGCAATGTCAAACTTCACTATTATGCAACATCAACCTACAACTTGATGCTCCCCCTATGGAATAACTCCACTCTACACCAATCCTACTGTAAAATTCTACAAGTAGCTTCGGGACTGATGTATTCTACATCATGCTCAATTGACCTCATGTAGGGGTACAACCCTAGCTGACTTCTAAGATACTCAAAAGTGTTCTTAGGCAGAGGTTTAGTAAAGATATCTGCAAGCTTCTCCTTGGTAGAAACATGCTCCAATAACACATCTTTACTTTGCACTTTTTATCTTAAGAAATGATACTTCAATTCGATCTTTATCGGTTCTGTAATCTTGAATCCTTCTAGAATGTGTTTCATCCAGATAGCCTGGGTACAGTTCATATATGATGCAACATACTCAGCTTCAGTAGTAGACTGAGATATACAACTCTGCTTCTTGCTACTCCAAGATACAAGTCTTTCTCCAAGAAACAATGCACCACCGGTTGCGCTCTTCCTATCATCAACATTACCTGCCCAGTCTGCATCTGTATAAACCTTCAAATCAAAGTTACCTGCATAAGGATACCATAATCCATAGTCAATAGTACCTTTCAAATATCTGAATATCCTCTTGGTTTCTACCAAATGTGTCTCCTTTAGATTCTTCTAAAATCTGGCAACTAGACCAACTGCATGAGCTATATCTGGTCTGTTGTGAACAACATAGTGCAATTTCCCTACCATTGACCTATACTCATTTTCATCAACAGATGTGGCTTCATCTTCCTTAGACAATTTACAACCTGTAACCATTGGTGTCCCTGTTAGGTCCCGGAGACAACTGAGAGAGGGGGGGGGGGTGAATCAGTTGTCAAATAAATTCAAACCAAAAACAACTTAACCAACTTAATGCTTAATACTGGTAAACCAGTTTAATATGCCGGTAAACAGTTTTAACAGTTAATTGTTATACCGGTAAGGATTAGTGCATGAAACATAAACACAAAGTCATCCACAGCACATAACACCAATATTTGTATGTGGAAACCCTCTAAGGGGAAAAACCACGATGGGAAATCTTACCCACAATCAGATGATACTACTGCAGATAGTAAGTGTACATAAATGGGGTCTGCACATGCAGAAAGGCCAAGCGCCTAGAGCTCACTACTCAATCACAAATGGGAGTCACACTGACTACAGTTGGATGGTTAAATCCAATAAGAATGTACTGCACAAAATAACATCTTCATATGTTGGATTCACTACCGGTGTAGTTCTGATTGTCTTCACAAAAACCCTCTTTCAATCTTCAAATGATGTCTGCATGTATAGCTCTGCTTAATCTCACATATACCTTCACACAATCCTTTTCCGCATTCCACATTTGATCTTACAAATAAGATCTTACATTTATACCATAACCTAAGACCAAGTTTAGTAGGTTGGATCTACATGATATTACAATAAAAATATTTTACAAACAATACAATATCCAATGCAATAACTGATTGAACATGTTAGCTTAATGCATTTACAACAATAATTAATCATCTCCATAGCGTGCCATGCTAATCTGGAAAAGATAAACCTGTCGGTGTAACCCTAGACCTATTTGTCAGTAATAGAAAATATGCAAATATGAATATACCAATAAGAAAAACTCCAGGACAAGATGTCCAAATGATGTCTTTGACATTACCAAGTGTTTTCCATATCATTCCAAGTGTCGGTGATCATTGTATCTTGCCGGTGTAACCAGATACCGGTGACTGTACATGAGTCACTTGCTTGCCGGTGAATGTTGTTGATTCTCCAAAGTGCTAGAGTTTTAGTAGGTGTTGACATCAATGACAAAACCATACCAAAATACCAACAATCTCCCCCTTTGGCATTGATGGCAACACAAGATGGAAAAACCATCAAAGTGCCAAAACAGAAATGCTAAATACCAAAAACCAACAATCTCCAAAACAACAATCTCTCCCCATAGGAGAAACATGTGTTTTCCTTGTGTTTTTCAAAGTTTTTCCATACCAATCTCTCCCCCTTTGACATCAAATGCCAAAGTTATAACAAAACCAAGTTCATATACAAAATACCAATCCATTTAGTATGCCAACTACTCCCCCTGAGAAGTAGCTGTATGCGGGAAAAGTGGGTCAATAAAACTTAATATGTGAAAATATGACAAATGACTTATCCACACACACACACACAAGACTTCTTGATGCAAGCTATGGAGTAATAACGTATTACTCAGCTTCCCAAGGTGGGTCCCATGGTTCTCTATCTCACAATGTCCCTCAAACCAATGTTTTTGCTCTCAGATCACTGAGCAAAATGGTTTAGGGATGGCAAATGCAAGAACGAGGAATGCTTTGATAGTTTTTAGTATGAAAGATACACTAAGCTATGTATGATCTTAGAAATGCAATAAACTAAATGATAAGATGACAAGATTAGTCTGAATACTATCCTAACATAATATATTAGTCTACGATTGAGCTAAATGATAAAGAAATTATTCTAAACATGCATATTAGATTAATTCCTAATTTCAAAGAGGCTAAAATGATGAGCATAAAAATGATATGAAAGCTTGAATGTATTTGAGCATAAGTGTGATACTACAAATTTTTTGATTCTCATTATGGAGGAATGAGAGCTCTATTTATAGCAAAAATAGAGCATTGGATGGTCAGGATTGAAAGATTCAATCAAGGGTTGAGTTTGAAAGTTGAGGATCCATGTGCACAATTTGCACCAATGAAATGGTGACAAGTGTCAACATAGGGTTGGGTTGAGAAAAGGGGTTGGAGGCATTAAAGGCCTGAGAAGACCTCATGGTTATCTAGAGGGTAAGGGTCAAGCTTAAGTTAGGATTACCCACTGGATTAAGATTTAATCCAAGGATAAACCTTTGTGCAAATGATTAAGAGATAATCATGGTCAAAGCATTAAAGGCCTGATGAGACCCTTGGGTTGGATGAAGGTTGAGTTAAAACAAATGTTTTAACCATGTAAGAGGGTTTGAGTAAAATATTAATGGTTATTGAAGACTTTGGGGGATTTAGTGGTTGAAGGTTGGAAGCCTTTAATGGCTATCAAAGACTTTGAGGATTTAATTGGTTGAAGGTTGAAAACCTTTAATGGTTATCAAAGACTTTGAGGTTTGAGAAGTGACTTCCCTTTGCTTAGGGATGTGACAAAGTTTAGAGGAGGGGTTAGGCTAATTAGAAGCGATTAGAAGATTCTAGAAGGGATTAGAAAGGGGTTTAGGATTTTGCAAGTGGATGGAGGGATAATAGGATTTAATTGAATTAAATGATTTTCATTCAATTTGGTTGCAATTTGGAGAAATTAAATAAATTAGATTTATTCAATTTAGGATAACTATTTAATTAAATTTGAATTTAATTAAAAGTGGATAGGGGAGATTTAATTGAATAAAATGATTTATTCATTAAATGGGTATAGTGAATTTAATTTAAATAAATTGAGTAATTTACTTAATTAAATAGAAGAATGTGGATAATTTAATTAAATTAGATTTAATCAAATAGAGAAATGAACATAAAATATTCATTTAGGAATATGGTCATTTTTATACGTCTACAGTAGCTTCCCATCAAAGCCAGAATAAAAAAATTTCTGTTAATTCTGTCGGTTGATGACAATCATCAACTTCCTAAGTATCTACTGGTGGGGGTATGACCCCAAGCTAATCTCAGAGATATTCAAAAGTCTCCTTAGGAAGAGGTTTAGTAAAGATATCTACAATTTGCTCTTTAGTATTCACATAAACCAGTTTTATTTCCTTTGCTTCAACATTTTCCCTTAGAAAATTTAGCTTCATAGAAACATGTTTGGTTTTAGAATGTAATACCGGATTCTTAGATATATCAATTGCTACAGTGTTATCACAATAGATAGTAATAGGTTCCTTGCATTTTACCTTTATGTCTTTCAACATTTGCTTAAGCCATAGTACTTGTGTATAGTTAGTTGCTGTTGCAACATATTTTGATGCTGCTATTGATCAAGATGTACAACTTTGTTTCTTACTCAACCAAGAAACTAATCTGTTTCCAAGAAAGAATGCTCCGTCGGTGGTTTTTTTTCTATCATCCACATCTCCTCCCCAATTTGCATTTGTGTATGCACATAATTCAATGTTTTCATCTCTATGATACCATAATCCAAGATTTGTAGTGCCTTGTAAGTATTGGAAAATCCTTTTTACTGTTGATTCATGATTTTCTCTAGGATTACTTTGAAATCTTGAAACAATACATACTGCATTCATAATATCAGGTCTGGTTTGTGTCAAATACAGTAAACCTCCTATCATAGATTTGTATCTAGTTGGATTAACAGGTGTAGATTCATCCCTTTGTGCTAATTTGTCATTTGTTGTCATAGGTGTGCTTACCGGTTTAGAGTTTTTCATCCCAAATTTCTTTAGTAACTCTTTTAAGTACTTGGATTGAATCAAGAATATACCTTTATCAGTCTGTGAAATTTGCAATCCTAAAAAGAATTTTATTTCTCCAATCATAAACATTTCAAATTCTTGTTGCATTTTAATAGAAAATTCTTTACATAATCCATCTTCTCCTCCAAAGATTATATCATCAACAAATACTTCTATAATCAAGATGTCATCATTAGTTATTTTGTAATATAAATTGTTGTATGCATTCCCTTTAGTAAAACCAATCTTTAAAAGATACTTATCCAACCTTGCATACCAAGCTCTTGGAGCTTGCTTCAGTCCATACAAAGCTTTTCTTAACCTGCAAACTATTTCATTGTCATCTGTCAAAGAAAATCCATCAGGTTGTTCAATATAGAATTCCTCTTCAAGATCTCCATTAAAAAATGCACATTTAATATCCATTTGATAAACTTGGTAGTTCTGGTGTGCTGCAAAAGCCAAAAATAATCTGACTGCCTCAATTCTAGCTACCGGTGCAAAGCTTTCATTGCAATCAACTCCTTCCTTCTGAGAGTATCCCTTACACACTAGTCTTGCTTTATTTCTGACAACCTTACCATCTTCATTAAATTTGTTTCTGAATACCCATTCGGTTCCAATTACATTTTTATCTTTAGGCAGGGGAACTAATGTCCAAGTGTTATTTTTCTCAATTTGTTCTAATTCTTCTTCCATAGCTTTAATCCAAAATTTATCTTCACATGCCTCATTAACAGATGATGGTTTAATTTGATAAATAAGACATTATACCTCTTCATTTGCCAATCTTCCTCTTGTCATAACTCCTTTAAACTTATTTCCAATTATCTGATCTTCAGAATGATTCAGTCTTACATACCGGGGTGTCTTTGTTTGTTGTTGTTCCTCAATTACTGTCGATTCCTCAGATGATACTGGGGTAACTGGGTCTTCATTCTGTACCAGTGGATTCAGAGTAGGTTCATTTGTCAAAATTTCTGTTGTCGGTTCAGAGTCTATATACCTCAAAGTTCCTCTGAATTGTTCATCAATTTTTACATTTGTACTTTCAACAATTTTCTGCAATCTTTTGTTAAAACATCTATATGCCTTTCTCTTAGATGAATAACCAAGAAATATTCCTTCATCACTTCTAGGATCAAATTTTCCAATATACTCATCTCTTATGATATATCATTTACTTCCAAAAATTCTGAAATCTTTAAGAGCAGGAGTATTACCAAACCATAGTTCATGAGGGGTCTTACCGGTTTCACCTTTGATGTGAACTTTGTTGAATGTGTAGACCGTTGTACTAACTGCTTCTCTCCAATATACATGTGGTAGGTTTGCTTCTGATAACATACTTCTTGCTGCACCCAAGATAGTTCTGTTTTTCCTTTCAACAACTCCATTCTACTATGGTGTCTGGGGTGCTAATAGTTGTCTTCTGATTCCATTCAATTCACAGAATGTATTAAATTCCTTAGATGTAAATTCTCCTCCTTGATTTGATCTTAGACATTTGATTTTCTTATCGGTTTCATTTTCTACCATTGCTTTGAACAGTTTGAACTTTCCAAGTGCTTTTGATTTTTCTCTGAGAAAAGTAACCCAACACATTCTAGAATAGTAATCAATGATTAGCATGAAATATATATCACCTTGTAAGCTTTTAGTTCTAGATGGACCACATAAATCAGTGTGAATTAAATCAAGAGCATTATTGTATTTTTTTGAAATACTTTTGAAACTAGCTCTAACTTGTTTTCCAAATTGACATTCCTTACATACTGTATTCTGAGGTTTGACAATTTTAGGTAAATCTCTAACTGCCTTAGTAGTACTGATCTTCACCATGCAATCAAAGTTTACATGACAGAGTCTCTTATGTCATAACCAACTTTCATCTATATGTGCAATTAAGCATGTCTTTTCACTGTTATTCAAATGAAAGATATTACCTCTAGTCTGATTACCGGTTGCAATTTCCAAACTAGTTCTGTTCATGATTTTGTATTTTCCATTTCTAAATTGTAACTGAAATCCTTTCTCAACTAATTGACCAACACTCAAAAGATTATGCTTTAATCCTTCGACATAGTAAACATTATTAGTGTTATGCTTACCATCAAGAGATATTGTACCCTTACCTTTGATCGAACAAGCTTTGTCATCTCCAAATCTTACTAAGCCTCCATTTTATTCTTGAAAGTTCAAGAATTTACCTTTGTCTCCTGTCATATGATGTGAGCATCCTGAATCAATGATCGATTCATCTTTTACTTCAACTTTAGCTGCCAGGGCCTGTTCTACTGGTTGAGCAGTAGGTGTCGATTGATCTTCTATTATAGCAACAAAAACCCATCCATTGTCTGTCGGATCCTCATCAGAATCATCAGTCACACCTTCATCAGCAATGTAACAAGATTTGTCTTTATTCTTCTTAAATCTATATCTCTGATATTCAAGGTTAGGCTTGTATGTTCTTCTAGCTTCTTCTCTTAGTCTAGCATGTCTATCAGGGCATCTTGAAGCCATATGACCAATCTTATTGCAGTTAAAACATTTAAAGGGTGCTTTACCTTCATACTTACTTCTAACTGGACCTTTAGGCATTTTCCTTGCAAATAGTGCTTCAAGTTCTTCATTCTCTTTCCTGCTTTCTTCAAGTTCTCTTGCATAAAAGGCTTTCCAATCAGATTTGTCAAATGATGGAGCAGATGATGTTCATGCTTTAAATGCCAAATCTATCTTAATAGTAGCAACAGGACCAAATTCTTCAATTTCAAAAGCTGAAAGTTTTCCAATTAATGTATCCCTAGTAACTGATGTATTAGGTATTGTCCTTAACTCATTTATAACAGTGACTTTCATTTTATATGCTAGTGGCAATCCTCTTAAAACTTTTGAAACAATTTCATCCTCACTTAAGGTTCCTCCACAACATTTAATACCTAAAACAATTTCATTTACTCTTTCCATAAAAGCAAAAATCCTTTCATCTTCTTCCATTTTCAGATGTTCATACCTAACCTAGAAGCTTTCAAGTTTTTCAATTTTGACTGTGGAATCTCCTTCATTCAGTGTTTCCAAATGATCCCAAATAGCTTTAGCAGTAGACCTATCTGATAGTCCCATGATTTGTTGATCTGATAATGCACTCAAAAGTGCTTCGCAATCATTTTCCTCATCTTTTGTCAAGTTAGCTGGACTAGGCTGACCTTGTACAGCAATAGTATAATCATTCTTTGTAACATCCCAGATGTCCTTTCCAATGAAATTTAGATGTGTCTCCATTTTGATCTTCCATATGCCATAGTTGGTTCCATCAAGTTTAGGACTGTCCTTCCTGAAATAATTAGTAGACATTGGATCTCCTCAAGCTGTTAAACTTCTGAATAAGAGGACTAAGCTCTGATACCAATTGTTAGGTCCCAAAGACAATTGAGAGGGGGGGGGGGGGTGAATCAATTGTCAAATAAATTCAAACCAAAAACAACTTAACCAACTTAATGCTTAATACCGGTAAACCAGTTTAATATGCCGGTAGACATTTTTAACAGTTAATTGCTATACCGGTAAGGATTAGTGCATGAAACATAAACACAAAATCATCCACAACACATAACACCAATATTTGTATGTGGAAACTCTCTAAGGGGAAAAACCATGGTGGGAAACCTTACCCACAATCAGATGATACTACTACAGATAGTAAGTGTACATAAATGGGGTCTGCACATGCAGAAAAGCCAAGCACCTAGAGCTCACTGCTCAATCACAAATGGGAGTCACACTGACTACAGTTGGATGGTTAAATCCAATAAGAATGTACTGCACAAAATAGCATCTTCATATGTTGGATTCAGTACCGGTGTAGTTTTGATTGTCTTCACAAAAACCCTCCTTCAATCTTCAAATGATGTCTGCATGTATAGCTCTGCTTATTCTCGCATATACCTTCACACAATCCTTTTCCGCATTCCACATTTGATCTTACAAATAAGATCTTACATTTATACCATAACCTAAGACCAATTTTAGTAGGTCGGCTCTACAAGATATTACAATCAAAAAATTTTACAAATAATATAACATCTGATGCAATAACCGATTGAACATGTTGGCTTAATGCATTTACAACAATAATTAATCATCTCCATAGCATGTCGTGCTGATCTGGAAAAGATAAACCTGTCGGTGTAACCTTGGACCTATTTGCCAGTAATAGAAAATATGCAAATATGAATATACCAATAAACAAAACTCCAGGACAAGATGTCCAAATGATGTCTTCAACATTACCAAGTGTTTTCCATATCATTCCAAGTGTCGGTGATCATTGTATCTTGCCAGTGTAACCAGATATCAGTGACTGTGCATGAGTCACTTGCTTGCTGGTGAATGTTGTTGATTCTCCAAAGTGCCAGAGTTTTAGTAGGTGTTGACATCAATGACAAAACCATACCAAAATAGCAATAGTCCCAACTAGTTTACAGTCACTCATTCCAAATGTCTTCAATACCTCTTTCACATATTTAGACTATGTGATAAAAATACCACTCTTCATTTGCTGAATTTGCAAACCTATGAATAATTTTATCTCTCCCACTAGAGACATTTCAAACTCACTTTTCATTTCATTTGTAAAGTCATTGCTCATGTCATCATTGCCTCCAAATATGATATCATTTACAAACGCTTCACTAACCTATATCTTATCTCCTTCAGATTTGAGATATATGTTGTTGTCTTCACTGGTTCTCTCAAAACCTATCTTCATCAGGTGTGAATGTAGCCTCTCATACCATGCTCTCAGTGCTTGCTTCAAACGATATATTTCCTTGTGAAAATTGCATACCATGTTTTTTGCATTAGTCAAAGCATTACCATCTAGCTGCTCAATGTATACTTCTTCTTCCAGTACTCCATTTAGAAATGTTAATTTCACATCCATCTGATATACTTTGAATCCCTTATATGCTCCAAAAGCAAGTAAATTCCTAACACCTTCCAGTCTAGCAATTGGTGCAAAAGTCTCACCATAGTCTTCTCCTTCTTCCTGTGCATAACCTTTTCATACCAATCTAGCTTTGTTTCAGACTACTATTCCATCTTTATTGAGTTTGTTCCTGAATACCCACTTAGTACCTATCACATTTTTATTCACCGGTCTGGGTACTAGGGTCCATATGTTGTTCTTCTCAAGTTGATCAAGCTCCTCCTCCATAGCTTTGATCCAGTGATAATCTCCAAATGCTTCCTTAGCAGTTCTAGGATCAATAGTGGAGATCATGCAAGAATTATCTCTAATTCTTCTTCTGGTTAACACTCCAACATCTTTATCTCCAATAATCTGGTTAGGATTTTGATTGAGTCTCACATACCTCAAAATAACATGATCATTATCTTCAGGTTATTCTTCTTCATTATCATCATCTTCTTCTAAATCTACCTGTTCCGGTTGAATTGGTACAACAACATTCTCTTCACTAGTTTCAGGTTTCACCAGTTATGGATCCAAAAATAGAATGCAATGTTCTTCATCCTTTTTCTCCACACTAGTTTCCCCTGAGACTTCAAGATACTCATCCACTCGAACATCGGGACCCTCAATGATTCTCTGTGTCTAGTTGTTGTAACATTTGTAGGCCTTACTCTTGGTGGAGTAACCAATAAATATGCCTTCATCACTTTTAGCCTCAAACTTACTAACATAGTCACCTCTCTTAATAAAACATTTACTACCAAATATCTTTAAATAACTGACATTAGGTGATCTACCATACCAGTATTCATAAGGAATTTTATCCTTACCTCTCCTTACCAGTATCTGGTTCATAGTGTAGACAGTTGTACTGACAGCTTCTCTCCAGAACAATTTTGTTACACCTCCTTGTATCAACATTGTTCTAGCAGCTTCAACAACTGACTGGTATTTCCTCTCTGCAATACCATTCTGTTGTGGTGTCCTCGGTGCAGAAAATTGCCTTTTGATACCATTTTCTTCACAATATCTAGTGAATTCCACATAAGTGAATTCACTGCTTTGATCAGTCCTCAAACATTTTATCTTCTTGCCACTTTCCTTTTTAGCTAAGGCCCTAAATGCCTTGAACTTACTAAAAGCTTCTGACTTATCCTTCAGGAATGTGACCCACATCATTCTTGAGCAATCATCAATGAAGATCATAAAATATTTGTCACCTTGAATACTTTTAGTCCTTATGGGTCCACAAAGATCTGTATGAACCAAATCTAACAAATATTCTTCTCAAAAAGATTTTCTCTTAAAAGTTGAGGATGTCATCTTTCCCAACTGAAATTCCTTACACATAGCATTAACTGGTTTGTCCAACTGAGGCAAACCTCTCACTGACTTGGACTTACTCACTTTGACAATGTTATCAAAATTTATATGACAAAATCTCCTATGCCAAAGCCAACTATCATCTACTTTAGTGATTAAAGAGTTGTTGACTTTAGGATTCAGGTGAAACAGGTTAGCTTTGTCTGCTTCCTGGTTACAATTAGTTCACCTTTTCTCCCATATATTTTTCACATTCCATTCTTAAATTCCAGCGGATAAACTTTGTCATTGAATTGGGCTACGCTCAAAAGATTGTGCTTTAATCCTTCAATCCAATAGACATCATCTGCACCGCTCTTTCCATTAAGATAAATATTTCCCTTACCTTTTACCATACAGGGTGAGGCATTACCAAATCTTACAACTCCTCCATCAAGTTCTTTCAAAGTAAGAAATTTGCTTCGCTCACCAGTCATGTGGTGTGAACAACCACTATCAATGATCCAATCATCATAATTACCCATTCGAGAAACTAATGCTTTCTTATCAAATGTCTCCTCTTTAATGGCTACAAAGACAATGTCTTCATTAGCATCTCCCTTAGATTCCTCATTAGTGATACCACCATCAACTGCAATGAGACAATCTCTTTTACCTTTTCCTTTGTACTTCTTGAACTTTTGATGCTTGTGCTCATTGTTACCATTAGGATAGTTAGCTGCAATGTGTCCAATCTTGTTACATGGAAAACATTTCAAAGGTAATTTACCTCTGTACTTATCGGTACCTCTAGGAAATCGCTTGGCCAACAATGCTTCAAGCTCAACCAAACTGTCTTCATCGTTAACTTCTCTGTTGGATCTAGATTCATAACAGTGACTGACATCTCTATTTTTCCTCATAGGAGGGTTAGAAACTGAAGCTCTAAATTCATATTTGGACTTCTGAACACTACCATCATAAGCATTTAATTTAAATGCAATAAGCTAACCAATGATGGAATCAAGAGTTACCTTAGTTTTATCAATATAATTTAGCTCCTGAATGGCTGCAACTCAGATAGCGTAGATCAGTAGAAGGGTTCTCAACACCTTACTAATCATTGTGGCATCCTCCACTTTACCACCAACACTCTTGATCTCACCAACTATCTATTTGATCCTCTAACCATACTGTTGTATATTTTCACCTTCAACCATCTGCATGTCATCGAATTTTCCTCTTAGACTCTCTTCTTTGGCAATATTCACATGCTCATCGCCATTGTAGATCTCTTCAAGTTTAGTCCATACCTCATAGGCAATCTCTAGACCATGGACATCAACATACTCTGCATTAGACAAAGAACTAGTAATAGCCTACAGTGCATGATTGTTTTCTTGTTGCTCTTTCTTCTGATCATTAGTCATAATCCCACTAGGTGAAGCATATTGAGTACCAACATATTCCCAGTAGTGACTTCCTAGACTCTTGATATGGATTTTAATTCTATCACTCCATATTCTGTAGTTCTCTCTATTAAACTTCAGACCTTCTTTCTTCATTATGTTCTACAAGATCTTTACCTCAAGCTGTTAGGCTTAGACTTTAGAGGACTTGAAAATCTCTGATACCAATTGATGGTATGATGAAAGAATAAGGATTCAATCAACTACTAAGAGGGGGGGTGAATAATTAGATAGAAAACTATATAGACTTTCACCAATCTCAAATCAACCTCTCAAAATAAACTCTAAACTGACTGGTTTAAACACTAAATTTCAAATGCAATATTACTGACAAGTTAAATCAGTTGACTGTTATAACAGACTAACAGTAAAACATCTTGAAACTCTCAAAACCTTTTAACCAAAACATCCAAATACTTTATTGACATAATTAAAACATCATTTTAGATTGTTGTTGGTTAACATAACATATCAAAGTGGATTTAGCAGTTAATCAATTCAACCATAGTAAACATAACCACAAAAACATTCACCACTTGACACAATATTATTGATGTGGAAACCCAAAAGGGAAAACAACGGTGGGGATGAATACCCACAAGTATTCTGAACTCTTCTAAATTTTGCCCTATTAGAATCTTATCCTGTTAAAGCTTTACAAAAGTCATGTTAAGAACAGATCCTGTTAGGGACCACCCGGTTAAGGGATTGACTATAATGCCCTATTAGAAGCAATACCCTATTAGGAGTAACCTCGATAGAGGATTTGAAATACAAGCTAATGGACCACCTAGTTAGAGGATTTAGATAACACTAAGATTGTTAGAGCTTACCCCGTTAGGTAATTTGACTGTTGTAATTGTTAGAAAACAACAGGGGTTTGCTGATCAGTTTGAATAGCACTACACTTGCTTGTTCAGATCCTTTTGATGCTCCTATCTGCCTTTACACATACTGCAGATGCATTATTTGGTTCGTCAACCACACTCTCTTAGTCTCAATCAAAAATTGCCAACACTACAACAAAACAACTCATCGACCTGATAAACAAATCAACAAGTCGGTAACACATCACAAACCTAAGATCTCATAAATATTGCAAACAAATCGATTCAAGTATGACCGTTGGATTACATAAAAATCATTATACAACATTCAAGATATCCTCGACCCCTCCTTGATCACCACTTCATCGAACATTGTAACTCATCATGCGGTTTATATTACATGCAATGAACTTTCTCAATCCTAAGACAAAAACCGTTATCTCTACACGCCAAAAATGATTTGAAATTCTTCTCATACAACATGCATACGTGTCATAATCATTACTGCTCATCATTAGATCATAAACCAATACAATCATTTTACCAAACTCCATTGGTTAGGGTTTATCATATCAATAGGTAGGGTTTACCGGTTGATCTCACTTCTTCTATAGTAATATCGGTTCCCTTCACAAGCTCACTTACCGATTACAATTCCCTTAACTAGCTCTTCCTACCAGTTGCAAAACAACATTATTACAATATCATTACTGGTTAATTGACATAAATGACAACATAACATTTCATTAATGCAATCTTCATGCAAATACCAACACATTTCTCCTCTTCTTTGCATAAGTTCAAAAGTGAAATTAAAATTCAACAAGCGAAATCAACTCGACCATAAGCATCCAAGCATTCATTTCAAGCATCCATTGAGCATTTCAAGTCTCCTTTAAAGGCTAGGTGTTTCATTCAAGTCAACGACTCAACAATTGAAGAGGAGATTCATATCAACATTCAAGACATCTTATTTCACATATCCTTTCAAGCAAGTTCATCAACATTTTCAATTGCATCCCCTTCTTGAGGTGGATTTTACTTCAGACATTTCCTTTCATTTCCTTCCAGTAATTTTCAATCGCTTGGTTAATTCCAAAATGGGGTTTGACCTGAAGGCAAACCCCCAATCCCAACAATATTTTTCTTTCTTTTTTGTGTGTAGGTTGCAAGTGTGTGGTTGCAATTGGAGGTTTAGGCTTCATTTTCAGAGATGGAAAAACCCTTTTTAGCGCACGAAATTTTTGGAGAACCAAGTGTAACTTCAACCCGGTCTCGACAAATTTTGCTTAGATTTCCAGGGAATCTTCATCTCGACATTTTACTGCTAATTCCATGTGCATAGCTTCATCCCGCATCTCTATCTCAAGATATAATTGCTTCTTTGTCATTTCTGCACTTAGTCTCAATTTACTTGATTCAACTATTCTATTATAAAAGAGGGTTAATTTACTTTCCGAATACATTCCAAATTCCCTACAATTCACTTAGCATTCAATCTCTTTCCATTGGGATTGGATCTAGTGAATTCAACCCTCTTTTAATGTAATATGTGTGAAAAGTTGAAGGAAATCCTTTGTGAAACTTTCATCCCTTGTTTGAGGGGAGTAAAGCTTTCCACTTGATCTCCCCTCATCCCTTTTCACCATATCACATTTTGGTGAACCCGAGTCTTACATGCTTTACATTGAAAATTCTTGCATATTTTTCATTTACAAGTTTAATTTTCTTGCAATTTATAAAACTTAGTGGTTAGTTCAATGAAAACCCTAGTTGTTAAAATTGAAATTGAACTTGTGTTTTGTAATAAATGCTATCTATTGTCTTAGATGTGAAAATTACATTGCTTATCAAATTCAATTCTTTCATTATCTTGTTCAAATTGCAAATCACAATTACAAAATTAAGTGGTTAATTGTCAAAACCCTAATTTTCAAAAATCAACTTGAATTTGTGCAAAAATTGGATTTACATTTAATTTTTCAGATTGGTGACTGTTTTCAGACTTGTCTTCTTGCCTAAAATTTAAATTTTCAATTTCCCTCCTTTTCCCAAAATTCAAAATTTCAAAATTCATTGGTTAGGTCCTAAAACCTTAATTTTAAAATTTAATTGGATTTTGTGCAAATTTCAATCAATTTTAGCTTTCTAAATATTATTCAAGGTGGTCCTATCCATTAGGTTTGACCTTTTTCAAAATTGCAATTCAATTTCTTATCTTTTTCAAAACCCTAATAGGATTCTATTTTGACATTCAAACCTTAACTTCGCCTATTTAGAGATCGTAAAATAAATCAATTTTTTGGGGTTAGCTCTCAAATCATCGTAGCTTTCATCCTTGAAAATTTTCGTAAAATTTGGGAGGGTTGGGTACACTTTCAACCTAGTCCCTGGCTTTTTCCTTGAATTTTTGGGAAACTGTTATGACTGTATTTAATTGCCTAAATCCAGAAAATTGGCTGATTTTGTTGAATTTTGATCCCTCTAAAATAAAAAACACTTCCCAATTTCAACATTACAAATTCCAAAGAAACATTTAAAATTAAGTGGTTAATTATAATTTGCTACCCTAATTTTGCGATCATAATTTTCTCAATCTTAATTTTGAAAATCAAGTGGTGTCCCATTGGCCCTAATTTTAAATTTCAATCTCTTCTTATTAATAATAAGTTTCTTGGAAATTGTGTCATTTCTTAAAGTTCAAATTGTATAATCATTATTTTCTTGAATTTTGCATTATTCAATTTTGCAAACTTTGTTCCCAAAATTCAAAATTTCCCTCTAGTGCATGAGTTTTACAAATATTAGTCCTACCTATACTATCCATGTTAGACAAAGCATTAGAATGAAGGCTTCTCGAGGTTTAATTCCCGAAGAGATGGAGCCTAATTTGGGTGACTTCTACAATGAGGATATGGCTAATTCTTCCCATCCTAATAATATCTCTATTTACCCAATTGAAGATTCCCATGATGAAGAAGAATCTTTGACTGGAGTTTCCATAAATCAACTATCAAAATTGGACAATCAATTTGACAACTTCCAACAATGGATTTCCCAAGAATATCCAAATAGTGAAGCCCTTCCATTAATTGAAGGTCTAAAATGCATGATTCAGAGTTATAAGAATGAAATTGATATATTGTGTGGTATTTCTCACATTGTTGATTCTAATGTTATGCCTATGAAAATTTGTGTTGAGAACTTAGGTTATTCACAACCTTCTACACAAATCACTCATTCTATTCCTTTGACCACTTCTATGACTAGTATTTGTTAGGGATCCCACAGATACTGAGAGGGGGGGTGAATCAGTATCTGACCGGTGGATGGAATTTCTTAACTTAAAACATGCAGAACATAATATAATAGTGTACCGGTATGCAAGAAATAATGCAATAAGCAGAATCAAGAACATCCACATGAAAAGCACACCATAACACAAGATTTTAACAAGGAAACCTGGTGTGGGAAAAACCTCGGTGGGATTTGTGACCCACAATATTCACTCACTGGCCAATAAGAGAATATTACTTATAATAGGGGCCTGCACATGCTGGAAGGCCAACTGCCTAGAGCTCACTACTCAATGGGAAGTCTCATTGACTTACAATAAGGATTATGCAAATCCAATATCTTGTACTGCTTTACAATAGCATCTTCAATGCCTGATTCAGTACCAGTTCCTACTTTGTTCTTTACATATATCCCTTGACCTATATTTCGCACAATAGGTCTGCCTAATATTTTCCTATAAATCTTCTATATATCATCCCAAATGTCTACAATGATCTCTTTTATATATAAGAGTCATTTTACAATTTGCCAAGTCGGCTTACACATTTTTACAATAATAAACAAAATATAGTATAACAAAATCCTGTCGGCCTCTGTGCCAGTATACTTCCTTTCTTTTGTGCCGATGTCGATGTAGACTATGATCTGCTGATGTCAGTATAATGCTTTTGCCGATGCCATAGGATTGCAAGGTTGCCATCAATGAAAAAACCTTCAATCACATACAATGTCTCATTGGAGTGTGCATATGCCAACAATCTCCCCCTTTGGCATTGATGGCAACACTCATGAGAAATTTCAAAAATGATCCAAAAAATGTGAAGTCCAAAAATGTTACCAAAAATGTGTGTGCTCCCCTTGAGCATATGGTTCATGTCCTGTGATTTGAATTTTCTCATCCCACTACTCCCCCTTTGGCATCAATGACAAAGGTTGTCAAGATGTCAGTAGAGTTTGTAGTTTCAACCTTGTAACTGGGTGGTTACAATTTGAAAAAGATCTCCCAAAATCAATTTTATATTGTCCATAAACTTTTTGCTATCCTTTATTGTTGTCTCTGCTCTCTTCACTGTACCGGTGATATGCTGCAAATGCTCTGCTGGTGTTTTGCTTGTATTAGTGCCTCAGAAATTTCCTTCCGCAGAGATGCTAGATAGTCCAATCTTGGACTTAGTTTTGATCTCAAATTTTTTTCCTTACTTATTATTATTTCTTTCTCTCTTTCCAATTTGAGTAGTTCTTCCTCAAAATTTTCTATCTTCTCCTCAAAAACTGATAGTGTATCAGGTGAGTTGACAAAACTATCTACAAGTTTATTGATCTCATCCTGTACCTTGCTCATTTTCTTGTCTATATCTACAATCAAAAAGTTTGTTTTACAGGTATCTTTGTACAAATTTTTGTACTCTCTCAACAAATTACATAATTTCAGTAGAAGTGTGTCAAAATCTCTATTACACTTCTTTATTTGCTCATCAAAGAATTTCTATTTTTCAACTTCTACTTTATCCTTCACTGACTCTTCTTTTATTTTCTCAATGTTTTCTGAGATATATTTACACAGTGTATCCAATTGTCCTAAAGAATATTTATTGTCTATATTACAATTGGGAGCAATTACCTTCAAAATTGGTATGGAATCATCAATTGCTTTGTAAGCTTGTGAGCTGCAGTCGGTTATTTTCTTGATTGAATCTAATAGTACCTCAGTCACATTGGTTGATTTGAAGCTTGATGATGAATCAACAATTTGAGTACCGGTGGAAGTAACCAAGCTTGTATTGACCTCTGGTAGGTCTATTTGTGTCTGCATTTCTTTAAGCAATGGTTTTTCACTAGTTGTCGGTGGTACTGTTTCCTTATGTACCTGTTCCTGTTCCGAAACATTTTGCTCTGTTTGTTCCTCTATTTGTTGTGTTGTCTCAGTTTGTGTCTGAGTCTCTACCTTTTGTTCTTTATTTTCTGCCCGTTTCTCCCGTGAGTTATCAGTTTCCTTAGTCACCAGAGACTCACTAGCCATATCAATCTTATCTGTTGTATCTTTGTCTACCACTATGTTGATCTTTTGAGTATCAATATCCACAGTATATAGGACTTTAGGATTAGGATTATTATCCTCTACATCCATACTCTTAGTTGTCGGTTGATCAACTGTAGTTGTTGTTTTTACCAGTGGAGTATTTAAAGGAGGTGGGGGTAAGTTGTCTCTAACCTTGATACTAGGTGGTCCACCAACTTTTCCTTTCCCCTTGTCTCTATCTTTCTGATAAACTTTTTTCCTGTACTCTTCTTGTTTTTCTTTCTCAACCAGGAATATATCCCATCCATCTTCAGTTTCTTTAGTCACCTCATTTACTCTTCCAACCATTAAAGCAATGTGCCTGTGTGTAGTAGAAAATACTGTCCTATTGGCTTGAGCAATTAGGTCATCAATTTCTTGGGGAGAGTTTACCATATATATAGCAAGTAGCTTTTCAATCTTTATTTTCTTATCCAGTTCTATCGCTGCTTGTCTTCTTGCTTCTAGTCTTTTGAATAGTTCATCTGGAACTTCATTGACTACTTCCATTAAAAACTTCTTATACATATCCATGTGTAATATAACACTATTTTCAACTTGCTCTTTTTCATCAGCTGTTAGAGTGTCATATATTTTCTCTATGTTCTTCAATTTACCTTCCTCTGTGATTTCATTTAGTAGTATATCAAGAGGCGCCAAGTCTTTGTTTGTCCTCTTCTTCTTCTTCTTTGGTGTGGCCTTTCTTACCGGACATATCACTACTTGTTGCTTTTGCCTTGTCCTCCTAGGTGAGGGTGTGGTTGCCGATGAGGGATGTCTTTTTCTTACAACTCTTTTGAAAGTTGCAAGCATGTCACTTCCTGAAGAAGTACCTATTGGTGATAGGTGAGTTTCAGGTTGTGGAGCTGCTAACTCATCCTCTGTTATACCGGTTTTCTTCAATACATCTTCTTTGATGGCTTTTGCTTGTCTAGAACCTTTCCTTACAACTGCCTCAACCTTTTTCACTCTCTTCTTAGATTGTATTTTACTTTCTATGGTTTCAGCACTACCAAATACTTCTTCTTTAGGTTCTCTGGGGCCTTCCAGAAGTGCTTTAGCATATGTTTCAACTATGTGATCATTTGTTTCATAGCCCATCTCGGTTACCCAAACTATCCTTGGAATGACCGCTTCCATCCAGATTTCATTTTTCTTGATTACAAAGCATATTTCATCTTTGTATTTGTCTACAATCTTCTGTGTTAACCTTATTCTTTTCTTCATTTTGGTCTTTAATGCTTGAAAAAAGTCATGAATACTGTTTTCCTTGTTCTCACCCATATTATTGAATAGTTCTGTTAATTGTTTGCCTGCCGGTATATCATATCCAAGTTCTTTGTAACCTATATCGGGAACCTATTTTGTTATGTGTAGCATCAGACATACTAACAAATTTCCAAACCCGAAAGTTCCTTTCTTGTCCTTCTTGATCTTTCCAAGGTTGTCAATTAATTCATCTTTTAACCATTCACATATATCAATTTTTGCGTTGTCTGTGACCATGTCATAAGCACTCTTAATGCATAAGATTGAAACTGAATTAAGTCTATTTGCATGAGTAGCTTTATATCCTAATATCATGTTGATGAATCTCACATTGATATCTGTTACATCATTGACTCTTAGGGACCTCTTGTCGAATGTTGCACTAGTTAGGTTTATAACTAGGTCATTGGAAACCTTCTTGGTTTTATCTGGTCTTTTACCGATGGTCGGTAACCTTGTGACATCTTTCACAACTTCCTTGGTGATCTTATGGATTGCATCTAACTAGAAAAACTCTCCATGTACCCTGCTCAAGACTATCCTAATCACATCCTTGGGAAATTTAGGAATGCTAAGAATCTTTGTAAATCCTAGGGTCTCAATGATCTTGTGTTCATCTTTTACATTTCTAGTATTATCACATATCACGGTTTTATACATGGTTTTAATCTCCTCATCTCCTAATTCCTCAATGTTGCAGTGGATGTACATTCTGGGGTCTTCAGCATAAACAACTCCCTTAGGAATTTGAGAAAAAGCACCTAAGGTATCATCCTTCTTTGCTATCTCGGGAACTAACTGAAATACGGGCCTAGGTCTTTTTATTACTTCAACAACAGTAGGGTTTGCTATATATTCAATTTTAGAGGTGGATGCCATGATTAAATACCTTTTACTGCCTTGGATGGATGATTGCTTGGAATGTTCTTGCTTCTTGCTTGAAATGCCTTAGCTCGAAATCTTTGCGCTCTTCAAAAATTTGAAATCTCAGTGAAATGAAATGGAGCCAAAACCTTAATTTTATAGTGTCTTTTTGCCATCTACCACATTAATTGCATGTTGGTTAAGTATTCACTTAACATTGTTTGCCGGTAATAAGTAATTTCCAACTTCTTATCTCTAACCGAGGGAATAATAGCACATGTATCAATAGATTGCAAAAACCCTCAAGGAAATTTTCTTCAATTGGATGAAGAACTTCCTGCCAGTGGAGCACTGCCCTGTCCTTCTGGTGAAGCATCACTCTGTTCTGCCAGTGAAGTATTGGTTTGTTCTACTAGTGGAGGAGTATTCCCAATATTTAGATTAGCTTTTCTAATCCATTGTTTTGAGAATTCTTTCTTAACCTCTTCAACTTTTTCTTTACCTTTCAAGCTAGAACTTTTGTTTTCTACCGGTGTTCCTTTACTTCTACAGAATTTAGCAATATGCCCAATCTTGTTACATGCATAACAAGTTACATTATTCTTCTGAATAGTTTTCCCATAACATATGCCGGTTTGTGTTATGCACTGATTAGATAAATGTCCAAATCTTCCACAAACATAACAACTCACATTCAGTCTACAATTTTTCAGAATTGTGACCTACTTTGTTGCATTTAGAACATTGACCAGTGGGTGTGTTGATATTTTGATAATTTCTAGATTTACATTCATTTTCTCTATGACCATACTTATTACAATTAAAGCATTTACCATTGAATTTATAGGCATTAGGTTGTCTTACCGGTTTGTTGTGATCCTGAGTATTTGCAGTACCAGAGCTTTCACCAATTTCAAAGCCAATTCCAGAAGTGTCACCTTTAGGTTTTTGATTTTTCAGCAAGGTGCCAAGTTCCTCTGAGCTTTTCTTGAATTTTTCTTTGTGTTGATTTGCAGTTTCTAGTTCTCTTTCTAAGACTTCTTTTTGTCTCATCAATTCATTTGAGTCATTCTGAGTATGCATCAAATTTGTCTTCAACGTGTCATTTTCATAGCTAAGTCTTGTGTTCTCATTTGTTGCATCACTTAGTCTTCTGGTTAATTCTTCTTCATTCTTCTTCCTATCCTCAATCTCTTTGCAAAATCTCATAGTCATATCCTGCATTTCATTTTTTATTGTCATGATCTCTTGTTTCAACTTGCTTATCATATAATTAAGTGATTCCTTTTCATCATTCTCATTTTTCAATTTTTCACAAAGTTCTCTTCTCTTATTTCTTGCAACAGTAAAATTTTCTTGAAGTGTCTGAATGATGTCCTGAGTTGCTCTTAAATCATCTTCTAGTTTGATATTTTTCAATTTTTCTGCATCATAGTCTGTAAGAGCTCCTTCAAGTTGCTTCATTAGATTTTCCATCTTTACCGGTGTCAAGATCTTCCTCAAGCTATTAGGCTTTTAAAAATAGAGGACCAAGCTCTGATACCAATTGTTAGGGATCCCACAGATACTAAGAGGGGGGGTGAATCAGTATCTGACCGGTGGATGGAATTTCTTATCTTAAAACATGCAGAACATAATATAATAGTGTACCGGTATGCAAGAAATAATGCAATAAATAGAATCAAGAACATCCACATGAAAAGCACACCATAACACAAGATTTTAATGAGGAAACCCGGTGTGGGAAAAACCTCGATGGGATTTGTGACCCACAATATTCACTCATTGGCCAATAAGAGAATATTACTTATAATAGGGGCCTGCACATGCAGGAAGGCCAACTGCCTAGAGCTCACTGCTCAATGGGAAGTCTCACTGACTTACAATAAGGATTATACAAATCCAATATCTTGTACTGCTTTACAATAGCATCTTCAATGCCTGATTCAGTACCGGTTCCTGCTCTGTTCTTTACATATATCCCTTGACCTATATTTCGCACAATAGGTCTACCTAATATTTTCCTATAAATCTTCTATATATCATCCCAAATGTCTACAATGATCTCTTATATATATAAGAGTCATTTTACAATTTTCCAAGTCGGCTTACACATTTTTACAATAATAAACAAAATATAGTATAACAAAATCTTGTCGGCCTCTATGCCGATATACTTCCTTTCTTCTGTGTCGGTGCTGGTGTCCTAAATGCCGATGTAGACTGTGATCTGCTGATGCTGGTATAATGCTTTTTCTAGTGCCATAGGATTGCAAGGTTGCCATCAATGACAAAACCTTCAATCACATACAATGTCTCATTGGAGTGTGCATATGCTAACAATATTCCTACTTTCACTTGAAACATCATGGCTAATTCAACTCAAAATGTAATACCTACAACCATTAGTCATGGGGGCAATCCCTCTTTGTCATTCAATCCTCCATCTTTATCTATGCCTTCAATGAATATTCCTATTATCCCTCAACCAATCAATGTGTCACAAAGGGTCAATTCGTCCAATCATTTTACTCATCTTTTTAGTGTCTCATTTTCTACTCAATTATCACCTATGCCTAATTACAATATTATTTCACTATCTTATTCTCAATCAATGTCTTCTTTCAATAACATCACACCACCTTCTTAGTCAAACATGTCTAATATAAATTCTTCAACTGAAGCAACCATTAATAACCTTGCTCAAATTGTGTCTTCCTTGCAACAACAAATCGCTTTTATGAGTCAATCCAAGTTTAGTGTACCCACATTTGATGTTGCGAGCCCACTTTCTCTTGATATTGTTAGAGTTGTCCCTCCTAAGCATGTTGAATTCCCTGTATTGGATCTCTATAATGGAAAAGGTGATCATTTAACACATGTCAAAACATTCCAAACTTTGTCAACTGATTTTGCTTATGATCAAATATTGCTTCCCAAATTGTTTACTAGAACATTAAGAGATAAGGCTTTACAATGGTATTGCTCTTTGCCTTATTATTCTATTACTTCTTTTCAACAATTAGCAAATGCTTTTATTCAACAATTTCAAAACAACATAGGTCCTAAAATCACTTTGACTGATTTAATGCATTGTAAACAAGCTGTTAAAGAAAAAGTGACTGATTTCATTGGTAGATATAAGTATTTGTGTTCTCAAATTTCTTTTCCAGTGCCTAATAATGATATTCAAAGAATTTTCATTTCTAATTTGCAAAAAGACATTAGGGAAAAACTTCTCCTTTCTAAGTTTACTTCTTTTTTGTAGTTGTGTGCAACACTTCACAATTATCAACTGACTATGAGTTAACTGGAGCAATCTATTCCTATGGCTCTGAGTGATAAGGATGAGAGTTCTCAACAACTTTTTGTGAAGTTCAAACCGAATAAAGGCTTCATCAATTCAATGACGCCATCAACAACAACAATGTGAATGCTACAAAAGTTGTGCCTCCTATTTCTAAATTTTTCAAAAGAGAAAGAGAATTCACTCCTTTAAATGAATATTTGCATAGAATCATGTCTCAGTTGTTACAAAGAAATGTTATCAAACTTCCTCCAATAAAACTAGTTGATCCTTCTAAGGTAATTTCACCTCACTTTGATAATAATTCTTTTTGTCAATTTCATCGTCAACCTGGTCATGATACTGAAAAATGTTTTGCATTAAAATGTAAGATCCAAGACTTGATTGATAATAATACTATATCTATGGCGGGTGTGAATGATAAGGGAAACAAATCAGTAGCTCCTCCTAATCAAAACCTTAATATTTTCACTTATCCTTTACCCTCTCATACCTCTAACATGATTGAGATTGAACATACCTCTTTCTCTCCTTCTGATGTCACTTTCACAGCTCCAAATGTGGTCAATATGGTAGAGAAACAAGAAACACCTAAGGACCCATGTATCACATTTGACCCTAGTGAGACCATTAGAGCACCTGATGGCCCTTTATACATAGTTGTGAAGATATAAGGCAAACCTTGTCGTCGTGTTCTTATTGATCCCTCTTGCATGGTTAATGTCATCATTGAAGAATATCTTTATATTTAATATTTGCATCAACCAATCTATGATGATACTGTAGTCACATAAATCTATCCACTTAATTAAATGAATATTTAGTATTTATTTGATTATTTAACCATCAATCAATAATTAATTAAATTAATATATTTAATTAATTCATCTTAGCCCTCTTCTCCTATTAATTAAATAAATTATTCAATTTATTTGATTTAATTCACTTAACCAAATTCAGACCATTAATTAAATAAATAAATCATATTTATTTAATTAAATCTTCTCTCACATTTAAATAAATTAATATTTATTTAAATTCCCCCAAAATCTCATCTCTCACACTTAAATAAATTGGGACAAGGCAACAACAAAGTTCAATGTTAATAAGTTAGTTTCAACCATAAAAACAAAACAAAGAACTAAAAACCATTCCAAACATATCAAAAGAGATTTCAAAAAGCATGAAAGAAGTTTAACAAAATAAAAGGAGAAGAGCCTCCCTAAGATGCTTCCATGATGCCTTTTGATGCTTCTCCCTTGTTTCTCCCCTCTCCAAGTCCCAAATGAGTGTAGCTCTCAGCTTTTAGCACTATCCATGGATGCCATATGGAGATTCAAGATGGTTGAATATGATAAACAAATGCTATGCAAGTGTAGACAGTGATGCTATGAAAAAGCTCTATGCTAATACCTGTATAACAACAATACTCTAATGCTTCCTCCTTTGCTTGAGGAGAAGGGTTCTATTTATAGAAGAAATGGGGAAATGAAGGGTTAAGATTGAGCAATCTTAACAAGGGTTAGGATTGAAAGATATTCAATCCATGTGAGACTTTCAACCCAATCCCATGTTGACAAGTGTCACCATGAGGAGGCTTGAGAGGAGAGATAAGGAGCTTTAAATGCTTGAGGGGACATGATGGCTACCCTAGTCAAAGAAATAAATGCTTTGAAGAGACACATGGGTTACATGAGGGTTAAGTTAGGGGTCAAAGTCCTTAACCATGGGTGCAAGTGGAATTAACCATTAATGGTCATGTAAGAGCCATAAGTGGTTTGGAAGACTTTAGAGGTTAATTTGTTGAACACACAAAGCATTAATTGCTTTTCAAAGACTTTGAGGTCTTTGAGAAGTGACTTCAATTTGCTTAGGAATGTGACAATATTTAGGGGATGGATTAGGTTAATTAGGAAGGGTTTAGAAGAATCTAGAAGGGGTTTAGGCATGCAAGTGGATTTTGTAGGAAAATGCAAGTGGGAGGAATTTTGGTATTTTCAATTAAAATAAAATCATTTATTTCAATTAAATGGTGTAATTTGCATTTGGGTAAATATTCAAATAAATATTAATTTATTTAAATGAGAAAAAGGAAGATAAAGCATTAAATGCTTGAAGACTTTAAGGGAAACCATTAAAGGTTTGAGAAGACTCTAGAAGGAAGCCATTAAATTTGAAAACTTTAAGGGAAACCATTAAAGTCTTAAGAAGACTTTAAGGGAAGCCATTAAGTTTGAAGACTTTAAGGGAAACCATTAAAGGTTTGAAGTAGCTGAGGATAAATAGGATTTTAAATAAATAATTTATTTAAAATAGTTGTGCAACTTGTATTTGTAGGAAAATGCAAGTGGGTGGAGGATAAAGGTGATATAAATAAATGATTTATTTAAAATAGTTGTGCAACTTGCATTTGTAAGAAAATACAAGTGGGTGGAGGATAAAGGTGATTTAAATAAATTATTTATTTATTTAAATGTGAGAGATGAGATTTTGGGGGAATTTAAATAAATATTAATTTATTTAAATGTGAGAGAAGATTTAATTAAATAAATATGATTTATTTATTTAATTAATGGTCTAAATTTGGTTAAGTGAATTAAATCAAATAAATTGAATAATTTATTTAATTAATAGGAGAAGAGGGCTAAGATGAATTAATTAAATATATTAATTTAATTAATTATTGATTGATGGTTAAATAATCAAATAAATACTAAATATTCATTTAATTAAGTGGACAAATTTATGTCACTACAGATACTAATGTGGTTGTTAAGTTATTTGATGGATTTTCTTGTCCTACCATTGGTTCTATCAAACTTCCTATTGAGGTTCATACTAAATCTATCGATGTCAACTTTGTTATCATTCCTTCATTTGAACAATTTCATGTGAAGTTAGGCTACCCTTGGCTATCTTCCATGAAGGATATTGCTTATCCAATCCATAAGTGTTTTAAATTTCCCCACAATGTAGAAATCATAACTGTTAACGATAGCTTCTTTCAACCAACTAAAAGAAGCCTAGGTGTTCCTATTGATTACTTTTGGCCTCAACAATTTGGATCTCTTCCACCAAGAAGTGATTCTCTCTTTCAATCTTATAAAAAATGGAAGAAATATATGACCTTATTCTTAAGCCAACCTAGAACTCCAAAACTTGATATTCCCATCATTCTTGAAGATGAAGTTCTTCCCCTAATGGATAGAACTAATCTTCCTCCTAAGGAAGATTCTCAACCTATTCCTATGAATGAAACTATGCCCCTAAGAAGAACGATAATATTCCTTCTAAGGTTAGACCTATACCTCCTCCTCGTGATGGACCTTGTCTCCTTCCTACACCAAACATTCCTCCTTTATATGGTGCAGTTATGCCTCCTTTCTCTTATAAAGAGAAGAGGCATGCTTCTCCTCTTGTTCAACCTAAGAGACCTCAACCTAACCATCCAGCTACCAAAGATGAGAACATTCCTCCTTCAAAAAATATTCCTCCTTCTTCTCAGCCTTCCGCTAAGACTCGACGGAATCGTTGTGCGACAGAACACCAACGAAAACGTTGTGCTCAAGCTCATGATATTGTTTCTCAAACTATTCAATCTCCCAAAACAACAATTGACATAATTCCATTTTCTCCTCAATAAGATGTTGAACCTAAATCTCCAAATCATAAGTTGAAAAAAACATGTGATGGTTTTACTTCTAGTTATGTTTGAGCTCCTCTTCTTATTGTTGGTATAATTAATTATTTATGTTGGATATTATTACACCATACACAAGTTTACTTAGGATAATGCATTTCATAGTAGTTTGGGTATGAGACACTTGGGTGTTTGTGCCACATTGAGATAGTGTGTGTAGGAGAATTTCCACCTTTTATGGTGTGATCTTGTTACTACTTTATCATATCCACTTATTGTACAGTGATAATTCCACCTTCGGTGGGTGATCCACCTCATGTGGAATATTTTATTGTTTCTCCTACCTACCACACCTGTTTCCTACCTACCCTTGTTTCTTATTGAGCCGCATGTCATGATTGTGTGCTTACATATCCATATAGTCTTACCTATATATGCAGGCTCTTATTCATTGTATGTACAACCATTTTTATCTATTGATGAGAATACAGTTTATTCTTATCCTATTTTGTCTCTCTATTTTGTACTTCTCATTGAGCTCTTGATCTTGGAAAAATCTCACATGGTATCAGAGCCATTAGAGCGTCATTGATTCATCTTTGAGAGGCATTTTGAAGGGCGTCAAGAGGCAGATCTTAGGAGAAGCATCTTTTGGAGGCATCCTAGACCAGATCCGACATCACCATTGCATCTGGGTGGTCGTTTCCATAAATTTTGACTATAAATTTTCCTATATTGGGTGAAAGTCGATTTCAGGGCTTGGAGGAAAAATTTAGCCAATTTGGCTATACGAATTTTCAAATATATATATATATTCTGTGAATTATATTTTTTGATTTAATATTTATTATGAAAATTTATTGATTTGAAAAGTTTTTAAAAATAAAAAATATTTTATTTTTTTTGGGGGGGTCCGCAGACGACCCTGCCCCTTTGTACTCTGCACCTACGTGCTTTTGCAGGGTTGTATGTCCCTTTGCTTATGACAACCACAGGCAACCACGACCACTCCCTGTCGCTGCCCTCCAACCGGCTTATACCTCCCTAGCTAGTCACCCCCGTTGTCTGTCGGCGACCACGACATCCTCCCCGTCGGCTCTTGTCCTCTGGTCGTTCATCTCACTGGAGCCAACCCTGACTCCCAGCGGCCGCTTGACTTCCCATCAATAGCATCTTCACCTCTGCCATGACCCCTGCCATGCGGCCTGCTCTCATTTGGCCCTGTTGGTATCTAGTCACCTGTCGGCCGCTCCCCGCCAACGTCGACTTGCTTCGACCACTGCCTCTGCCACGTGACCTCCTCCTCATCGGCTGCTCACAGTCTGTCGGCGACCTTTACATCCACGTGAGCTCCTCGACCGACCCACCCACCCATCATGCAATGTGCCACGCAAACTATCCACTCAGCAGCCCGGTCAGCTGCCCACTCAACCCGCTCAACAGGACATGTCATCAAACCATACAATGACACGTCAACGCCCGTCATTTGCTGACTCACCTACCACATCATCATCTGCCAATCTGGATCTGCCACGTGTCAAGTCCGTACAGTATGAACACATAGTCGGAAGGGGAGTGAATTTTTTGTGACGGCCATATGGCCGTCAAATTTAGGCTCCAATATTTTTGACGTCATCATTTTTTGAAAATTTATCGGCCCCCTCCCATTGAGCTTTTTGAGTTTGCAGTCCAACTTTGGAAGGCCATATCTTGCTCATTTTTGCTTCTTTTTTAGTGCAACTTTTTTTGAAATGGGCTAATTTTTCATCTACCTTCACGTGGTGGAATTATTTTTTGATTTTGATGGACATATTTTTCAGAAATCTTATTTTTTGGTGACTATACCTATCCAATCCCCATTTCTGCAACTTCCAGGACTCCGTTTGGGCTCATACGGACTCCTTTTTAGGTGCCATTTTTTTTAAAGTGCATAATTTTTTGTCTACTTTCATAATTTTCTATCAGTTTGCAGTGATTTTGAGTAGAAATTGTACTTTCAACATATGGTCTTTTTTGACTAAATCGGCACTTGTATTGCATAAATCTATCTTTCTAGTCTTTTGCATTGTAGTTCTTAGCCTATTAGGGTAGTTGTAAAACAAAATCAGAAGTCCACCTTGCTATTGTTTGCAAGTGGCTTATTGTACATGCACTACATATAAAGTGCCAAAATCATCATTTTTTGGGGGGGAGGGTACTTTTATTGAGTGAATTTCGGTGGGTGGCTCTTGTGCTTTTGAACTCTTGTGTTCTTCATTTTTTGTTGTTATGGGTTCTCCTAAGTTTCCTCTCTTAAATCCTCATAATTATGCTACTTGGAAAATTGATGCATGGAGTAAACTTATGGAAAAAGGACTAACTCATTACATTGATGGAACTATTGTTGCTCCCGCTGATCCTAAGGTTGATCCTGTTGCTCACTTGGATTGTCTCACTAAAAATATCATGGCAATTGGTACCTTAAGAAAGTATGTATCAAAGGATGTCATTTTTTATATTGAAAAAATGTACCTTAATTAAGGATGCTTGGCAAAAGTTTCAAGACTTGTATGGTCAAGTTGATGAGATTAGGGGATATCAAATTGATAGTGATCTCACCATGTTAGATCCCAAGAATTGTCATACTATACAAGACTATGTCACTAAGGCAAAAAATTTGAGGGCACAACTCAAGGATTGTGGCATTGATAAGAAGGATACTCAATTGATCTTCAATTTGATGGGCAAACTTCCACAAGAATATACAACATTTGTTTCTAGTTTCCAAACCCATAGGATGATAATGGGTTCAAGCTACACAATGCCTACATTTGATGCTTTCATTGAAATGTTGATGATGGAACAAACTAAGTTGATAGGCATGGGCATTCTTAAGACTTCTAAGTCTCAAGCATTAGTGGCAAATCAAGGGAACAAATGAAATCAAGGAAAGGACAACTCAAACAAGAAGAAATGGCAATAAAATCCTAAGGACAAAGCATCACCTTCTCCACAAAAAGGAGATTCATCCTCTTCCGAGAAGGACAATTCACCAAAGAGGGAGCGACCTTGTGCCTATTGTAAAAAGGTTGGTCATGAGGAATGTTGTTGTCATTCCAAGAAGATTGATGAGCTCACACACATCCTCAAAAAGCACAACATTGATTTGCCTAATTGCTACGAGGAGGATTCATCAACTTCCACTTCCTCACATTCAAAAGGGAAAGGACAAGCATTCATGGCTTCTACAAATGGGAAGAATCACTTTTTTGGGACAAGAAAAGGAAAATTTCTTTGTGCTACTACAAGTCATGATTCAGGGAGATGGCTTCTAGATTCAGGGGCTTGTCATCATATGGCATCTTCACAGTCTATGTTTTCTACATTTGAGCCTTGCACCATACCACAAATTTTGATGGGAAATCATACATACATGGATGTGACTGGGAAAGGTTCTATTGCCATTAGGGATAACTCCTTCAATAATGTGTTGTGTGTACCCCACTTGACAAACAATCTCCTTTCCATCTATCAAATCACACATGGGGAAACTAAGAGAATTGTGGAGTTCACACCTGAGTCAGTTTTCATTAGAGACTTGGAGACTAGAGCTATCATTGCGACTCGGGTGGTTGATCATGCATCTCAGTTATACTCCTTTTCAGATTTTTTTGATGAGGATGATTTCGCATATGATGATTCTTCACATGATGATCACACTTCTTGTGATGATTCAGATTTTGAGGAGAGCTTTGGGTACTTGAACTTGGGGATTCTCACTTGTGACCCTGTTCTTGAGCCTTGTGTTTCATCTCCTCCTCTTGATATCACATCACCTATTGCACTTAATGATGCAGATAGTGCAACAATTTTTCCTTCTTGTGATTCAGTGCAGCAGGATATATCTTGTCTTCTAGCTTCAGTTTCATGGGATGATTATTTGATAGACATTGCAGGTTTGTTTGTACAATCCTACATTGCAGATTTGGAAGACATCATTGATGATATTCATCTTCTCTTTGATGAAGATGATCCTTCTTTGATTATTGTGAGGGAACTCTGACCCTCTTGTTCATTCTCTATGTGATCATTCTTTTGAGGTTGACATGATTGTGGATTCTTATGTACAGCAGTTGGAGGAGGTCTCTTTATCTTTAGAGAAGACATGTGAGTCTTTGGGACTTATTCTACATTCATCTCCATTAGATCTTGGAGTTCCTTTTTCAGCAGTGTGGGGCAGCTCACCACCTTTGGAGGGCGTACCTTTTAGCATCGACATGGGGACACTTGAGAAGTTTTCAAAGACTTCATTCATCATGATTTTTTTTTGTACATCTCCCCTTCATGATTGGGGAGACTTTATGGATACACCTTTGGTTTTATTTCTTCCTAAGGGGATGAACGTTTTTCGATGTTCATGGAGCAGTTTCTTCATACATCATCAAGCTTATATCATTGGTGCAGATTCTACATTGAGGGGGGGCTACCTAGCTTCTCTTCTTCTCTCATATAGGGGGGAATTTTTCCTCACATGGGGTTTTGTTCCTCACATACTTCTATAAGAGTTCTCTTGCATTGTTTTCATCTCTCTTTTGGGGGAGGCTTTTTTCCCATTGGGTTTTTCTCTCTTTCCCCACTTTGTGAGAGATTTCATTGCATTGGTTTGCTTTGAATTTGTATTTATACATGGGTACCTAACATGGCCTCATAGTCGGGACCCATCTTGCATTGCTTAGTTGCATTGTAGACTTAAGTGCATTCCCCTAAGTTGCAATTAAGTGTAGACTTAGGGGGGTGTTAGTGTAATTAATTATTCATGTTGCATATTATTACACCTTACTTAGGTTTACTTGGGATAATGCATTTCATAGTAGTTTGGGTATGAGACACTTGGGTGTTTGTGCCACATTGAGATAGTGTGTGTAGGATAATTTCCACCTTTTATGGTGTGATCTTGTTACTACTTTATCATATCCACTTATTATGGAGTAATAATTCCACCTTCGGTGGGTGATCCACCTCATGTGGAATATTTTATTATTTCTCCTACCTACCACACCTATTTCCTACCTACCCTTGTTTCTTATTGAGCCACATGTCATTTTTGTGTGCTTACATATCCATATAGCCTTTCCTATATATGCAAGTTCTTAGTCATTGTATGTACAACCATTTTTATCTATTGATGAGAATACAATTTATTCTTGTCCTATATTTTGTCTCTTTATTTTGTACTTTTCATTGAGCTCTTCATCTTGGCAAAATCTCACACTTATAAATCTTGATGAAGAAATAGGTGAAAATGTTATTAATGATGGCAATACAACTCCTAATGCTTCTAATAGTGAATATGAATATGTTGATGTTGACAAACATTTATCTGCAGAATTTTCAAAAGCCTTAATCCTAGCTCCTAGAAACAAACAAAGTGACTTAGCACACAAACATATTCCCTGTTTGGATCTTGTGATAGCTCCATCTGTTGTGCTTGATGTTGCTTGTCTGGCATGTTTCCCGCCTTTCTGAAATAATGATCAGCAAGATCAAGAGGTGGATGTCATGCTAGACTAGTTGCATTAGCATCGTAGATCCTCTACCTCACTCCTTTCTTGTTGTTTTGTGACCATTCTTCTACGTGTATCCCTATTCTTCTATTTGTTGTCCCTAGTGATGTCTACTTGAGGACAATGAAAAGCACTGACATCTCTTTTTTTCTATTTCATGTTGACTCAAAAGACATGTGTTCCCTTTCTTCCAAGGTGGTTTCCTTTCTTTGGGGAATGAGGACTATCCTATGCATATATATATACATGATATACATGAGTTATCATATAGCATATTGACCCTAAGGAAAGCGAATCCAACTCATGCTTTGTGTTTTGTGTTCATTATCCTTGGGTTTATTCCTTGATTGGGGACTAAATCCTTGTGATAACGTTCTCCCTCTCTTTCCCTCTCTTAATGTGCATGATCACTTTAACATGGGGGCATACACTCCGATCATATTTTCCTTCTTGATACTTGGAGTTACCTAGCAGACTTTGGCTTTGCTTTGTAATTTTTGGTATCCTTTCTTTTCATGACATAGTGAGGGGAACCTTACTACTTGTAGTCATGGTTCTTTGATGAAAAGGCCTCCTTAAACCTAAGGACAAGTCCAAAAGGTTAGGGTCTGACCCTTCAAATGACAAAAATGACCCTACAAGGAAGGACTCCACATCTTAAGGTTTTGAACTACTCTCTACTACTCAAGCCTAACACCTACTCAAGATGAGTAAATGGCTTCAACTTCTCTAACATGCCTCACCAATGACTCCTAATCTTAGGGGCTTTGGAATTGGTCCATTCATGACTACTAAGGACTATTCCAAGCATTGGTTTAGGGTTTTGTCTTCAAATCCTTATACCTCTTTTGGAAACCTACCCCCTAGGCTAGTAACCCTATTTAGCAAGAGAATTGACCTTAACAAAAAAATATTCCACACACTCTGGCAAACTACTCACCATTCTAGATACCCTTTTGGTATTTACACTCATCCCCAAAATGGGTTGGCAAGATCTACAACCTAAGGGTCTGAACTCCTTAGAAGCCTAGAGGCCTAATTAGGGCGATTAGGCCTAATTTACAAAGAAACTCCCATTACCGGTATCCCAACTGTAAAACCAAATTTATGAGCATATGGGGAATGGTTAATAACCTCTAATTCTAAGGTTGCATGTAATCCACCGCTATCATATTTTATGATAATTGTCCTAAATTTGCTTAAGGTAGTCACATAGAGATGCCTACATAGTTTTGCTTCTTTCTCCTCACAACCGAGTCTCCCCTGCAAAAACCCATGAAAACCTTAATGTATATTGACCAGTCTTGCACTCCACCAAAGGAATTAACTTCTAGAGGAAGGAGTTGCAAGATGTGGTCATTGTTTGGTGAAACCCTAGCCAAACCCTTACTTTCCGGGTTACAGTAAAAAAAATGGAGAGTTCTCCCTACATAGAAACAATCAAAGCCTCAGACAACCACCAAATCAAAGCTAGTTCATTCCTCCATATACTCCATGAATTTTTTTGTTCAATTCACTCTGTACAAGGATTTATTGTTGGAATATGTGCAGAGCATGATGATATTGTATGTTGTCATTGATGTCAATATGTTTTAGAGTGAACCGGTATATTGAAGTATGCAACTAGGAAGAGAACTAGTATGATGTTGTGAACCGGTATATGTGAAAAAGTAAAGTGGTATGTTTGTCCAAAGTGAACCGGTATGTTGAAATGTGAACCGGTATATAGAATGTTTTGTATCAAGGTTTCATATGGTATGACTACCGGTTGGTAGTCTCACCTTCAGGGTTTCTGGTTGAAGTGTTCCAAGCCTGTGTGATTCAACTGATGACATCATGTGATGAGTTAGCATTGTAATGAAGATCAGAATGTGTTGCCACGTCAGCCTTGTGCGCATGAAGGATCTTGCATGAAGGAGATTGATCCTATCTACCTTGGGAATGTGTGAAGTCTTTGTAAACGGTGGAGAGTGCGTGATGAGTTATCAACTTCCTAGAGCGGCAAAGAATGAACGTTGGAGAACGTCTTGAGATCTGTTCAAGACTATTGTATTCGATGCAATGTTATTAACGGTCAGGATTAAACCGACTGGATTGTAAAATGTAAATGTTTAGGGTTTAGGGTTTATGCTACCAACCTATCTGTTTCCTATAAGTTCGATGATGTTTTTCATTTTGAATTTGTTGGCAAATGGTATGTGTGTATCCCAGTGAGAGATACTTGATTCTTGCCAGACCAGAGAAGTGTGTTGATACCTGCAAAGTGTGATTGCAGAAGAGAAGGAGCTTAAGTGGATCTGCCTTGGCATTGAGTGTTGTTATCAGATCAGTGTTTTACCTATTGACCTCTAACCATTTCAACAGTTGGAAAATCCCTTAACCGAGTAGCTTTAATAGGCTTTTGTGTAAATCCTTTAATAGGGTGACTCAATTCAATGAGTTCTTCAAATCCTCTTGTGAGGTAACCTTTAACAGGGTTCTAACCTTTAACCGGGTATTTAGCCATCCCTTAATCGGGTGATCCCTAACAGGATCAGTTCCTAGCAGAACCTATCGTAAAAATCTCTAACTAGACTAGGCTCCTAACAGAGCAGACTTCAAAAGAGTTCAAGAATAGATTGTGGGTATTCATCCCCACCGTGTTTTTTCCCAATTGGGTTTCCCCATGAAAAAATAGTGTCATGTGTGATGCCTTTCATGTGATGGTTTAGTGCTTTATGTCAAACTGGTAAAATATGTTGAACTAAGTAGTCATTATATTTCTGATGATAGATTACTTGTTTATTCATAAGGGTGAAGTGGAAATGTGGTATTAGATTGTATCTAAAGATAAGGGTTGTCGGTTTAAGTCTTTCACATTCTTACTGTGTTTTACCGGTAGTAATCTAGTTTAGACCAGTGTTAGTGCTTTCAGTCAAAGTGCAGTGTTTGTAGTCAAACCAGTTCAGGGAAAGTGTTTTTGCATGTACTGATTCACCCCACCCCCCCCCTCTCAGAATCGGTTTGGTACTAACTGTTCATCATTGACTCATCATGTAAAACCTCTACAAACTCGAAATTTTTGGAAAAACTCAGTTTATTCAGTGTTTATTTACTTCCAAACTTCAACCCAAAGTCACACCAACCTTAGGAATCATTTCCACAAGGTATATAGCCCTCTCCAATGGTTACCAACTAAATTTTAAAGAGTTTGGATCCATTGAGAAGCTTACATCAACCGAATTTTGAAAAGTTGCACCTTCAAAAAGTTGCATTTTTGCATAAAATGTTGTCAAACTCTCTAAGGTTGGGATCCACACACTTGGATCAACCAAACACCACTAAGAAATCCTAAAAACCTATAAAACACAAAACCAAACATTCTACAACCCCTACTGACCATATTTTCCCAATTGGCTTATCAAATTGCCTAATTAGTGACATGGGTTTACATGGTGGGGTCTTTATTGAATACATGAAACTTGCATAAACACAAGACACAAAGACACCCACTATGATCCTAGTCTTCATCCTCAGAGACATGATTTTCTTGTTGATGAGGTGCCCCTGCACCATACTCCCCGGGAGAAGAGATCTCAATCCCACTTGAGATCAGAGTTTGTAGGTCTGCACCATGGTTGGAAATTTGTTTATCTGTCATCCACACTGCCTCAGAGTCTAGTTTGTCCTGCCAAGCCACTAGATACTCGATGTAATCCTTGTTCCTTGTCCTCTTTGTGATTATAGTGTCTAGAATCTTGCTCAACTTTGGTGAATCATTCTTTGGAATATCATCATCTGCTACAACCTGCATTGGTTCCTCCACTCCATTGCTATCACCTTTCAAAAGTGTAAGATCACACACATTGAAAATGGGCGACAATCCAAGATCAGGAGGAAGTTGGATTTCATAAGCATTCTACCCACATTTCTTCAAAATTTGACATGGTCCAATCTTCCTCTGCATGAGATTGGTGTGCTTACCCTTTGGGAGTCTCTCCTTCTTCAAATGTACCCATACCAAGTCCCCAACACTAAACTGCACATCCCTCTTTTTCTTATCAGCATAAGCCTTTTACTTCACTGCAGATTGTTGGAGATGAGACTTCACTTGGTCATGTACCTTCTTGATGGCTGATGCGAAAGCTTCACCATTTGCACTAATGGGCTCTTCCTTGGGCAAATCCCTTAACTCCAATACACCTCTTGGGTGGATGCCATACACAATTTGGAAAGGAGACTTCTCGATACTTCTATTTATGGTTTCATTGTATGAGAACTCTGCATGTGATAGTATATTGTCCCATTTTTCTCCATGTTGCCTTGTCAAACATCTTAATAGGTTTCCCAATGACCTATTGACAACTTCAGTTTGCCCATCCGTTTGGGGATGGTAGGCTGGTGAGAAAGCTAGGTTAGTCCCCAACTTCTTCCAAAGAGTCCTCCAAAAGTGACCTATGAACTTCACATCCCTATCTAAAACTATGTTTAGTGGCAACCCATGTATCCAGACTATCTCTTTGAAAAACAATTATGCAACATATGAAGCATCACAAGATGTTTTACATGGCAAGAAATGAGCCATTTTGCTAAATCTATCCACCACTACAAAAACACTATCAAAACCCCTCCTTGTCCTAGGCAGACCCAACACAAATTCCATGCTTATGCTCTCCCATGGCCTAGAAGGAATGGGTAAGGGTTGGTACAAGCCTACATTGGTGGATTTTCCCTTGGCTTTTTGATAGATTACACATGTCTCCACAAACTTCCTTACATCTGCCTGCAACTTAGGCTAGTAGTAATGTCTCTTCACAAGGTCAAGAGTCTTGTCAAGACCAAAATGACTTGCCATTGCTCCACAATTCTTCACCCTAATGATATTTTGTCTCATAGAACACTTAGGTATGTATAATTGTCCACCTTTAAATAGCAATCCATCTTGTATCAGAAATTTAGAAAATTCAACATGATATTGGTCACCAAAAGACTCACATACCTTAGATATCTCCAAAGTCTTCATCAGCATCATACATGTTCTTCAAGGAGTTAATCCCAACACTTTCCATCTTGATTCGGTTGATGGTTAAGACTCTCTTGATCAAGGCATCTACAACTTTCTTCTTGACCCCCTTCTTGTGCTTGAGGGTGAAGGTGAAGGCTTGTAGGGTTTCTACCCAATTCATGTGCCAGTGGTTTAACTTCTCTTGATTGTTTATAAAACTAAGTGCTTGATTATCAGTAAAAAATATGAACTCTTTAGGCAATAAATAATGCATCCACTTCTTTAATGAGTAAACCAAATCATACATCTCCAAGTCATAGGATGAGTATCTCCTCTTGGCATCATTTAGTTTTTCACTAAAAAAGGCAATTGGCCTTCCTTCCTGACTGAGTACTACCCCAATAGCCATGTGTCTTGCATCACATTCCACCTAAAATATCTTGTTGAAGTCTGGCAGGGCAAGGACTGGTTGTTCTGCAACTTTCTTCTTCAAGGTTTCAAATGAGTCATCTGCCTCCTTGGTCCAACTGAACCTGTACTTTTGTCCTCCTTATATGGTGTCAAGCATAGGTGCACAAACATGACTAAATCCCCTTATAAACAACCTATAAAAAGTTTCTAAGACATGGAAACTCCATACATCATTCATATTTTTAGGTGTAGTCCAAGACAATATGGCACTTACCTTCTCCTGGTCGATTTTCAACTCACCTTGTGAGATTACAAAGCCCAAGTAGATGGTCTCCTCCTGCATGAACAAACACTTATCCAAATTTATCATTAGCTTCTCTTCATGTAACCTTTTGAAGACCATATCTATATGTTTGAGGTTCTCTTCCCTTGAGTGGCTAAAGATCAAGATATCATCAAGGTATACTATCACAAATTTGCCTATGAACTCCACCAAGACCTCATTCATCAACCTCATAAAGGTACTAGGGGTGTTGGACAACCCAAATGGCATGACCTTCCATTCATACAACCCCTCATTGGTTTTAAAAGTTGTTTTCCATTCATCCCCTGGCCTTATTCTAATCTAATGGTATCCACTTTTTTAGATCCATTTTGGTGAAATATTTAGCACTCCCCAAGCAATCAAGTAAATCCTCTATCCTAGGGATTGGGAACCTATACCTTATAGTTATCTTGTTGATGGCCCTTGAGTCTATGCATAGCCTCCAAGTGCCTTCTTTCTTGGGTGCAAGGACTGCCGGTACTACACATGGGCTTAGAATTTTTCCAATTAGTCCCGATTCTAGCAACTCCTCAATTTATCTTGCCATCTCTACATTCAGATCTGGGGTAAGCTTGTATGTTGCTTTATTTGGTAAGGTAGATCCAGGGATCAAATATATGCAATGACTGATGTCTCTCACCAGTGGCAGGGATCTTGGCATTCCATCAGAGATGATGCCTTTGTATTTTTCAAGTAACTATCTAACTGCAGGGTCTATGTGCCTATGTCCTTCTTCTTTCCACTCTACAAACTTCTCCTTATTTGTCACCTTGGACTTGGTAATGATGGCATAGCAAACTGCATCCTTCTCTTCCATCTCCTTCATGAACTACTTCCCTTGTATCAACAACACTTTGGCATCTTTCCCCTTTTGTTCCATCTCTTCCTCTATCAAAGGAAAGAGTTCTATCACATTACCATCCTTGGTGATTAAATAGGTGTTTCTCACCCCATCATGATAAGCCTTCAAGTCAAACTGCCATGGTCTCCCAAACAAGAGATGACATGCATCCATCTTGGCTATATCAAATAGCAATTTGTCCTTATATGATCCAATCTGAAACTCCACCAATTCCCGCTCTTCTACCACTGCTTGTTGACCTTGGGTGAGCCATGAGATATTATAGGGGTAAGGATGAGGCAACCTTCTTAGTTTAAGCTTCTCTACCATTTCATGCGATACAAAGTTTTTAGTAGACCCGGAGTCTATCAAGACCTTGCATACCTTTCCTCTTGCCTTGCAGGTGGTCTTGAAAAGAGACTTTCTTTGTGGGGGCTCCTTGTCAGGTACCTTCATGGTGGTTACTTCTCTCCTCATCATCAGAGCCTCTCCTCTTTCAGGGTAGCCATAGCTATCAGGAGCATTAACACTTTGATAAGTGTTTGCACTTACCACACTTTGGCAATCAGATTCCTGCACCAAATTGCTCCTCCTTTCTCCCATGGAGCTTGTAGCCTTCTCCAAACACCTATTGGCCATGTGCCCCTCTTGGTTGTAGTTGTAGCATCGGGGAGATCCTCTGCTTTGGGATCTTCCTCTAGAGGATAGTCTTCTACCCCTAAAGTTCCCTCTTTGATTGTAGCCTCCTCCTTGGTTGTAACTGCTCTCTCCTCTGGTACCTTCTTGATTAGACTCACCTTGGTATCCAAAACCATTTCCTCTACCTCTAAAAGGGCCTCTTCCCCCTCTTTGTTGTCCCCCTTTGCCTCTTCTATTTTGTTCCTGTCTTCTCTTTAGCTTCTCCTCCACCTTGAGTGCCAACTGAAAACATTTTTGGACTGTCTCCGAGGTGTGGAGGTTCAAATCTTCTTGGATGGCAAATCTCATTCCATTGAGATATCTCACCACCTTCTCATCTTCACTCTCCTTTACCTTGGTCTTTACACACAACTTCATGAAATCCTCTATATAGGAAATCATGTTCATCTCCTTCTACTTAAAATTTTGTCTTCTCTTATGCAATTGGACATTATAGTCCATTGGAACATAGGCTTCCTTCACCAAATCCATCATCTTCTTCCAAGTCACAACTTTTCTCTTTCCCTCTTTCCCCCTCTCATCTTGGATGAAAGTCCACCAAGTCAGTGCAGCCCCTTTCATTTTGGATTGGTCCATCTTCACCCTTTGGTGCTCTAGTATGTCTTCACTCTCAAAGAAATTGTCTAAGGAGTCTATCCACTCCATCATTGTATTTGGTTCCATCTTACCGAAAAACACTAGAAGATCCAATTTCACATCCATTGTTCTTCTTTCCATGGACTTGAGGACACTCATCAAGGGTCTCTGGTCTACAAGAACCTCTAGCTCTTCCTTCCTAGGGATCTCCTCTTCATCCCCTTCTTCAACACTTCCAAAGTCTCTTTCTCCCCTCTCCACTATGTCCTTCAACCGGTCCATCTCATTTCTCAAGGCCTAATTCTCAGCCCTGACTTCTCTGCTCTCTGCTATCTGCTTCTTCACTAAGACATTCAACTTAGCATTGGTCATCCTTGATGGGATATCTTGGGATCCCTCTTCCTCTAACATCTTGTCTTCTTCACCAGTACAAAGTACACTCCTTAGCTCTGATACCACTTGATGCAGAGGCCTCCTTAAACCTAAGGAAAAGTCTAAAAGGTTAGGGTCTGACCCTTCAAATGACAAAAATGGCCCTACAAGGAAGGACTCCACATCTTAAGGTTTTGAACTACTCTCCACTACTCAAGCCTAACACCTACTCAAGATGAGTCAATGGCTTCAACTTCTCTAACATGCCTCACTGGTGACTCCTACTCTTAGTGGATTTGTAATTGGTCCATTCATGACTACTAAGGACTATTCCAAGCATTGGTTTAGGGTTTTGTATTCAAATCCTTATACCTCCTTTGGAAACCTACCCCCTAGGCTAGTAGCCCTATTTAGCGAGAGAATTGACCTTAACTCCAAAACATTCCACACACTCTAACAAACCACTCACCATTCCAGATACCCTTTTGGGAGTTACACTCATCCCCAAAATGGGTTGGCAAGATCTGCAACCTAAGGGTATGAACCCCTTAGAATCCTAGAGGCCTAATTAGGGTGATTAGGCCTAATTTACAAAGAAACTCCCATTACCGGTATCCCAACTGCAAAACCAACTTAATGAGCATGTGGGTATTGATGAATAACCTCTAATTCTAGGGTTGCATTCCTGGAATCCACTGCTATCAAATTTTGTGATGACTGTCCTAAATTTGCTTAAGGTAGTCACAAAGAGATGCCTACCTAGTTTTGCTTCTTTCTCCTCACAACCAAGTCTCCCCTACAAAAACCCATGAAAACCTTAATTTACATTGACCAATATTTCATTCCACCAAAGGAATTAACTTCTAGAGGAACGAGATACAAGATGTGGTCATTGTTTGGCGAAACCCTAGCCAAACCCTTACTTTCTAGGTTACAGTTAGAAAAATGGAGGGTTCTCCCTACACAGAAACAATCAAAGCCTTAGACCACCACAAAATCCAAGCTATTTCATTCCTCCATCTACTCCATGAATGTACAACCTCTGCAAATTCAGAATATTTGGGAAAAATCAGTTTATTCAGTGTTTATTTACTTCCAAACTTCAATCCAAAGTCACACCAACCTTTGGAATCATTTCCACATGATATATATCCCTCTCCAATGGTTACCAACTGAATTTGTGTTGAGAGGCTTACATCAACCAAACTTTGAAAAGTTACACTTTTGCACTCAAAAGTTGTAATTTCAAAAAGTTGCATTTTTGCATAAAAAGTTGTCAGACTCTCTAAGGTTGGGATCCACACACTTGGATCAACCAAACATCACTAAGACATCATAAAAACCTATAAAACACAAAACCAAACATTCTACTACCCCTACCGACCATATTGTCCCAATTGGCTTATCAAATTGCCTAATTAGTGACATAGGTTTACATGGTGGGGTCTTTATTGAGTACATGAAACTTGCATAAACACAAGACACTAAGACAAACAGTATGATCATAGTCTTCATCCTCAAAGCCATGATTTTCTTGTTGATGAGGTGTCGCTGCACCATTCTCCCTCTTGATCTTCCCTTTTACTTTGTCAATCGAAGTCGTAAGATCTTTAGTCCACTGGGGGCTTGGTGTATCTTACCTCCTTGACGTGGTGAAGGTCTTTCAATCTTGGTTTCTTGTACTTTACCAGTAGTATTGGCATACGCTTATACTCTAGGTAAAGTAGGGCTAAATGTAGCATCATAAAATTATGACCCTTGCAATTTTCGACTGCATTTGAATCTTTTCATTAGTCGATGAATCCCTCAACCTGATCGGAGACCCAAGACATGCCAAAGCATCAAAAAATTGAATTTTCCATCACCTCGCACTTCCTTTTTGTCACTGCCTATCCTAAATTAGGGTAGGACAGGGGTGTGGTGCCCCTATCCCAGCCATATTTTGGGCCTCCTTTGACCATATCTTGCATTGGACTTGTCAATTGTTGAGTGGGAAAAAATTTCCTATGTCGGCCTAAGATGAAAAATTAGCCAAATACCCCTAATTGGCAAGTATATAAGGAGTATTTCCCCTCCTATTTCCATAAGTTTGAAACCTAAATTAAAATTCAACAAGTGAAATCAAGTCGACCATAAGCATTCAAGCATTCATTTCAAGCATCCATTGAGAATTTTAAGTCTCCTTTCAAGGCTAGGTGTTGCATTCAAGTCAAGGATTCAACCATTGAAGAGGAGATTCCTATCAAAATTCAAGACATCTTATTTCACATATCCTTTCAAGCAAATTCATCAACATTTCCAATTGCATCCCCTTCTTGAGGTGGATTTTACTTCAAACATTTCCTTTCATTTACTTGCAGTATTTTTCAATCACTTGGTTAATTCCAAAATGGGCAAACCCCCAATCCCAACAACATTTTCCTCTCTTTTATATGTGTAGGTTATAGGTGTGCGTTTGTAATTGCAGGTTTAGGCTTCATTTTTAGAGACAAAAAAACCCTTTTCCACACGCAGATTTTTCAGAGGACTAGGTGCAACTTCAACCCAGTCCCAACAAATTTTACTTAGATTTGCAGGGAAGCTTCATCTCAACATTTTACTGTTGATTCCAGGTGCGTGGCTTCATCCCACATCTCTATCTCAAGATATAATTGCTTCTTTGTCATATCTGCACTTAGTCTCAATTTACTTGATTCAACTAGTCTATGATAAAAGAGGGTTAATTTACTCTCTAAATACATTTGAAATTCTCTACAATTCACTTAGCATTCAATCTCTTTCCATTGGGATTGGATCTAGTGAATTTAACCCCTCTTTTAATGTAATATGTGTGAAAATTTGAAGGGAATCCTTTGTGAAACTTTCATCCCTTGTTTGAGGGGATTAAAGCTTTCCACTTGATCTCCCCTCATCTCTTTTCACCATATCACACTTATAAGAACATGAACCTTGTGATCCAATAATATCTCTAAGTTATTTTCTAGAATTGCTAGTCCTTAGGCACAAGAAGATATCAAAGATGGGGGTGATGTGTCAATTTATACAATCCAAAGTGGACAAGGTCATTTCACAAGTTTCATTTTACTTATGTGTTTCAAGTCAATACTATAGTAGGAGAGATCAATCCCATAGGGCACATTTTTTATTAGTAGACATAATAGTGACTATTTTTAATGTGATATGTCTGCCAAATAGAGAGCACCCTTCTTATAGTACCAATATGGTCAAAATATATACAACAAAACCATTTCATCATCATAATTCCCACAACTAAATATTTATTTGTTGCATTAATTTCGTAAATATCATTTTTAGTAAAAAAGGGTAAAAAAATTCATCACAAAGAGAATTACAAAGCAAGATGGGCCAAAATCCCAACAAAGAACAAAATATTAAATACCGCTACCTTCATCAACTAACTGCTCTTACATGTTAGACAATTTCAAAGATAATTGTCCCCTATCCACAAATTTGAACCTTCCCTTCAATCAAAAGCCCATTTGGTTAGACAGTCTGCTACTCCATTCCACTCCCTCGAAATGTGAGTACAAGTAACAAATTCCTAAGACCAACACAACTATAAAATTTGTCTAATGACTAGGGCTAAGTGCCAATTGACATCATCAAACCATTGCTCATTCAACAAATTCACCATAAGTTGTGGATCAAATTCACAAATAATCCTTTTTGCAACTAAGAACACAACCTCTCTCCATGGCATACAAAATGGTAAGAGCCTCAATGTAATTATTTTTATAAAAACCTTTATAAATTGAAAAGATGAACTAAACAAGGCCAAAGCTATCACACCCTACAACACCAGTAGCAACATGACCATGGTTCCCCCTTGAAGACCCATTAGTATTTATCTTCAAAGCCCCTTGAGGAGGAGAGTTCCGTCAACCCATCCGATTAATTTTCCACAAAGGTTGCATGCACCTATTCCTCTGAGCCTGCCTACAGTCCACTCCAAGATTAACTCTTTGAATAGGAAAATTGAATCGATTGTAATATCCATAGGATCCACATTCCCAACAAGATCACACTTTCCCAAGACAATCTCATGAAGTTTGTGAATAATTTTCCACCATAAATGTTGAACAACCATTCAAGCATTTTAAAAAATTTGTTAATTTCATTCCAACCAAATATGTCAAATAATGAAAGTGGGTCCAAAAAACCATGAACCTTGAAAGAAAGAAGTCTTAACCGGAGGATTACCTCAACGATCTGAAGACTCAACCAAAGATGAGACATGCCAATAGGCCTACTTCCAAACTACCCACCAGAGGTGCCAAATCTCCCTAGAGAAAGAGCATTGAAACAAAATATGAGAAATACACTCTTCAATCCTACAACACAACACACACATAGAAGGACCATGGAAATGTTGGCAATTGACACTCATCTGGTAAGGTGAATTACTTTTAGGGTTGTCATTGATGGCAACTCATCTTCAAGTGTTGGTATTTCTCATCTGGATTCATTGTCTTGTAATTTTGCACACATTGAGCCAACCGGTATACACACACTTTGCTTTATTTTTGTTAACCAGTTAGTCTTGGTACCGGTTAAGTATATTTGAGACCCAGTTAAATATAGAACCCAATTCAGGTATTTTGGGACCCCGATAAAATCACTTGTGGAATTTATGGTAACGTGTAGGCCAACATCATATATGATCATCGGGATAATGCATATCATACTTTGTGATTGTTATTGTGAGGATCCGATTATTACTAAGAGGGGGGTGAATAGGTAATAACAGTAAACTGAAATCTTTTACCAATCTACAAATACTTCTCAAAAACAATTCATAACCAGTACTGTAATACCCTAAAAATGATCATCTAAACCATGAGCCCCTAATCTCGACAACATCACCAAGGTCCTAACCAAAGGCAATTAAATAAATCTTGAGCACACAATTAATTCTTTAATAATCAATGTCACATGGAAAATTAATCAACCAATATTAATTAAATATTTATTTAATTAATTGATCATTCCAAATAAATCATTTATAAAACAATTATCTTATTTATTTTATTAAATATCCTAGCATATTTAATTAAATAAATCAATTTGCTACAAATATTCAAAAAAGGAAACAAATCAAGAAAGACGAATTGGAAATTATGAGCACAAATCTTCAAAAAAGGAAATAAATCATCAAAAAGGAATTAATTGACCAAGAAAGAATTAAAAATTGAGAAAAGAAATCAATTGGAGATAATCTTAAAAAACAAATTAAAAATTGATAAATCTCAGAGAAAGCAATTAAAACAATTGAATATTAAAATTGAATGAAATAGAGAATAAATCAGTTTTTCTTGATTTTATCTTAATTTTAGTTCAATTTCCTTTAAAACTGAGAAAAGCATCCAATCACATCAATTCACCTAGATTGTTCTTCCTCTTGAAAAATCTTGACCGCTCATCATCATTTGATCTCAGCCTTTGGTTTCTTTTTGAATTTTCTATAAATTCAGGCTCTCGTCTCTCATTCAAAAATCCTGGAGAATATATTGTTATTATGTTGTTTTTGCTCTAGGTTCATTGAGAATATTGCATACATATTTAGATCATTTATCTCATTTATTGCTTAAATCTTGTTAGATTAATCTTGCATCCATCTAGCTAATATCATGCTCATATAGATTAAATCCTTCGTCTTGGTGTAGTCTAGTCACTGGATTGCTTATACAAATCTGAGAGCAATCTTATACTCGCATCTTTTAGAAGGCAATGGGTCAATTTGTTATGGTTTTCATATTCATGTTTATATATGTCTAACCATGCATGTAATGACTTAATTGAAGTGTTGTGTATTGCAGATACGGATATAGGTCCACTTTTCACACACACAAGTATCGGTATCTACTCAAACAATCACTTAAAACAAATTTACCAAACTACTCATTCATATGTTCATCAATATGTAAACAATGAAATGATATCAAATCCACACATAAACAAATCAACCACCATATGAACACTAAGATTTTTCACGTGGAAACCCAAATGGGAAAAACCACGGAGGGATTTGGTACCCACAAAATTTGCACTCTTTCAAAATGCGCTTGGTTAAGAGCCTAGCTCAGTTAGGAGCTTTACAATAATGCCCAATTAAGAGAAGACCCTATTAGGAGTCACTCGGTGAAGGGATTTTAACCTTATCCCTGTTAGGAACTCTACCCTATTAGAAGTAACCTTGCTAAAGGATTTAAACCCAAATTAATGAGCCACCCAGTGAAGGGATTTACAAGATCAAGACTGTTAGGACCTACCCAGTTAAGGGGTTTTAATACAGTTGTAACTGTTAGGGAACAACAGAAAAATGATCTAGTTTCAGCACTCTCTTCTTGCTATTATAGGTCCATTTCAGCTCCAATCTGCTTCTCTCATTCAGACATCTCAATATGGTTCGGCACACTCTTCTTCTCTAAACATCGTCATACTAAACCTTCTCAAACTAGACCTAAATAAAATTTACAATTAGGTTGGTACATTACCCTAAATTACAATGAATTTACATCATAAATCATATCAGAAATTGCAAATCATTACATTTCATCATACAAATCATTACAACAAATTTCAATACAATTACAGGCGTTGAATGATCATAACACATCACCGCATATTGATCTGATAAGTTGTCAAACTCTTATCACATTTTGCTAAGCACTTCATTGTTTCCCAAGAAATCCACTCCTTGATCATGTTCAAAGAACATCTTATCCATTCACATGGATTCTGACATGTCACCACTAAGTTAAGAACATGAAAAGATTCACCACCAAACCATAAAACATCATTGGTTAAAGATCTTGTTACTGATTCTCAAACCCTACACTGAATATACAACAGTCAATTACAAACATAACTTCCGGTTCTCCAAACATTGTGCGGTTTCAGTCATAGACTTATTATAAATTCATAAGCATACATTCCAAACCGCAATACCTAACTCAACACGGATCTCTACCACAACCATCTCCTTCTTTGTTCCTTCGTACCGGTGAACTGCTACTTAGTAGTTTTGTTGTCCAACTCAATCTATTTACTAGTTAGGCTATACTAATAGACTTAGATGACCTAGATGACATACCAAACATAAAAAAACACGGTTGCCATCAATGACAACACAAATAAGTGATCATAAAACATCATATCACAATTATATCATCACAAACAGTCCACCAATCTCCTCATATCAACATCATCCTTTACCGGTACATCATCATCTCCATAAGTTATGCCAACATGCCAACAGTGATCCAAACACTGACAAGTTTATTTTATTTCATCTTGAGGTTGAGATGTTGAACAAGTTACAAGGGTATTTAAGGGAGATCATTTAGCGGTGGATTTCATATTAGTGGTTATGTGATTTTTGATGTGAATCAGTCAAAGATTGATTGTATGCGATTTGGTTAGCAAGTTGAAGCTTTTGTTCATAGTTTTTTGTGCATAGTCCCAACTAGTAGTAGAACAAAGCAGAACAGAGTATCAGTAAACCGGTTTAGATGAGGTTGTCAGACCTTTAACCTAGAACTTATCCATCATGGTCATATGCATCCTATAAGTTCACTTTTGTATGAAATCATTGTGTAATGTTGTGTAAGTTAGTGAGAATTATGTTTGAGCAGTGAGTTCTAGGCGGTGAGCCTAATTGCATGTGCAATCCCCTCTACGTAATATTTGTATACCTTGATCAAGTATATAGATATTGTGGGCATCAGCCCCACTGTGGTTTTTCCCTTTACAACATTTTCCACGTATAAATATTGGTGTTATGATATTGTTGTTTTGTGTGTTGTTTAGTTTATGCACTTTAATTTTATTTTTTGGCTATCGGTACATAAGCAATAAGTTCAGAAATTCATTTACCGGTAGAAAACTGATTCACCCCCCCCCCCCCCCCCCCCTCAGTGTTCTTGGATTCCAACAATTGGTATCAAGGCCTAGTTCCTTAGAAGAAGTTTAACAACTTGAGGAAGATTCAAAACTTGGAATCAATGGAAACCGATTTGCAGCAACAACTTCAACTTGCTCTTGAGGATCTTGATAATGAGCAGGTGGAAAACAATAAATTGAAGAATGAAATGAGGCAAGCCAGAGAACACGTCATCTCATTACAAGGAAAGCTAGTTGTTCAATCCAAGAGGAAGGAACTCTATGATCAACTGCAAAATCAGATTAGTGATGAGGAAGATGCCTTAAAAGATCAATATCAGAAAATCACTCAGGAGAATACTACCTTGAATAATGAAATGCAAGTCCTAACTATGACAATATGCAAGGACATTGAAGACAGGAAGAAAAATCAATAAAACGTAGCTCAAGCATTGAAGGATAGATTAGGTGAATGCAACAAAATGATACGTGAGAATGACATGTTGAAACTTGAGTTGATTCAGTCTCGAAATAATGAACACGAACTTGAGAGATAGATCATAATCATGAGAGATGACTTGGCCACTACAAATGAGTACAAAGACAATTTCAAAGCCATCTCTGCAAGACTTGATGAATTGCTGAAGAGCCAGAGAGATGCTAATGACAAGAGAGGTCTTGGCTATGAAGTAGGAGAAAGCTTTGGTACTGCACAACAAGATCAATCATCCGGTCAGAAGCAGAATCATGCCAACAACTGGAACCAAAAATCACTGATAAGACAACCTAATGCTCACAAATTCAATGGCACATACTTTGTTTGCAATAAATTTGGTCATATAGTAAGTCAGTGCAGAAATAGGAATAATGTCACGACTCGAATTAGACCTCAGTTAAATTTATTATGTCAGATACCTTTTGATTAACTTTTAATAATGATAGACGATATTGTGTGGTTTAGTGACAATGATGATGGTTAGTTATTTTATGATGATAATGTTTTAATGCTACTTTTTTGTTATGATTAATAATACTTAATAATGATGTTTTATTGATATGATGTCGTTATTTAATAATGATGAATAATATTGTTAGGATATTTAATGATGTTAGTATTTTGCTAGATTTTTTTATGTAATGGGATCTGACGAATTTTTGTCAAGTATAAGTTGCAGGGTAACCGTCGAAGGCAGACATATGACTGAGGAGGGGTTTTTCTAGCTCGCCAATAGCAACCTAAGTATTGGAACCTTGTGCAAAGTACCCAATTAGATAAACAATTAGTAAATTAAATTAGAGAGTCTAAAATATATTGATAAAATAAAATAAAAATAAAAATAAGGATAAATTATTAAATATACAAGTATTTAATATTACAATCAAGCTAGAAATAATTATTTAAAAGAGAGTAAATAAATTAATTAGTTGAGTAATTAAAAATAAAATTATTTAATAATTAAATTATAAAATATAAAAGATATTTAAGATATAATATCTTATAAATACTAAAATTAGAGGACTAATTAAAATAAATAATGAGATTAATTCAATAAATTAATTAAAATATTAATTAATAAATTTAAATAAATGATCAAGGCATGCAAAAAAAAAAAAAACAATGTTGGAGTAAACTTATGTACTAAAAATATAGACAACATGTGAGAGCCTAATAATTAATTATTTTCTTAAAATTTAAATCTTTAATAAATTGTAATTTAATAAAATCAATTAATTATTTTGTAAGTTCTAATTTTAATAATTAGTTTTATTTTAAGAATTTAATCATGCAAACAATTAAATTTTATTTTTAGAGAATTCAATGTTTATAAATATAGGAATAAACCTGTTATTTGATCATTCCAATTCTTTTTGAGCTTCTTGATCCGTGTGATTGCTATAAAGTCGACAATCGACAAGGTAGATTGAAGAGATTGTCTAAAATTTGGGAAACGCCTGCGATTCTTCTTTCTTACAGCCAGGTTCATTTATTTTACATATTTTATTGAGTCTTTATTTGATCTTTTTCTTTTAAAATTGGGTATTGTGGATTTAATGCTAGTTTGTTTGATGTGTCAGTTGTGTTGTCAACACCTTCTACTTGATGTATCTTAAAAAGTAGAAACTGGGTTTTAAGGAAATTTACTAGGTTTTTGCGTTTCAAATATTTCTAATTACTGTAAAAATTTCAGAGAAATTGGGACCTGGGTTTTTAAGAAATGACGAAAACATTATGACTGTATTTGAAAAGTCTTGATAGTGGTAAATTCTAACTTCAAGATTGATTTAAAAAAAATTAAGAAAATAATAAAAGCAATAAAATATTATATATATATATATTAGGAATTGATTTTAAAGATTATATTAACTTAAATAGAAATTCTTAATTTAGAATTATGGAAAATATTAAAATTTAATTTTGATTTGAGGAAATTATATTATAAAGGGAAAATTTATAAAAATTTATAAAGAAAACATATAATAATATTATTCTGACATTAATCCGCGGAGGGTTAATTATTTTTCTGTCTATGAGGGATGATTATGGAACGAGAGTGCTTGTTTATGGGCTAACTAGGGAAGGGTGATTTTCTTCACCTCTCCAATAGGGTAATGATGGCCATCATATTTATTTATTTATTTTTCTCCCTGCCATAACACATGTAGTTAGTTCAACCAGGATGGGTTGTTAGTTCTACATGATTGCACAGGATTCCTTTACTACCAGTTGGTACCGGCTTGCTAGGATACTCCGTCATGAGGGATGGGAGCTTATCAAGAGCACCGGGAAGCTTATGCTTCATTTGGTTGGGCGGATAAAACGCTTGGGTTATATGTCCGTCATCCGGTTTGCGAGAGGAGGTTATCCAGGTCAAACGGAGGCAACACATCCGGAGACAAAGAAAGTCAGAGATTCCAAATAAAATTTTATGTAATAATTGAAGATGTATATTTTATTTCATTGTAAGACCAGAATGGTCGCATGTAGAGGTTATGAAAAATGACCTATAAAGGTCACATGATGAAAAACGACAAGAAGTCGCCATGCAATGTAACTGACAAAAAAAAGAAGAAGAAAAAGGGCTACTAACATACTAACCCACTAACATGCATGATTTACTTTCTTAGATTAGTTTTCATTTACGCATGCATGCATGGTCATATTTAATTATTTGGTAGATTATTTAATTATGAGGTTTTGCATGTTAATTTAATTTGTAATAATTTCATGCATATGATTTACGCTACACATGCGCACACGTAACTCGACATCATAACTAATTATGGTTTGCATTCTATTGGACCTCATGTGAAATTTTAGTTTGTTATTTTTTTGCATGCATATTTAATTTCTACATGTTATTTATGAGTTGCATGGTTGTTTAGTTACTTATCTATTACTTGCATGTTGATAATTATTGCTTTTGCATGTGCAATAATGGTTAATTTAATTTTTAATTAAAACAGCGAGTTTAAGTTTGGTTTAACTAGGGTTAGGACAGGCAGGTCCTTACAAATAATCATAACAATGCATAATCCACCGGTCTTGGAAATGTCAGATGTCATGCATGTAGTAGATTTAGACATATGGCTAACCAATGGAGATCAAAAGGAAATCAAGGGTACAACAAAGCAATTCAGAAGAATAATGTTGTCTCTTATGCATGCAACAAGATTGGACATATTGCTAAGTATTGCAGAAGTAAGAATCCATCGGTAGCTGATGGAAATGCAGATGAGAAGGGAAAGGAAAAGGTTGAAAATATCAAAAAGCAACATGAGAGAAGATGGGTTAGGAAGTCGGATACTCCACCGGCAGATCAACCACTAGAGCCATCTAGTCCTACACCGGATACAGGAACTTCATCCGGTAACTAAGGCACTCTACCTTAGGGGTAGGCAAATCATTGACAATCATGCAAACACCCCGGATTAGGTCTGTAGTTAGGGAATTCTGAGTGCGGATGGATAATCAAGCGATTTCAAGTGTTTGTATCGGAACCTATATGCAGATTATGTGATCCGGTCAGATTCTCCAATAGCATTTATGATAGTGAAAAATTAGGGTTAATGGTGATAAAAGGTACAATGTTAATTCATTTCTTCATACATAGATCAAACATTCTGGAGAGAAATTTCTAGAGAATTTCAACAATCCAAAGGCAATTTGTGCGAGCATCAACATTCGGAAAGCATTTCATCACCCGATGAGATCTTAAGGTATTTACCATTTGCAAAAACCCTAGATATTTATCATGGCATTGTCTTCAAATTTTGATACTCCTTTGGTAGTGGAAATTAATAACTGCCCTCGTCCAGAATTTAAGAAACATCCTTTTAAATCTCTTGTGGATGAACCATTGGAAGCATTTTTGAGTGTTTGCCATGGTGTTCTTCACACTGAAGACATTAGGGCATACATCCATTTCGACATTAAGGAAATCGGCAGTTATGAAATGTCATGTGTATTTACTGAGCAATTGATCCTTGACAATCAATTGAAGCCGAAATATGCACATTTGCAAAGGGTTTTACCCAGTTCATGGATTTTCTGACTTTCAACAAAGATGAATGGGTAGGGTATATTCTCAGTCGCATTCATGGGGAATTCATATGGTTGGACCGACCATATAAAATTACTGAAGAAGTCATCAATAATATTAGATGCCTTCATAAGGTCGGAGGTTTGCCAAGGCCTAAGTCAAAACTTTCTAACACAAAACTCTGCAAACTCACTGGTGCCACCTTCGATGGCAGATCAATGAGAGTTGATGATATCAAATATATTGATGTAAAATTTGCAGCAATGGTAATTGGTTATAAAGTTTATCAGTCTAACCAGCTGAACTCTGTCTCTAGAACCAACATCCTCATTGCACATCAGATGGTGAAGGAAGATGCACATTATGACCTGTGCAGTGTGATGCTAAAGGAGTTAATGACCAATCTCCAGAAAATAAAGCAAGATAAGAAGAATATATTCTGGTATGGTTCTTTCATCATATGCTTGACATTTTATTTTATGAATATGATATCGAGATATGGAAAGATTCAATGGGATTTTGATAGACTGGTAGCTACTCAAATAGCTCAAGTATTAGATCAGTAAGGTGACAAATAGCAAAAGGCTAATCTATTGGCATTTTTCAAAACTTTCCAAGAAGAAATGAAAAATAGAGTTAGAATTCCAAAGGAAATTGTAGAAAAATATAAAGATACTATTTATTTTATGGTTAATAAAGATGAATGTATGATGGAGGCAGTCCAACCTAGAACAGTCTGGATCATACCAATCAGATATCAAGTGGATGAGGCCACACTAGATGCTTATGCACAACATTTATTGAAAGCTCTAGTTGATGAGAAATAAGAAAAATTTGGCATAGCTCAAGAGAAGAGTTTAAAAGTCCATCGGGGACAAATTACACCTGCCATAAGAAAGAAGATGACAAGGGTTGCAGCGAAGACATTAATTAGTGAGGGACATGATAGGGCTAAAATTGAACAAAAAGTTAAAATCCTTGAAGCTCGAAGAAAGGAAAAGATGAAGCAGAAGAGGAAGGAGGAGAGAGCATCGAAGAAGGAAACTCAGGAAACTCCTAATGTGGCCCCATTTATAATAGATTCATCAAAACAACCAGAAGCACCATCCGGTGAGCCTGTCAGCCCCAAGTCGAAGGAATCAATGTAGAGGAAACAAAAACCGACTAGGCAATACATGACTCTGTCTTCTGAGGAGATTCAATCTGATGAAGAGATCAAACAAGCTCCAAAGAAGAAAGGTGTTTTTGCAAGGGTTGTGAGAGAAAAGAAGGAAGAACAGAAGAAACAACCTAAGATGGAGCCTCCCCGGAAGACTCCCAAAATCACAATTGTACATAAGCGGAAGCCTAAGGTGGATGAGCATCTAAACTGGAAACAAAGAGAAGAACTGGTAAGAAGTTAGATGCTTAAGACATTATTGATCATATTATTAATGATGGTAATTTAGATAAGATTTTTACATTCTATGAAGATTTTGATGATAAAGACAACTAGCAGTTAGAGGAGGCGATGTTTTATATCTTGATTCTTTTAGTAAGACTTTGATTGAGTTAGAGAAAAATTTTCCCAAGGAATTGTATAATAAGTTAGAGGTTAGAAAATTACATGCATAAACTTTGGACTATCAAATAAAGGAAACATAATTGGTCAATCTATGTCCATCAATAACTCCACCAGATATTACAGCTTTAATTAATAAGATAGGTTCAACTGAATTCAACCCTAAACATCGGATTAATAACTTGATTAGAAAATTTTGAAGAGATCCGGAGGGAGACCATTGACATATGGGTCAAAATTCTTTTGAGTCTTGGATATGAGTTAAGTCCCAGTTTTGTTCAATCATAGAATATACAATTACTAGGGGACAAGGAACCGGTAAAAACAGATGAGCAGAATGTAAATACAGATCCATCGGTTTGCACTCCACCAATTACTACACAACCGGCTAATGAGTCCAATTTTGGTGTTGAGGATACTCAAAATCCTCTGGAATGCCATGTACAGGATGTAGACATAGAGGTTGAGAAGGACAAAGATACAAAGGATAAGGTCTCAGATGATGCACCAATAGTGAGTGAGGCACCAAGTGGCAAAGCCACCAATGCATAGTAGATAAAGGCTACAGAGGATAAGTCACCGGCTGACACAGGCAAACAAACAAAGTCAGTCTTCCCTTCCAATTTGGCGATTGACACTTCATCCTTAGCTAAAGGGAAAATGTCGCAATTCTCTATCAGTTTTGACAAGCCTTATCATTTGATGTCTCCGGTAGAGAAAATTTCTGGCCACCGCAATACTTCAGGCTCAAGAAACTCAAGAATTGGCATAGGAAGAGTCTAAGAAAGAGAATTAATTCAAAATAATTTTGAAGTTTTGAACCGGCTTGTTCCGGAATTCCAAGCAAAGGAGAGCACAATCTCATTCGGTAAATTGCAAGAGTTAATTGATTACATTCCTAAGCAATATGATTCTCTGGTTAAGATTTTTCTAACTGAGGCTAAAGACAATTTTTTGAGGCCCGGAAGCAAACATTTTTGGTGATGATTGCATCCAAGAAGGCAAAACTTCAAACTTGATTACAATCTATTGATGATGCATTAGTGGAAGGTGGGAAGGTATACAAGACTTGTCTAGATTTTTCAAAGTTCACAGCTTCTATAGACAAGCAAATTTTGGATTGTAAAGAGAACTTGATTCAAATCTCTAATTCTTATAATTCGACAGTAAATTTAACAAGTTCTTTGGATGGTCCAGTTTTGGTGGTTAAGGATCAGATTTTGAGATTAGAGAAGGAAAGGGACAACATAATAAGGAGAGCTATAGAGCTCAAGAATTTTATTGGTCCCCTGTTTGATAGCCTATTATTTCACAAGACAGAGTATATATCTAACATGCAACAGGATGATCCCACTCAATCCTAGGCCATAGAATATCATGCTAGTCTCTTGAATGGATTCACCTCCATTCTTGATTCTCTCAAGCAAGGTTGGGACACATACTTCTCATTTTTGAAGACTTTATATGCTGACATTTTGAAACATGTATAGGAACTAGTATGCATATATTTGTACAACATTTTTGGTGGGCATCCCGCTTTGTCATTGATGTCAAAGGGGGAGGAGTACAGTGAAAAATGGATGTATATCACAAGGGGATTACACTAGATGTATATAACTACATTGATGTACAGGTAAGGGGACCAGATTCAAAGATGATATCATTTTTCACTTGAGTGTTGCCATCAATGCCAAAGGGGGAGATTGTTGGCAATTGACACTCATCTGGTAAGGTGAATTACTTTTAGGGTTGTCACTGATGGCAACTCATCTTCAAGTGTTGGTATTTCTCATCCGAATTCATTGTCTTGTCATTTTGCATAGATTTGGCCAACCAGTATACACACACTTTGCTTTATTCTTGTTAATCGGTTAGTCTTGGTACCGGTAACGTATATTTGGGACCCGGTTAAGTATAGAACCTAGTTAAGGTATTTTGGGACCCCAATAAAATCACTTGTAGAATTTATGGTAATGTGTAGGCCGACATCAGATATGATCATCGGGATAATGCATATCATACTATGTGATCCGGAAGCTGATAAGTTTATTTTATTTCATCTTGAGGCCGACATGTTGAAAAAGTTACAAGGGTATTTAAGGGAGATCATTTAGAGATGGATTTCATAATAGTGGTTATGCGATTTGTAATGTGAATCAATCAGAGATTGATGGTATGCGATTTGGTCAGAAAGTGGAAAATTTTGTGCACAGTTTCACATGCACGATCCCAACCAGCAACAGAACAAAGTATCAGTAAACTAGTTCAGAGGAGGTTGTCAGAGCTTTAACCAGAACTTATCCAGCATGGTTAGATGCATCCTATAAGTTCACTTCTGTATGAAATCATTGTGTAATGTTGTGTAAGTCAATGAGACTTATGTTTGAGTAGTGAGCTCTAGGCGGTGAGCCTGATTGCATGTGCAATCCCCTCTATGTAATATTTGTATACCTTGATCAAGTATATAGATATTGTGGGTATCAGCCCCACTGTGGTTTTTCCCTTTACAGGGTTTTCCACGTATAAATATTGGTGTTATGATATTGTTGTTTTATGTGTTGTTTGGTTTATGCACTTTGTTTATATTTTTTGTTAACCAATACATAAGCGATAAGTTCAAAAATTCATTTACCGGTTCTCATCTCTAACAATGTATCTACAGATTTTAAAAACTTAATTAGGACTACAAAACTCTACTAGAATTAAAGCATTACAAATTTGACCTTGTCCAAGAAAAAAAACATGGAGTGATGCAGAAGAGGAGTATGTTTCAACCCAATCACAATTAGTACTTTGTAATTTCAACCTCTTATTTGTCAAGGGAGATCTTTCTCCCAACTCACCTATGCACAACGGTGTATGCTCAACTAGGCCTACCAAGGGCACAATATACCCAATCGACTCCCAACTGTTCCCAAACCTTGGAAAAGGTTTCTAACATGTGTTTAGGGTAAAATAAATCTAGTTTTTCTACCCAAGAAGTTTCAAGCCACCCTTTATGGCCTATACCCTATTTTGGCTCCTAGTTCCTACTAGCCCTCCTTTATAGGACTAGTAAAAATATATCTTTACTAAGACGAGTTCTCCACAAAATAAAAGAATATTCAAATACCCTTTTTGGAGTTCTAAATAATATCTCAAAATGACTATGAGGTGTTTTGGAACATGTCAATCAAATTTGAGGTTTTCTCGTTGTACTAGGGGTCAATTAGGTCACTTTTACAAAGGAACCTATCTCCAATCAACCAAACTTATCACAAAACCCACCCAACCAGCCTAGGAAGACCTCAAATAGATGGAATTACAATGTTTTGACCAGTGAAGACTCCTTCTAATATCCTAATCACAAAACCCTCCTTTTAGGCCAATTTCATGGGGTTTTAATGGAACTCAATACTTCAGGCTATATCTGAACAAAGTAACTCTTCAAACACCCTTCAATGGGTTTGCACATTCTCTAGTAACCTTCACATTAGCTACCACTTCAACGTTTTTGTCAAACCCCAACTGTATACCCTTCACTTGAAAGATACCAAATTCACACTCGGGCATCACCCCAAAACCTTCAAAATGCCTCCCCCAGTCCTATACTCATGCACAAGCCTAATTTAAACCTTTTTAGATCACTCCACCGAGTTACAGTAGAAAGCAATGGATGGAATGGTTTAAATGTCCATTTTCTCCATTCTCAAACCCTCAAAAACTGGGTCACAGAGCTACCTTTAACAATTGCAATTTATTTTTTATCATAACAGTATAGTATGGACAAGTACGGGAGCCTGCAATAGCAAATTACCAATAAAAAATGCAGGGAAAGCATATTAGATTAAGGTTTCTATTGGTGTAAATAATTATTCATAATGGATATTATTAAACTTTACTTAATTTTACTTAGGAAATGCATTTCATAGTAGTTTGGGTATGAGACACTTGGGTGTTTGTGCCACGTTGGGATAGTGTGTAGGAGAATTTCCACCTTTTGTGGTGTTGATCTTATCTTGTTGTTACATTCCACCTCATGTGGAATATTATATTGTTTGTCCTACCTACCCACACCTATTTCCTACCTACCCTTGTTTATTATTGAGCCACATGTCATGTTTGTGTGCTCATATATCCCTGGCTTGGCCTATATAAGCAGGCTCATCTACAATTGTTTGCATGGGCAATCATTGAACAACAACTGATTGATGATCCAGTTGCTCAATATTTTCATCTTGATAGAATACAGTTTATTTCTATCATCTATTTTCTTCTCTCTTATTTGTGCTTTCCATTGCCTCTAGATATTGGCAAAATTTCACATGGTATCAGAGCCATTAGAGTGCCATTGGTTTGTCAATTGAGAGAAATTTGGGGTTTTGCATTTTGGAGCTTTCTATTGCAGGTTATTATTGGAGCTTGTTGGGTCAAATCTGAGTTCAGCATTGGATTGAGGAGGTTTGAGAAAGTAAGAATTGCCTTTTATTTCGTCTAAATCCGACATACGAGGCCAAATCTAGAGCCGTTTGAAGGTGCAGGGTGGTGACTTGTCCCGGCAACGATTTGCAATTTTGGAGCATTTTTTGCCAAATCCGTCATCGCCATTGCACTCAAAAGGTCCTAAAACCCCAAGATCGATTGTCAATTCATTGAAATCGACCTCTGTTACCCTGAGTTGAAAAAATCTCACATCCTGGCCCGCCATACAAACTTGCAAGTACAGGTCTGAAATTTTTTATTTATTTTTTTCCATTTTTTAATTTTTTCGAAAAATAAAAAATAAACAAAAAAATCAAAATTTTACATATTATAAAGTGGGGGCAGATTTTTTGTTTCGTTTTAAGAAGGGCAAAAAAAAAATTGGGGGGCTTTGTGCCGCAGGCACTACGGTTACACCGCAGTGTACCTGCGGTCCCGCAAGCATTGCAAGTAACCGCAATGCCTTGTAGTGTACCTATAGGTGTCCGCAGGCACTGCAGCCCCGCAGTGCCCTGCAGTGTACCTGCAGGTGTCCGCAGGCACTGCGGCCCCGCAGTGTACCTGCGGGTGTCCAGCAGTCCTCTGTGGGCCCCTCCCCGTGTGGGGGGGGTTAAAATTTTTGTTTTTGTTTTTTTAATAGTTTTTTTTTTAAAATAAACTTTTTCAATATAGTTTTTTAATAATAAAAAAAATCAACTTTTTCCTTTTTTTTTTAAATAAGTTTTTTAATAATTGAAAAAATTAACTTTTTTTATGAAGTTTTTTTTCTTTAATAAATTATTATTAAAGTTTTTTTTTCATTTTTCAAAAAAAATATTGCCTTTTTTTTGTTTTTCTTTATTTTTAATAAGTTTTTTTTGGGGCATAATAATTGTTTTTACTTACATTTTTTAAAATCTTTTAAAAAACACAAATATCATTTAATAAGCAAAATTGGGAACACTTTTTTTCTTGTCACTTCATACCTGTCTTGCAGTGCTTCCAACCGACAGTCAAGGGGAGGGGTTGTTTTGCTTTTTTATATCTCTTGGCCACATCCCAATCGAAGGCATCTTTTTCTGCAATAATCTACATGGCTTCTTGGTGGTGTCATTTTCATGTTTCTAGATTTTCACTATCATGTTGTATGCTCTTGCGTGAGCAATGTTGTACTCGCACTATCATAAAGTGTCGCACCTCTTTGTATCTTGTCATTGTTGACTATTTGATGTAATCCTCTTGTACACGTAGATTAGGAATATCTTGTGAGGCTTGGTGCATGGCTCCAGTTGAGGCTTAGATTGTACACATTTGTGCATGGCTCCCATGAGACTTAGATTGTACCAGTATTTCTGCTATTTACGAGTATCCAGATGATGCTCAAAGCAGGTTGTCTCCATCCCTGATCTTTATTTTGTTGCAGCGAGTGATTCATCGTCATCGACTTGGTACTTGGTTTTGTCACACTTTGACATTATTGGTGCAGCATTGGCTCTCTTTCTTCCTTATGGGGAGGTATTTTGGTCAACATCATTGGACCATCTTTGCAGGAGATTCGACATTGAGGGGGGGGCTTCATGGTCTCTTCTTCTCTCTTATGGGGGGGACTTTTTCCTCGCATGAGGTTTTGTTCTTCTCATCCATCATTGAGAGCATTGTGTGCTTTCATCATCTCTCTTTTGGGGGGAGTTTTTTCCCATTGGATTTTTCTCTCTTTCTTCGTTAATGGGAGATTGTTTTTGCATTTGTACATGGTACCTAACATGACCATGTAGTCGGGACCCATCTTGCATTGCTTAGTTGCATTGTAGACTTTAGTGCATTCCCCTAAGTTGCACTTAAGGGGGGTGTTGGTGTAAATAATTATTCATCATGGATATTATTACACTTTACTTAATTTTACTTAGGAAATGCATTTCATAGTAGTTTGGGTATGAGACACTTGGGTGTTTGTGTCACATTGGGATAGTGTGTGTAGGAGAATTTCCACCTTTTATGGTGTTGATCTTATCTTGTTGTTACATTCCACCTCATGTGGAATATTATATTGTTTGTCCTACCTACTCACACCTATTTCCTACCTACCCTTGTTTCTTATTGAGCCACATGTCATGTTTGTGTTCTCACATATCTCTGGCCTTGCCTATATAAGCAGGCTCATCTACATTGTTTGTACAAGCAATCATTGAACAACAATTGATTGATGATCCAGTTGAGCAGTATTTTCTTCTTGAAAGAATACAGTTTATTTATATCATCTATTTTAATCTCTCTTATTTGTACTTTCCATTGCCTCTAAATCTTGACAAAAACTCACAGTTTCAACTTACACAATTCATGGCCTGCCTTTTCCCAACGTTCACAAAGCCAATATATACATTATCCAACCTCCAAAACCGTCCAAAAATGACTTTTAAACTTCCTTAAGCAATTATAACTCTTCACCTTCCTAGTTTGCACTTTTGCAACTTTGACAATTGTGTAATGACAACTTTTACAACATTTTTGCAATTTGTGCAACATTTGCAATATAATACCTAAATGACCTTGTACACCTTACAAATGGCCCACAATGACCTTATTACACACAAAATTGACTCAAAACACCTAAACTCTAACACTAGACCCAAATTGCATCCATAAGAACAACATTGACAATTTCTTTACACAACATTACACCTAATGACCAAATGACCCACATTACATAACGAATGGTCTATTGTGACCTTATTTATCTAAACAAAAGACTCAAACACCTAAAACTATTAAATTACTTCATTTGACCACATTTGCACAATAGGAGCTTGGTGCCCCTCCACCATGGAGACAAAAGTAAAAAGCCTTACTAGACTTGAGAAGTATATTTCTATTCCACTTCTTGGCCAAGGATTTTCCTAGCCTGTGAAGGGGTTCCAACCTGGAGTTGATAGCACCTAGATGACCAGAAGCATAATGAAGTAGATGACTGGACACAAGCCCTTGGCCATGATTATATTCATATTAGGATAGAGAGGCAATCTAGGGACCAGGACCTTCCCAGAGGCAGAGTTTTTGTGCATATCAGAACATTGCTTATTATCATGTCCAATGAGTACAACACCAACATTTGTAAGGGTTACTCTTTTGCTTGGGTTCAAATCCATTTTCCCTTGAACCTGTTGTACCATTATGCATTTCATCTTCTTGTATATCTGAAACAAAATCATCTTTGTTTAATAATAATCTGGAATCCCATGTTCCATAGAATTTTTTATGGATTTAAACCCTTATCGCCCAAATTTTGAATCGGTACTGTAAGAAGACTGATCTGTGTCTCTTCATTTCATATGCTATGTGCAGTTCAGTAGCTTAGATAAGTCATCTCAGGCGATGGAACCAATATCCCCCAGTTCATCTACCTCTTGTTCTCAACAAACTTAACATTTTATTCGGACTAGCACTTCCAAATCCTAAAACAGTAGATATGCCCATTATGTCTGCATCTTGAGGCTTGAAATTAAAGGTGGAAATATTGTTATTAGTATCATTCTTACCATTCAAAATCAATTCTGGAAACGCCACGAAGTTTGTGCTTTCCTAACAAAGATTGGTGTCTGAGCCTCGCGGTCTGGAACATCGAAACACTGCCCACTATCGTACTTCTCCCAATTCTTCAGCCAAAAAAATGAATAATAGTTTCCATTTTCAAGCTTAATAAAAGTTTGCTTTAATGAAAATCTGAAAACCCATGCTCCATGGAGTTGTGGTGGAATTTATCATCTGCATTCTAAATTGGTATTGTGAAAGAACTGTTCTGTGTCTTGTGCTCTGTGCAGTTCGCCCAGGTAAGTCATTCAAAGCAATTGGGCCAATATCCACCAGTTCATCCTATAAGATAATAAGCATTGTATCGTTAGTTGTTAAAAGTAAGTTATCACCGATTAGTTAGAAGTGATTTAATTCAGTTTTTTGAACATCATGTATAAATCATGTATAAATAAACTTTCTTCATTCATGATCAATACAAGCAGTTTTTGGTGGGTCTCTGCATTTTGAATTGTATTGATGATCTACAGATCATCATAAGATTTTGTTTGTTTTGTAAATGTTTTGACAGCTTCAATTGGTATTATAGCACCAAGGAGGAGGATCTTCAATGTGTATTGATTATTTAATACATTAATATTTTCAGATCTTAAAAATATTAATATGTTAAATAATCAATACGAATGAAGTAAAAGGATAATGAAGTTTTGTTTGTAATCTAAGGTGTATTAAATCCATCAATCTTTCTTAAGATAAGTGATTATGTTATAAAAAATTAGAAATCAAAAGCGCAACGACACAACATAAACGAAGATATTTAGTTGTGTGTACTTAAATAATTTTATATTGACAATGAAAGTCTAAATAATAAATTAAAATTAAGTTTAAAATATTATTAGTAAAAAAGCTATTATTAAATAAACATACATGCAGTTAAACTAAGCATTAAGGGGCAGCTAATCTTGCAAGTATAAATGTATTAACTCCATTTGCATTTGTAGAAAACAAATCCTAAACTCTTTGACTTAGTCAAATTTAGCAGCTTTCTATTTTAGCAGATTTAGCCTTTTATTTTAGCAGATTATTTGTTCAGATTCATGAAATTTCCATAATCCATAATGATAATAATCCATATAAAAATTTTATCCAAGATAATTTGAAAATGCTATATGCATTTTAGACAGATAGTCACATTTGCTCATAATGACTATAACATTGCTATCTGTCCAAAACACTTGACCTCTTACCAGATTGTAGCAGCTACATAATCTTAGATTCCAACCCCGTTTCCAAGGTTATTTAAAAAGTCCTTTGATGAGGCCACCAAAAAGAGTTTATTTCCCTCTAAAGAGATGACCTGCCGTATTTATGGTGTGCCAAAAATCCATAACCTTGAGGCCCATAGTGGACACGATGGACTCCCCATCCTATAAACTTGCTGCCCACTTGGCTAAAGCTCATCTCTCCTCTTTCTGGTAAATCAAATTCCTTCTTCAAGAATTTTGCCCACTTTATTGATTTCATCCATGTTAAGAAACTGGATGACAATGGCTTTAGTAAGCTTTGATGTTGTCTCGCCCTTTTCCAAAGTGCCCATCCCTGACTCCATCGAGATGATTAGGTAGAAGACCAACAATGAGACTGCTGACCTGGTTGAATTATGCCTTAGATCGACTTTCTTTTCTTTCCAAGGTATAATTTATGAACAGGTAGATTGAGTTGCTATGGGTTCTCCTCTTTCTCCGATTGTGGTCAATCTCTACATCGACCACTTTGAGCCTTTCCCTTGAAATCAAAGTGGTGGTAGCGCTATGTTGATGGCACTAACATTTGTTGGTCCCATGGTTGGAAGAAGCTTGAGGAATTCCATTCTCATTTAAACAATTTAGTTCATTGCACCTCTTTTATCAAAGAGATTGAATCCAATAACCAGCTCCTCTTTTTTGACATTCTTCACACCAGAAAACCAAATGAAACCTTAGCTCATAGTGTTTATTGTAAAGCCACCCAAACTGACTTGTACCTCCACTCTTCCTCTCACCACCATCCTGCTCAAAATAGTGGTGTCCTTAAAACATTGATCCAAAATATCGACGACAAAAAATTTACATGGTCTAATCTAGAAGCAAACCCATTGAAAATTATTTGTTCTCAGATTTCACAGCAACAGAAGGAATCAGTAATGACTTTTTCACAAAAGTTGAAACGATGATAAATCAGATGAAAATTCTAGAAGATGATAAGTAATCAACATGTGATTAAGAAAATTTGAAAGACAAATTTGATAAAATTGTTTCTACAATAGACATCTACAAAAACTGATGAATTAAGTAGCAATCATCAACAGCAGAATAACAACTGAAAAGTAATGAATAACCTTTATAGAATAAGCATTTGCATCCCATCCTAAACATCTTTCTATCAACCGTACTTTCTGTTGTTAATTCTGTATTGCCAAGCAAGCAATAATTAACATCTTATTAGAGTTAACACTTTCAAATGCTGAAATAGTATGTGTACCTATTGTTTATGCATCTTGAGGCTTGATATATTAAAATCCAGGCAGTTAGATTAAAAAGTTGTGCCATTTATATTAATATAAAGTATGACAAGTACAACTAAAGGCCAGCTGGGCTTATTCCTATAAAGGAAGAAATTATTTCCATGCCACTAATATTGGATGGTGGATGCATTCCTATAACTGCATGAGAGTTGGCAGACACAAGATTTTGCAGCACTCCTCTTCTTGGCTCTAACAATGTATCTGCTGATTTCAAAAACTTTAATTAGGAATGCAAAACTCTAATAGAATTAAAGCATTACAAATTTGACCTTGTCCAAGAAAACAAATATGGAGACAAAGTAAAAAGCCTTACCAGACTTGACAAGTACATTTCAGTTCCCCTTCTTGGCCAAAGACTTTCCTCGCCTGTGAAGGTTCCTGCCTGGAGTTCGTAGCTGGATAAGGGAATTACCAACTAGATGACCAGAAGCATAATGAAGTGGATAACTGGACACAAGCCCTCGACCATGATTATAACTAGGTGTATAGTCATGTTAGGATGGACAGACCATCCAGGGACCAGGACCTTCTCAGAGGCAGAGTTCCTGTGCACACTGCATATCAAGAATTCAAGATACAACTCGAACATTGTTTATTATCATGTCCAATGATACCAGCATTGAAAGGGTTACTCTTTTTCTTGGCTCCAAATCCATCTTCCCTTTGAACCTGCTGTAACATTATGCATTTCATCTTCTTGCATCTCTAAAAAGTAAAAACTTATTATTGGGGACGAGTGAGTACTATATTTTGATGAAATCAAATCAACTTTTTTCAAAGACAATCTGAAATCCCATGCTCCATAGAAATTTTGGTGGATTTTATCACCTAAATTCTGAATTGGTATTGTGAGAGAATTGATCTGTGTCTCTTCCTTTCATATGCTCAGTGAAATTCAGTAACCCAGGCAAGCCATCCAAGGCAATCGAACCAATATCCCTAAGTTCATCCTCCCTCTTATTCTGAACAATCTTACCATCAGTATTACTTCCTACTGTTAATTTTGTATTGCCCGCCAAGCAACACATTAACATTTTATTTTGGACTAGCACCTTCAATTCCTGAAACAGTAGATATGCCCATTGTCTTTGCATCTCGATGCTTGATATTAAAGCTGGAAGTATTCTTCCCATTCGCATTTTTCTTACCATTTGCTTCAATTCTGAAAACACCATGAAGCTTGTGCTTTCCCAACAAAGATTGTTTTCTGAGCCCCACGGTGTTGAGTCTTGAACATCGAAACACTGTTCACTGCCGTGCTTCTCACAACAATATTTTCCAATTTGCAAGCTTCATCAATATTTGCTTGGATGAAAATCTGAAATCGCATGCTCCATAGAACTGTTGGTGAAGTTTAAGCATTTATCACCTGTATTCTGAATTGGCATTGTGAAAGAACTGTTCTGTGTCAGTACCTTTCATATGCTCTGTGTAGCTGACTAGCCTAGGTAAGTGATTCAAGATCCTTCCTCTTGTTCTGAACAATCTTTCTATCAACAGTACTTTCTGCTATTAATCATATAATGTCAACCAAGCAACAATTAACATTTTATTAGGGCTAGCACTTTCAAACGCTGAAATATTAGATGTGCCTATTGTTTATGCATCTTGAGGCTTGGTATTAAAAGTGGAAGCATCCTTTATTAGCATCTTTCTCAACATTCAAATCAGTTCGAAGATGCCATGAATTTTATGCTTTCCCTACAAAGATTGCTTTCTAAACCACACAGTGTTAAGTCTGGTTCCAAAAGACAACTTTATTTGGTTTCCGAACAATCTTAAACATTAACTAAATGTCTTAAACTGGAATAATGTAAGGCCAATGACGGCAACTGCAAGTGGAAAGGATAACATGCGTTTTCTCTCACTCTTGCCCGAGATTATTATTTGGGAACAATAGATTCCCCTCAAACTTTGAGCTGATGATCAATTATAATTGCCTTGGCCCTTTGGAAAGATGATATTCGTAGAAATTCCTTGTTAAGCAACACCTTCCCTCCATCAGTTTAGACTTTGGAGTGGCTCAGCTCTGTCTATATTTGAAAATTATCCGATGGGTTTTTTTGACAAATTGTCATATGGGCTCTATGCAAAACTGATATTATATGTGTTGTAACCACATTTTGTATGTGGTTTTGGGCGGGGTGTATAAACTGATCTGTTAGATACTATAGGTTTATTTTATGAGCTGTGACCGGAGGTTTTCTTCCCAGGGTTCTTTCCTCTGGCATACTCTTTGAATCCTGTGTAAAAATTAAAAAATATTAATAAAAAAGTTTAGTGGAATAATCCACTTTTATTGAAAAAAAAAAAAAATACCACACTAAAAGAGAGAGCTCAAACAAGCTCTGCCTTAAAGAGAATTATTCAATGCAAGGTGAGTACCAGCTATTTCCGGAAGCATGGGAATGGGACTAGGGTGCCATATACAAATACATGATTGTCCCAGACTCTAATAATAATTTGCTAAAATAATTGAGAAATCTGAATTAAAAACCTGTGCATTGAAAGCATATCAACATTCATCAGTAGGAATAATCTAGCCGGAGGCAAGAAAGAACGTTTCCACTCATATGAAACATCCAAGATCAGAGTCTTCAAAGAATATGAGAAGTTTATCGTACAATTGAATAATCTTTTCTTTCCACTTAACTCACTGACCTATAAAGAGTGATGCTAAACTAGTTTAGACATTTAAGCTGACTTTGATAACAACGAAGTTATTGCAACTTCAAGGAGAGATATTATTATTGCAAATTTGATGGTACCATATACTATCTACTATGTACATGCGAATATATAAATCTCAAAAACATAATTTAGTGGCTGAGCAGTACAGGTCAGAACTAGTAATAATGCTTATCAAATGTTTGCTCTTGCATACGGAAAGTTTAGAAATCAATATGTAAATTTCTAGCACTCACTGTGTAGAATCAGAATTGAAGTAACATGTAGATTGAGTTAATTTTTTCCAAGTATTTTGTTTGAACGTATGCAACTCTGAAAGCGTGCCTCATGACATTCACAGAACTGATAACGATAGAATTATATAAATGAATTTGATGTACTTCTCTATTTTCAACAAGGGTAAACTGCATTTCTTTAGAACGTGCTCCACTTGGGAATGTTAGTGCCTGATTTAAATATCCAACAGGATATTGCTGACTTGCAATTGAAACCTGGGCAGAAGACACAAACTTTAGCCTTATCAGATAAGTACAAACTATTTTTAAGCTATTCTACAAAATCATTAACAATATAGAGCAAATTTGTGATTTACTGCTAGAATCTGTTAACAATATAAAGAAAGTTTATGATTAAACTTACTCTTTTTTTACTAGTGGTCTGACAATCAGCATTTAGCATTTATTGTATGTTGAATATACAGGTACAATACAATTTTTTCTCATGTTTGAAACATGAAGTCAATAATGTCATCCATAATGTCATCCATAATTCTGAAGCATTTTGCATTCCAAGATTTGGAGAAAAACAGCACCCCAATTAGAATTGAAAATCCAAATGCCCAGTTCATTCCTATTCCCACATCCTACCATATATCTTTCTTTTCTTTGGCACTTCTTTATTTGTATCATCATTATTGGGAGAAGCAAGATGATTTCCTGAACATGACACATTGACTTGTAGGCCACACAGTTCTAAATTGATGGAAAATGAGGAAGAATCAAATGTCATCATTTGTCCTCCTTGTGGTATCATTCCTTTTAGGTGATTATAAGATACATCAAAGTAGCTCAAATATGTAAGATATTGTAGTTCAATAGGAAACATCCCACTCAATTCATTTTTGGAATGATCAAGTGATTCTAGCGCTATCATGCTTCTCAAGGATTTTGGAATCTCACCACTTAAATGATTTCTTGAAACATTGAGAATTATCAATCTTTTGAGGGCTTCAATATCCCAAGGTATTTTACCTGATAAATTGTTGTTTGATAGATCAAGGCATTTTACTAATCTCAAAATTCTCCTATACTCCATATCTTGTCCTTTATTCTTAATGATTATACTATCTCTATAACTGCTTCCATCTTTTGTAGTAAATTCAAGAGTTTCTATGTTTTCTGTTGTTGTTTGAAAGATCAAGGCATTTTACTAATCTCAAAATTCTCCTATACTCCATATCTTGTCCTTTATTCTTAATGATTATACTATCTCTATAACTGCTTCCATCTTTTGTAGTAAATTCAAGAGTTTCTATGTTTTCTGTCTCATTTACCATTGTGCTCAAGTTCATGAAGCCTTCTGGAATAATGCCTGAAAACTTGTTGCTTGACATATCCAATATCCGAAGATTTTTCAAATTCAATAAATCAATTTATTAGATTTTATTACTAGGGAACGAAGGTTTTTCAAGCTTCTCAACCAAGTAGAAATACCCCATGAATATTGTTATTCCTTAGATCAAGGATTTCTGAAGAACTACAATTTCCAAGGGATGATGGTATGTTCCCTTATAACCCATTTAGACCTAGTTTCAATGTTTCCAAATAAGTCATATTCCCAAATATATTTGGAATTGTACCCTTGAAATAATTCTTTTCTAGATTTAACATGGTCAAATCAGAGCATTGTTCTAAACTTGGGGGAATCTTACCTCTAAGCCCATTATTTGACAAGCCTAAAAGTTGCAAATTACTTGACTCACAGATAGAATGTGGATGTCACTCACCTCCAAATTGGTCACAAGAGAGGTTGAGATAAGAAAGAGGCATAGAATACCAGAGCCAATCTGGAATATTCCTCAGAGAAAGTTTTGAGACAAATGTAGTGAATGTAAGGAATATTGAGTTGAAATGAAAGCTGGAAAATTCCCTTTAAAGACCTCAAATGTAGGACTTCAAGTTGAAAATTAGGAATATAATTGACATTGATTTTTACAGTGAACATATTTCCTGAAAGCCGCAGCAATACAATATTGGGCATTTTATCAAAAAACAAAATTGTGCAAGTTCCGATTAGTTGGTTGTCGCTAAGATCAAGATGTGTGAGTTTGGTGAGGTTACCTAAGAAGGTTAGAATTGTACCATTCAGAGAGTTAGAATAAAGATAAAGATATGTGAGATTTGACAGCTTACTCAAAGATGTTGGGATGGTGCCACTCAAAGAGTTAGACCTCAAGGTAAGATATGTAAGCTTTGACAGCTTACCAAAAGTTTGGGTGATCATGCCACTCAAAGAGTTAGCACTAAGATGAAGTTTTGTGAGCTTTGATAGCTTACTCAAAGATTTTGGGATGGTGTCATTCAAAGAGTTAGAACTCAAGCCCAGAAATGTAAGTTTTGACAGCTTACTCAAAAATGTTGGGATAGTACCACTGAAAGAATTATAACTCAAACCAAAAAATGTAAGTTTTGACAGCTTACCGAAAAATGTTGGAAGAGTGCCATTCAGAGAATTATTAAACAGATCAAGATATGTTAAGCTGGACATATTACCGATCTCTTTTGGAATCTGGCCAAAAACGTTAGAGCTATACAAGCTTAAATACCTCAAATTGATGAGCTTATGAAATTGTGAAGGGATGGGAAGACAAGGGAAGAAAGCATTCGCAGTAAAGTCCAAGTGCTCCAGATGCCGCAGTTGGAGTAGTCCCCCATGAAGTTCCCTCCACGACATGAATGGCCATGATGTGGTGGAGGCTTTAAGGGATTGAGGACTGAGATCTAAGGAAATGACGTGAGTGGTGATTGGGTGGCAGGTGATTCCTTCCCATGAGTAGCAGTTAAATCCCTTCCAGGATTGCAGTGTGTTAAACGAAGAAGTGAAGTTGAGGCCCTGTTTGAAATCTAACAGGGAATTCCTCTCATCCACATTAAATGCGTAGGAGCAGGGCATCATCGTTACTAATAACAGCAGCAAGATCATCATCCTCATCACCATCTTCATTGCAGATTGCACAACAATTCTCTAATCGTCTAAGCAACTTGCTCTCTGTGTGTGAAAATAATGGAAAAATAAAGCTGATTTATAACTGTATTTCTCCTATCACTCGAAACCTCCATTCAATTTTCCACATTTCTTCTACCGGGGAAAGGTAGTTGGAATAGTACATTCTAGAGAACTAATTGAATGCATTTGTGGCCTTTCCTTCGAAATTTAATAGGAAATATTATCCGTGTAACTGTTCGTAACTGTCTCATCTCAATGTTTGTTTGCTTTTCTATTCAATCTAATTTTTTTATTAGTTTAGCTAGTCTGTAACCAAATATATATATATATATATATATATATATATATATATATATATATATATATATATATAATTAATTTTTATTGTAAATAATTTGTTTCTATCTTTTTTATATAATTTTTGAGTTCTTATTAATTATTTGAATGTACATTAGACAAATGACTTCTTTTATATTTATAAAACACATAAATTATTTAATTACAACTGATATCATTAACTCTTATCGTGTCTCTCTTGTACCCATAATTTGTCTACTATTGATTTGTAGTTATTCTTTTAATAAAGAAATTTATCTTGTTTTCCCATGGCCTCGACTCTCTCTTTATCCACATTGATAGAAATTGCTTTCTTTAAAGAATTTCCTTAGAAGCTGTAAAATATGTTTAGTAGCAATTGCATCTTGGTGTGCAATTGGTATGTCGAAGATATGTGGAAAGTCAATAATGGAAGAATTTAGTTTATTTTTTGCATAAATTTGTGCAATACCTAATGTCGTGCTCTGTGAAGTGTACCTGTACCTGCAACCACAATGCACTCAATAAATCATTACAAGCAATGGTTAGAAAATTGAAACAATGGAAGACAAAACCATAGCTAATCGACTTATTGCCTCCTAGTAAATGCGAGTATGAATTTTGCTCTCAGATCTTAGTATGCAAATTCCAGTGACTTGACTACACTTAGATGGAGGATTTGAATGCTGAAAATGCATGATCTAGCAAGAATAGCATGATTAAGCTATATGAATTCATGATTGATCTAGAAAATGAACTAGAATGAAGATGCAATTAAACTAAAATGAGCATGATAACATTGCTAAGAATGATAAACTATAAGCTAGATGCCTATAATAACAATGCTTAAGCTATGAATGAGATGGGATCCATATTGCTCAAAATGAGGTCTATTTATAGGATTTCCCAAGGCTAGGGGTGAGTTGGCATGAATCAACGGTTGAGATTGATCTGACGATATCAATGGTTAAATTGGAGGAAGTTGGCAAAGGGAGTTGGATTAAAGGGAACACTTAGTGACAAGTGTCACAAAGGTTCTAGAAGATGTTGGATGAAAGGGGACAAGGTGGTAGGTAGAATGGGTTAGGTTTAGGAATGGTTAGGTTTAGGAGTGGTAGAAGTTAGGAGAATTTGAATTTAGAAATTCAAATATTAGGAAAATGACTAATTAGTTTCAACAACTCGTGATTTGAATTGTTTTAATTAATTAGGAGATTTAGAAGAAATGATTTTGCATGGAGGGAATTAATTAATTTGAATTAATTAATTAAAGGGGGGAAATGAAATGAACCTATTTAATAAATCCTTAGATTTATTAATAATTAGATGAAAAGGGAAATTTAATCAAAATGCTTAGTGAATTCAATTAAATTGGGGAGGAGAGATTAATTGAGATAATTGCTTATTTAATTAATTATCTTCAGACCATTTTTAGGTGTATACACCTAAACTAAATTGGTAGGTTGTTTAGAAAGAGATGTTTGTGCAATAGAGGTCTCAAGAGAGAAGTGATGGCTTCAAAACAACTATGCATCCACTTTTAAGTATCCAAACATGACTAAAAAAAGCTATGAATGACGAAGCTAATCACGATCCATTACCAATAGGCTCATGTTATGTTTGCAATAGGGAGAGATAGAGGAGGAAGAGCATGGGAGAGAGGGGGGAAAAGAAGAAGAAGATAGAGATATAAATGGAGATGGATATGGAGAAGGGGATGTTTGTGTGTGTGTGTGTAGAGAGAGAGAGAGAGAGAGAGAGAGAGAGAGAGAGAGAAATATAGAGGGAGAGATATAGGGATTAAAAGAGGGGTAGATAGAGATAGATATAATAAGAAAGATAGATGAGAGAGAGAGATGAGAGAGAGAGAGAGAGAGAGAGAGATCAAAACCAAAACACTTTGACAATTTTGAGTTTTTACACTTGGGCGAATAACTAAAGTATAAGGGGGAACGTGACCTTTTGAACATACAGGTACACATTGAAACTATCTTGCATCAAGGTCAATTGATGAAAAAATAGGAAAGGTGCAGATTATAGGCATTATGAGATTTTATGAATCTTGAGGGCTACAAATCTCAGCACTAACGATTCCTATGATTGCAGTTCACATATTTTTTGATAAAAAACTAAAAGTTAAATAAAACATTAAATATTTTTGTAGTGTTCAAATAGACTAAAAACTAACTTGGAAAACAACACTTATTTAATTATTTATAATACTAATAAAAATTTAAACATTAAAAATAACTCTAATTAGTGTTTTTCTTTGAAATTATTTGAAAGATATCTTTTACTTTTTTATTCTTTAAACTAACTATTTATTATATTATTATATTTCTTTAAAAATTGAATTTAAAAAAAACTTAAAATTCTGAAGTAAATATCAATTGTTCAAAAGTAAACAATGTAAATAAAATAAAATCATTCTTATCATCACAATAAAGTAAAATAAATTAATTTTAAAAATAAATAAATTTAAATAATTTTTCAATATTAAATTTATCTTAAATTATCTTATCACATGATTAATAATTATTAAAGTATTTGAAAGATATTTTTTACTTATTTTTATTTTTTATATTGACTATTTTTTTTTTGATCGGTAACAGGTTTAATATTTATATTGTTTGAAAGGAAAAATACATGCCTTCAACTGCTCTGCAGTGTTCCACTATCTTAAGACTATATGGGGTCTCGCCCCTACAAAATCAAAATAAAACCTGAGACAAAAACCACACTAGCTATGCCTAGCACTAAGGTTACATTCCTTACAACAGGGAAAAACCACCCAAAAAAACCGACGGCCAACTTAGGAAACCAACCTACCGGAACTAGCCAAGGGCCTCCTCCCTGGAGAAATTGGGGATGGCATGACTGGGTCCTGCATTAGGCTGCACCATCCCAACACATGTTGTGGTTCCCGGCCGTCCTCCTCGCAACTCACTGTGATCCATGATCTTCGCACTCTTCCGCAGGATTTGGTGACGCACCAACGACCGCCCATCTTCACCAATCGAAGCCTGCGACTTCACCGGGGTCTGCTTGTCGTGCAGTTTCGCCCGCTCCGTCGGTCCCATCTTCCGCACAAAGTCCAGCAGTTCCCACCACCCTTTCCTTGCATCCTCCAACTTGGTTTCAACCGGGCGAGATGCCGACCTATACTGACTATTTATTATATTATTATATTTCATTAGAAATTGAATAAATCTAAAAATCTAAAATTATGAAGTAAATATCAATAGTTCAAAAGTAAACAATGTAAATAAAATAAAACTGTAGACACCTAAAATTGTCATGTCTGATTAAATAAATATTTTTATTTATTTAATTATTTTATCCTAAGTCTTCTATTAATTAAATAAATCTTTATTTATTTAATTAATTCATTAATCATCTTCTAAGCCTTTCCTCATTTAAATTATCTTTTTCCTAAATTAAATAAATATTTTATTTATTTAATTGATCCCATTTTCTCTATTAATTAAATAAATCTTTATTTATTTAATTAATTCATTAACCTTTTCTACCCATGACACATGTCATTCATCTCTTAATTCTTCTCTTACCTACCCCCTTTATCATTTTATTATTTCCTCTACCTACCCTTTAATCCTAGCCGACCATTTATTTTTACACCTCTTAATCTTATCCCTCCATTTCCTACAGTGTCTTCTATATAAGATGACAATCTCCTTCATTATTGACCCTAATGTGTCTAATCGTCTAATTGTCAAATCTCTTATGCAGTCAAGCCTTCTTGCAATCAAGCTATCAACCACATTTCTATTCTTTGTTGAGCTCTTGTGCACATATAAAATCTAAGAGCAGATATATCAAGCAAAATCAATGGAGATAAGAAGAAATGGAGATTGAAACCCTACTAGACATGTGAATAGTATAATTGTTTGTTTTGTTGATTTGCATTGTCTTAGGTATCTTCATTGTGTATGGTGGATTGCTTTCATTGATAGGCTAGGGTTTTTGTGGTTGAATCTGTTTTAGTCTTTCAATATTGTTATTTCCATTATCCAGTTTTTACCATATACATTTTGGCACGCCTGATGAGACTTTTGTCCCTTTATTTTGACATTTTTGTTTGCAGATTTGGTGTTTTTCAAAGTTGCAAATTCGATATTGCGACGTTTCTGCATTTTTTGTGTTGGTGATAGATCCGACCGTGTCTGCGACTGCCATTTTAACATTTTTGACTTTTTGTTGTTTTTGTAGATTTTTTATCCTAAAATTGTGTCCGTGCATTATCAAACTGCGTTTTTGTTCTAAAATCGCATCTAGGTTTCATAAAATCATGTTTCTGTTTTGCAGGGTTTTGGATCAAATTTTTGGCATTTGTAGGCTGTTAAATTATGTCTGTGATCTGTATTATTGCGTCTGTGTTGGGAAATTGCATCTGTGTAGGCTTTTGTCACGTTTTTGTTATGTTATTTGATGCGCAGGTTTCAGATCTAGGGAACTGTGTCTGTGTCTTATCTTTCTGCATCTGGGATCTGTTTCTGCATCTGGTATAACTGCGTCTATGTTTTCAGTTTTCTTATTTCGATCTTGATTAGAGATTTTAGATTTGATTTTTGAGCATTAATCTCTTTTGATCCGACTAATGAAGTGATGTAGTTGTCTAAAAGGAGAAAAAAGTTTTGTCAAAGGCCCCTACTTCACAAAGTCTTTTGGATTTAAAATTTACCTGACTTGTGTGCTTGCAGGAGAGGTATTATCTCAAAACTACTAACAAGTTTGGTGCAGGATCTTTAGCAAAGATTTGATTTCATAATTGCTTGCTTTGTCTTCTTTAGTCTAGAAAACACTTCCATTGGTGCTCTAAAATTAACGAGTGTCTTTTGTGTCTTGAGCAATAGGCTCTTTTGTGTTTCCTTTTAAAGGGCCTACCTCCCGAGTAGCCCATAAGGCCAAGTGAGAGGGAACGACCCAAGTCGTAACAAGCTAAAGCCAAGATCTTCCAAGTGACTATAAATAAATGTGTTTGTGACGAAAGTTGCAAGCAACGGGTGTTACATGTTGCTATAACGACGTTATGACTCCCCATAAACCCTATAGAGTGCAACCTCTATAGGATGGGAGGCCTTCCATTTAACGGAGCATAACATGTTGCTATAGCCACCCGAACAGATGCCCTTATTAGACACCTTTTATGTTAGAAGCCAAAAACCTTCTAGTTGTTGGCATGAGAGGTCGGGCCTCTTAAGCAGCTCACATTCTTACGATTCTTAGTAGAGATACAAATTTTGCCACTGGGAGTTTTCGTGGGGACTGGTGCTTGGCTGCCCCAAAGAAGTGAGTGTCGAGGGTGAAGCCAGTGGGGTCAAGCATCTAAGCATCTGCTCTGAATTGCGTAGCTTGGGGAAACCCCGCATGAGATTCAACAACTATTATCTTGACCAGCCCTAGGATTTGTGCTTGCATGATTAAAACACTTAAACACTTTCAAACAAAATAAAGAACACTGTGTCTTTCATGTTTTCAAGTGTATGCCAAAACATTTCACATCACACTTCACATTTGAAAACATTTTTGATATCCTAGACAAGACACTTTCAAACATTGAGTCTTCACTATTATTGTGTCCTCTTGCCACGAAAAAGAGTCAAAATATTGAGATTTGGTCACATTAAACATCCTAAAAATTGGGCAAAATTGTGCAAAGAATCAAAAATCACGCTTGTGTTTGTTGAAACTGTATTTTTGATCAAAAACTGCGTCTGTGCAATTCAGAATCGCGTTTGTGTCCTACAGCAAACTGCTAGCAAGAAAACTTGTCATATTCACCAGAAACTGCGTCGATGGTAGCTAAAACTGTGTTTGTGTCCAAAAGCCACGTTTGTGCAGGGCAGAACTGCATTTTTTTTTTCAGAATAAATCTGTCATTGTCACCAAACAACCACGTCTATGCTCACTGAAACTGCATTTTTTAATCAAAAATCATGTCTGGGTTTATTAAAACCGCATCTGCGATTCACATTTGAGAAATTACAAGAAACTCTTGAGAACAATAAGGACTTAAGTTTTCAGATCTAAAGAGCTTCTAAGGCTTCTTCCTATAGGGCTTCATCTTCAGTCAACCTATCTTGGTAACACATAGTCAATCATTTTCTTTCACTTGCATTCCCCTCATACATATCTTCCAAATTTGAGTCAAAAGGTTGCTTTGCTTGTCCTCATCAAACTTTGCAAACATACTACAACACAACACTAGGTGAGTCTCGTATCAAGATCCATCATCTTAGGGTCTCATTTGGTCTTCTTGAGTCAAGGTCAACTTACCTCGTCAAGAGATCCATCATCTCTTTGGAAGCCACACCTTGCTCTCAAACATACATACCTAGAGTCAAGGTCAACTTCCCTCATCAAGAGATCCATCATCTCTTTGGAAGCTACACCTTACTCTCAAACAAACATAGTTTGGTCTTGCACTCTTGGACATTGCAAGTTTACCCTAGATTCATCTACACTTCATACACCTCTTGGTCTTTCATATTCTTTGCAATTTCATCCTACCTTTTATTTTGGGTCAAGACTTTAGTCCATAGTTGAAACCTATTCACAAAGGTCTAGAAGGGAAGTCGAAGAAGCTTTAAGGTCTTTAAGAATAAGTACCTATGAGTTTGATGGAGACGAATTCTACAATCCATTTGAAAACTAGAGTAATATGTCAAACAATAATAATGACAATGGAAATGATAATGACAATGACAATGCATCTATGGATTCTGCAAAAGTTGAGGAAACTATCATGAATCCCTATTTTAATAAATTGGTTCAAGAAATCATGAAAAGGGATAGATAATATTTCTTGCAAGTCATGGCACAAAGTGGGACAAGAATACCTCATGGATTTGATATGTCACAGATTATGGAGGATGATCCAAATCAAACAAATCAAGTTAATACAAGACAAAGGAGGCCCAATAGTGGTGGCAATAGGAAAGAGAATCTCATGTTTGAATCACCTTTAGCCCTATTACAAAAACCTGAGATTCCAAACACATATACTTCTCATGCCAATGATGATAGAATCTCTCATGAACAACCCCACAGTTGTCCTTTCCCGTGGAGAATAACTACCACCATGCATGACCATGATGATACTAAAGATAATACCAATGCATACAATTATACTCAAGTGAATATTCAGAATCATGACACGAGGAGACCCTGTGTCAGATTTGGGGGCAATACAAAAGATCACTCTTATGATACCCCCTATCCCCATGGTCATGACATGTATCAACCTAGACCTGGAGCTCCTCACTATAATACCATACCAAGTGGTGCATATGCAAGCTACAACTATGTCCCTCATCCATATGAACACATCTATGATCAATACCATCCATATATGTATTAAATCCCTCCTCCTCCACCCGGTGGCTCAGGCATGGGACTAGCTCAAAGAGAAAAGACACCACCCAAGAATGACTTGCAACAACAGATAAAGGACTTACAAAAGCAAATGGTGGACACGAATACACCAAAGCAACAATACACAATGAGATATATGTCCTTACCCAATTGATAGAAGTATTCCAATGCCTCCATTTCCTCCACATTTTGTAACACCAAAGTTTGATAAGTACAAAGGCAAAGGGGATCCTAAGGCACACATAAGACAGTTTTTCACAGCTTGTGTTGAGGTAGCAGCAGAAGAAACATACTTGATGAGATTGTTCCCACAAATCTTAGGTGAACAAGCTATGGAATGGTTCTCCCAATTTCCCACAAATCTTAGGTGAATAGCTTGTGTTGAGGTAGCAGCAGAAGAAACATACTTGATGAGATTGTTCCCACAAATCTTAGGTGAACAAGCTATGGAATGGTTCTCCCAATTTCCACCCAGGGTTAAGTCATGGGGTGATCTAGCAGAGGCTTTCATACAACATTGAAATAGATGTGTCAGTAGCCACCTTATGCAATACTAAGAAGAAACATGGGGAATCCTTCTCTTTATTATTACAACAATGGAGAGGTCTTGCTAGTCGATGCTCTTGTGATATACCACAAAAACAAATGGTAGAAATATTCACTCAAAATGTCAACAAGGATATCAAATATGAGCTAAGAAAAGCTCATTTGTCTATCTTCAAAGAGGTCATTGAGAAAGGAATGGTGATAGAAAAAGTCCTTATTGAACAAGGTATCATCAAGACATTCAAAGAGAACAAAGAGGAATCAAATGGGAAAGACAAACCCTGTTTTTGGAACAAGAATAAGAACACAGTCAATGATGGGGTAGTAGATGCAAATGTCATGAAACCAAAAATAACCTTCCCTGGTGCAAGTTCTTCCAATACAGACAATCAAGTGAACAATCAAAGTCCATCAAAACCTCGAAGAAAATACACCCCATTGGAAAAGCCAATTGAAATCGCATTCAAGAAGTTAGTGGCAAACAAGCTCATAACACTACCGGATAATCCACCATATGAGCCAAAAGTAAAACCAAATTGGTGGAATGATGATGAATATTGTGAATATCACAAGAGCAAAGGGAATTTAACTAGCAATTGCCATAGATTGAAGAATATCATACATGATTTCATTGATAGAGGTGACATAGAAGTTGATGGAAATACCTTCAATGAAGAGCATGATGTTCAAGGAGCCATTTCCTAAACATGACAAAGGAAAAGCCAAAACTTCATGTAATCAAGCCAATTATACTAAGACGCCCTATGATTATGATTCTACCATTAATCACATTTTAATGGAAAACCATGTTTCAACCATCATCGTCAAGGATAAAACTCATGAAGGTCCTACCCAAAGGAGCAAGGTTGTCTTAAAAGGCATTGGACCATCTTCTCCATCTTCTAAAGATGAAACCTCTAATTGTAATGTCACAACCCGTCGAGGCAAAGTCACCTTGCAAGGTGTTCCATCCAAGCCCACGTCCTCTTCATCCACAAAGAATGAGTATGACCTTGTAGATCAGCTAGGGAAGACACCTGCCCTCATTTCCATCCTTGAGATTTTACGCATATCCCCCGCACATAAGGCCATCCTTGATAATACCTTGAGAGAGACTTTTGTACCCATTGATCTGAACGTGAACCAGTTTCAAGCCATGGTGGGATACCTTTCCATTCTGTATACCCTCACATTTACAGAAGCCGATGATGCATCTGTCACCCAACCTCATAATGCACCTCTACATTATGAAGCCTTTATCTATAAAAACTGCATCAAATGAGTCTTGATAACAGACAAAGGGAGATTGTTGGCATTTCTATAAGGATTTTGAGAAGGTTGTTGATGATTATGGATATAACTGATTAAGGATGTTTACTATCTTAATATTATTATTTTGTCATTGATGTCAAGAAATTGATTTTCTAATTCAATGTGATGTTGCCATATCTTAAGAAGTATGATTTGGTGAGTATAAAGATGTCGGTAAAAGACACAGAAAGATAGTGATGAATAAGGGGAGAAATAAGTTATTCAATGGGCAACTATTACCGAGTTAGACAATGATGAGATCATGATGTTTAGATTATTTTGATATCCTACATATGTTGTTGATTGAAAGGTTAATACTATACTATGTTACCGAGCAAAGAACCTAGTCAGTAAACCCTAAGGAACCTAGTCGGTAAACCCTAAGGTTATCGTTATCGGTGAATGAAGAGAGAATGTCTACCGAGTGAAGTTTAGTATTTACCGAGTTGCAACCGAGTAATAACATAATGCACTAAATGATTATAAGCATTATTTAATGAAGGAAGCTGATGAGGTGGAACTGATTAAATGATTGGTATATCGTGCATGAAGTTTGTTAAGAATCTATAGCAAAGGAAAATCGGTAGGAAGACCTACAGCGCAGATTGAACCGCAATACCCTAGCACAAGTTCCAAGAATTGTATGCAAGTTCCAAGGCGGGGTAAAACATTTTTAGATCGAAGGATAAATTGAACCTGGTCAAGTTTGAAGATTTGATGGCTATGATTGATCATGGGATATGTGATCAAGGAGATTAAGCGGTTGGCAAATTGTTTATAAATAAGGAACTGTTGATAAACAATGTATGCGGGCAAGTGTATGCACAGGGATGCTACATGGTGATTACCGAGTACAGAAGCTTGAAGACCTATTTGAATAACAGAGTATAGAGCCCAACAGAGGGACAAGATAAGTCCTAGATTGTATTGAGCAAATAAGAATCTGCTTTAGCATTTAGATGTGAAGTCGCAGATAGATTTTTATTACTATTATTTTGTGAAGTGACAAAAAATCTCTTAACCGAGTGGACTTAACAGTTTTATTTGTAAAACCCTCTAGCAAGGTGACATTCTGATTGAGTGTTTGAAACCCTTTAACAAGGTCACCTCTAACAAGGTGAAGATCCTAACAGATCTGAGGGAAATCCCTTAACCGGGTCACATCTAGCAATGTGTTTGTAATCTTTAACAGGATTTGCTTTTAACCGAGCATACTCTAGAAGAGTATATTTCTTAGTGGGCCCGAAATCCCACTGTGGTTTTTCCCTATTTGGGTTTCCACATTAAATCTGGTGTTATGAGTGTTATGATGTTTATATGCTTATAAGTTTCCATGTTTAGCAGTTTTGGTTATTTTACTGAAGTATATGTTACCGAGGTTGAATATGTTGTTTTTATGGAAGATTAAGTTTGTATGATTCACCCCCCCACCCCCCCCTCTCATCTTGTTAGCTATTGGAGTTGTACTTACATTAAGTATCAGAACTATCAATTGGTATTAGAGCTTTGGACTCTGGAAGAAAAGTTTAAAGGTACTTGAGGCAAAGATCCAAAGATGTATAAGAGCGATGCACCGAAGCTAAACAAGTCTAGTTTCTCTACATGGCAGAAAAGGATGAAGTTGCACCTATCAGGAGTTGGAGAATATGTTGTATATTATCTGGAGAATGATTTCATTACACCGAGCACCTATCCATTGACAATGGAAGAGATAAAGGCAAAGCAAGAACATATCCAAGCAATGATTGAAATAACATCTATATTGACCGATTCAGAGTTTAATGATCTAGAAGGCTGCAATGATACAAAGGCAATGTGGGACAAGCTCATATCTGTGTATGGCAGTGATGAACATGTTCAAAGAGCAAAAGTGGATAGTCTAAGAGGACAACTTGAATCTATTAGGATGAATGAAGGTGAGAACATAACCCAATACAGTACAAGACTAAAGGAGATTGTCAATCAAATCAAAGGAGCAGGTGGAACTATTGAAGAAAAGGATATAACAAGTAAGTTGTTAAGAACCCTTCTACCAGCTTATGCAATCCGAGTCTATGTAATCAATGAATTGAGGTCTGTACCCAATATGCCAGTTTCTTTAGATGCTACTATTGGTAAGCTACATGCATTTGAGTTAAGTAATTTTGATAACAATGGGTCTTCGGTAAATAAAGTTGAATTTGCATTTAGTTCTTTTCATCTTGGTGAATCTGATGATTACAATGAAAGAAAGTATAAGTACTCTGAAGGAGATCATAGTGGAGCAAGTGAAATATTTCACAAGAACATGGAAGAAGTACACAAACTGTATGAGGAAATCAGAAAGCAAGAAGAGTTTGAAGCACTATTAGCCAGAAGGTTACCGAGAGGCAAAGGTAAGTATAAAGGAAAACTACCTTTGAAATTTTTCAATTGTGATAAGATAGGACATATGGCTTCTAACTATCCTGACAAAGATTCTACTGAAAAGAGAGATTACCGAGATGACAGACAAAAAGATAATTATTACAGAGGACACCGAGACTTTAGAAGAAGAGATAGAAAGACATGCTTAATAGCTGATGAGGAATCCAATGATGATAAATTAGATGAAACTGATACATAGGAAGTAGTTTATGTGGCTATCAAAGATGGATCAGATGAAGAAAGGTATGGAGAAAAAGCCCTAATATATCACATAAATACTAATGATTCTTGGATCATAGATAGTGGATGCTCACATCACATGACAGGTGATAAACACAAGTTTGTTATGTTAGAAGATTATGATGGAGGTTATGTAAGATTTGGTAATGATGCACCATGTCCGGTAAAAGGTAAAGGATCTATAACACTTCTTGACAATGCAAAATGCAATGATGTTTATTAGGTTGAAGGTTTGAAATACAATCTGTTGAGTGTAGCACAACTAAACAATATAGGTTACCGAATAGAATTTCAGAAAGGAATTGTCAAAGTTCATGACAAGAATGGAAAGTTAGCTGCTACCGGGACACAAACAAAAGGTAACACATTTCACCTTGACTCAACTAGGAACAAGTTTCTTTATGAAAAGATAAATGATACCTGGTTATGGCATAAAAGGTTTTGTCATGTAAATTTTGATAATCTAATCAAAATAAGCAAGAAGCACCGAGTAAGAGGTCTACCAAGTTTGGAAAAGCCTGAGAATGCTATGTGTCAAGGATGCCAGATGGGTAAGATGACAAGATAAAGCTTTACAAGTAAGTCCTACACTTCTAAGGGAATTTTAGATCTTGTGCACACTGATCTTTGTGGTCCTATGAAAGTTTAAAGTTATTATGGTGATAAATATTTCATATTATTTATGGATGATTATTCAAGGATGATGCCAGTCATGTTTTTAAAAGAAAAATCAGAAGCTTTTCAAATGTTTAAATGGTACAAGGCAAGAGTTGAAAATGAAACAGGAAGACAACTGAAATGTCTTAGATCAGATAGAGGAGGAGAGTTCACATCTAATGAGTTCAACTTATTCTTCAATGATCATGGTATAAAAAGATGAGTCTCTGCATCGAGAACTCCACAGCAAAATGGGATAGTTGAGAGAAGAAACAAATCTATTGTGGATTGTGCCAGAACCCTGATGATTGAAAAGAAAGTGCCACAAACATTTTGGAGAGAAGCAATAAGCATGACAGTTTACACCCTGAACCGAGTACAACTGAAGAAAGGAACTTTGAAGACACCGTATGAAATCTGCTATGACAATAAACCTAATGTAAGTTACTTCAAAATCTTTGGAAGTAGATGCTATGTACACAAAGATGATAGAAATGGAAAGTTTGATCAGAAAAGTGAAGAAGGAACATTTCTAGGTTATTCTTCTAGAAGTAAAGCATTTAAATGTCTGATCAAATCATCTAACAAAATAGTAGAAAGTGAAAATGTGAAAATTGATGAATTTGCAGAAAGAAATGATGAAGGAAATTCTAAGGAACCAGAAGATTATGATGAATTTGTCTATGTTCAACCGATAAGTCTTACTGAGAAAACTGTTGAAGAAAATGAAGAGAATATCCATTTACTGAGTGATGAAGAAGATCATACAGAGCCTACTGAGCCTATATTAGCCAAGTATGTCAAAAGACATCATGCATCAAGTCACATTATAGGAGATAAGGATGATCCAGTGATGACAAGGAACAAACTGAGACAGAACACATGTCAGATATCTGAATTTGAAGCGAGGATAGTGAAAGAGGCATTTAACAGTGAATATTGGATAAATGTTATGATAGAAGAGATTGATCAAATCAAGAAGAATGACACATGGACACTGATCCCAAGATCGAAGGACAAAAATGTAATCGGTACAAAGTGGATTTTCATAAACAAACTTAATGAAAAAGGTGAGGTCATTCAAAATAAAGCAAGACTAGTTTGCAAAGGTTATGCTCAAGAAGAAGGAATTGATTATGGTGAGACTTTTGCACCTGTGGCAAGACTTGAAGGAGCAAGAACATTGTTGGCATATGCTGCTTACAAAAATTTCAAGGTATATCAAATGGATGTCAAATCTGCATTTCTGAATGGTATATTAGAAGAAGAAGTTTTTATTGAACAACTTGAAGGATTTGTTGAAGACAAGAATAAAGATCAGGTATGTAAATTGAACAAAGCTTTATATGGTTTGAAACAAGCACCTAGAGCATGGTATGAAAGATTGCACTCTTATTTAATCAAGATTGGTTTTATAAGGACAAGTGAAAAGAGCAATATGTACATGAAGAATGATGAAAATGGAATACTGATCTCAACCATATTTGTTGATGATATTATATTTTGTGGAAATGACTCTTGATGCAAGAACTTTGGAAATGAAATGAGCAAAGAATTTGAGATGTCATTAATCGGTGAGATAAAATATTTTATAGGTTTACAGATACTGCAAATGAAAAATGAGATTTTCATTACTCAATCCAAGTACATAAAAGAAATCTTGAAGAAATTTGGAATAGAGGATTCAAAACCAGTAAGTACTCCTATGACTACCAACTGTAAATTATCAAAGAATGATGAATCTGCATCTGTTGATGAGACACTTTACCGATCCATGATTGGAAAACTGCAATATGTTGTTCACAGCAGGCTAGATATATCACATGCAGTAGGTATAGTTGCTAGATTCTCTACAGATCCCAAGGAAACACACATGACAGCAATCAAGAGAATTTTCAGATACTTGAAAGGCACTGAGGATTGTGGCTTAGTATATCAGAAAGGAAATGATTTTAATTTAAAAGTTTATACTGATGTTGATTGGGTAGGCAACATTGATGACAGAAAAAGCACAAGTGGAGGAGCTTTCTTTTTAGGAGAAAGACTAGTGAGTTGGCTTAGCAAGAAACAAGGATGTGTTTCACAGTCAACAGCAGAAGCTAAATATGTTGCTGCAGCATTGAATTGTACTAATATAGGATGGACCAAATAACTGTTGGATGGTATAAATGAGAAAGTTACCGAGCCAGTAACTATATTCTGTGACAATACTAGTGCTATTAACATTTCAAAGAATCCTATTATGCACTCTAAGACAAAGCACGTCTCTATCAAATATCATTATCTTAGAGAAGAAGATCAAGAGAAGAAAGTGGTGTTGGAGTATGTTAGCACAAAGGAACAAATAGCAGATATCTTCACCAAGCCACTGCCAAGGGACACTTTTGAGTATCTCAGAAGTAAGTTAGGGGTCTTACCCCTATCTTCCACTCACTGACCGAGTTCGGTGAAAGCATCAATTTGATGACTCTACAGAATATCTTTTTAGAGTTGATGCTGATTTACACACTTTAGGAGGTTTTCTAAAGGTGTGCAGGAAACAATAACAGGGAACAAGAATTGAATTCAAAATGCTCTGATTGAGACTATGTTGACACATAACAATAGGACATCACTTCATATAGGAAGAAATTATGTTTTAGTTCTTTACTTTTTGGCATTGTTGTCAAAGGGGGAGAAGACTGAAGAAAAGAGGAGAAGACTGATGATAGGGGGAGAGCATTTTAGCATCACACCAATCTGAATCCGAATCAATTAGGTCAAATCAATTGGTTTTGCCATCAATGCCAAAGGGGGAGATTGTTGGCATTATAACAGACAAAGGGAGATTGTTGGATTTCTATAAGGATATTGAGAAGGTTGTTGATGATTATGGATATAACTAATTAAGGATGTTTACTGTCTTAATATTATTATTTTGTCATTGATGTCAAGAAATTGATTTTCTAATTCAGTATGATGTTGCCATATCTTAAGAAGTATGATTTGGTGAGTATAAAGATGTCGGTATAAGACACATAAAGATTGTGATGAATAAGGGGAGAAATAAGTTATTCAATGGGCAACTATTACTGAGTTAGACAATGATGAGATCATGATGTTTAGATTGTTTTGATATCCTACATATATTGTTGATTGAAAGGTTAATACTATACTATGTTACCAAGCAAAGAACCTAGTCGGTAAACCCTAAGAAACCTAGTCGGTAAACCCTAAGGTTATCGCTATCAGTTAATGAAGAGAGAATGTCTACTGAGTGAAGTTTAGTATTTACCAAGTTGCAACCGAGTAATAACAGAATGCATTAAATGATTATAAGCATTATTTAATGAAGGAAGCTGATGAGTTGGAACTGATTAAATGATTGGTATATCGTGCATGAAGTTTGTTAAGAATCTATGGCAAAGGAAAAACGGCAGGAAGATCTACAGTGCAGATTGAACCGCAATACCCTAGCACAAGTTCCAAGAATTGTATGCAAGTTCCAAGGTGAGGTAAAACATTTTTAGATTGAAGGATACATTGAACCTAGTCAAGTTTGAAGATCTAATGGCTATGATTGATCATGGGATATGTGATCAAGGAGATTAAGTGGTTGGCAAATTGTTTATAAATAAGGAACTGTTGATAAACAATGTATGTGGGCAAGTGTATGCACAAGGATGCTACATAGTGATTACCAAGCACAGAAGCTTGAAGACCTGTTTGAATAATAGAGTATAGAGCTCGACAGAGGGACAAGGTCACTTCTAACAAAGTCACTTCTAACAAAGTGCAAGATTCTAACAGATCTGAGGGAAACCCCTTAACCGGGTCACATCTAGCAATGTGTTTGTAATCTTTAACAGGATTTTCTTTTAACCGAGCATACTCTAGAAGAGTATATTTCTTAGTGGGTCCAAAATCCCACAGTGGTTTTTCCCTATTTGGGTTTCCACGTTAAATATGGTGTTATGAATGTTATGATGTTTATATGCTTATATGTTTGCATGTTTAGCAGTTTTGGTTATATTACTGAAGTATATGTTACCGAGGTTGAATCTGTTGTTTTTATGGAAGATTAAGTTTGTATGATTCACCCCCCCCCTCTCATCTTGTTAGCTATTGGATATGTACTTACATTAAGTATCGGAAACTATCATTTGTCACCCAAACTCATAATGCACCTCTACATATTGAAACCTTTATCTATAAAAACTATATCAAATGAGTCTTGATAGATGGAGGAGCAGGTCTAAACATTTGTACATTGAGCACTATTAAACAATTGGGATATTCTGAAAAGGTTGAGAATTATACAAATGCTATCACCATCAAGGCATATGATGATGAAGAGCATTCATCCAGTGGCACAGTCACCTTACTTTTTAGAGTAGGGCCAGTTACAAAGGATGTGGTATGTCAAGTTCTTGATTTAGAGCTCAAATATAATATACTCTTGGGACGTCCATGGATTCATGAGATGAGGGTCATTCCTTCAACATATCATCAGTATATCAAGTTTCCACATAATGGGATTAAAGTGACCGTTAATGATGATCCTAATCCATTCATATATTGCAACAACCTATGCTCAAAATCAGAAATAATAATACCAATCAATAGAGAGGCAGCTCCATCATCTACATATGTTCATGATCTTGAGTCACTAAATCCTTCAACATCAAAACAAGGTGAGCTTAAAGGGAGATACCAGGATAAAGGTATGGGTGAGTATACTCTAAATCAAACCCTGTACTTGATACAAGTTATGGATTCTCCAAAAGAATACGAATAACCACATCCCTCAAAAAAGGTATCTATCAATACATGAAAATGGGATCCTACCATATTCCAAAAGTGGGGTGAGATGGAAGAAGAGGAATTGTACAAAATGCTTTACAAAGAACCTAAAGAAGATAAACAACATCACATCAAGATACCATGCGAAAAATATGGCAAAGGATTCAAAAGCCTACAAAAATTTGGGTACGATGGCAAAAGTCATCTTGGCCTAAGAAAAGAAGGTATTACTCAACCTTTGCAACCAGAATTGACATTCAAGAATCAACGATCAAAAGGACTTGGTTTCATACCTTTTAGCTTAAGCACTCACAAATATGAAGAAGCATTGCAAATCAGAGACCTCAATGATCAACAAGAAAAATTCTATTCCATCGACTCCAATGAATGGGAATCGGGTTCAGACAAATCATCTAGTGATTATGAGCTCACCAAAACATTCGAAGAACCAAGAGAACCTACAAAAGAAGAGGAATTCTATAGAAAATTTAGAGTTGGTCAAACTACTTCAGAATCTACAACTCAAAAGGAGGATAATAAAGGGAAAACTCTTGATGATCCTAAATAGTCTTTGTATATAAGTTCTAGGTTGAAATCACGAAGATTGAGGACTCCCGTTGCTGAATTTGCTTCCAATGATGCCAATTTGGACTCATTCACAATCAAGATGGATGAGGAGAGTACCAACGATGACCTCGACAATTACCTTAATATACCTGAAGGTAATCGTGTCTTTACCCTTACTCCCATTGACTTTGAAAACATTGATGGCCTTCCCCTCGTTCACCCACAACTCATTGATTGGGACCATGAAGGACCTTTACAACTAGACACATTTCAAAACAATGAGGCTTTCATAGACTACTTGGGCATATTAGATGATCTTTTGCTTTGGGACCATAAGGCGAGATATGTTATAGAAATCAACAACGTGGCATACTTCAGTAAGGGTCCTGGGCCTTCTAGTCATAAAAATATAAACAAATCATGGGTCTTATGGTGAAAACCACATTGAGGAATTGTCTGACTCTAAAAAGGTAAAAAGAAAGAAAGTATCTGAGGGTGAAAACCTCTCTGAGGCGCCCGAAGATGGAAGGCTTGACATTCTCTCGGTATCATACAAAGAAAAATCATCTATGTTGGTAGAGGAGACTATCAAAACAAATATTGGTACAAAGGAGATTCTACATAAAATATTCCTAGCACAATCCCTGACAGAAAAATAAAGACTGAAGTTTATAAGTTTCTTCATGGAATGACAGATCAATTTTGCATGGTCATATGCTGATATGCTTGGACTGGACACTGATCTAGTAATGCACCATTTGACAATTAAAACAAGAGCAAAGCCAGTGAAACATAAATTAAGGAAAATGCATCCACAAGTGGCATTATTAGTAAAAGTAGAACTTGAGAAACTACTGGATGTCGGATTCATAAGACCAATTGATTACCTCAAATGGATCTCCAACTTAGTACCAGTTAGTAAGCCAGATCGCAACATCAGAATAAGTACATATTTCAAAGACATTAACAAAGCTTGTCCTAAATATGACTTTCCTTTACCAAATATAGACTTGATAGTGGATCTTACAGCTAGTTATACAATGTTATCTTTGATGGATGGATTTCCTGGCTATAACCAAATAAAAATCACACCTGAGGACCAACACAAAACAACATTTACATGTCCCTGGGGAAATTTCTATCGGAATGTCATGCCCTTAGGACTAAATTACGTGGGTGCCACATACCAAAGAGATCTGACTACTATCTTTCATGATCTTATGCATGTTACCGTGGAAGATTATGTTGATGACCTCTTGGGAAAATAATTAGAAAGAGAGACACATTTGGACATTCTTTCAGTGCTCTTTGATCAGTTAGAAAAATAAAAATTAAGATTAAATCCCAAGAAATATGTCTTTGGAGTAACCTTTGGGAAGCTCCTTGGATACATTATCTCAAAAAGAGGAATTGAATCCGATGTCATAGCTATATTAGAAATGCCACCACCAAAGAACATCAGTCAACTTCAGTCTCTACATGGAAGACTCTAGTTCATACGAAGATTCATAGCACAACTTGCAGATAAATGCCATCCTTTTCAACATTTACTACACAAAAACATCAAATTTAAATGGGATGATAACTGTCAGCAAGCTTTTCAGACACTCAAAGATTACCTCCTAAATCCACTAGTCTTGATGTCGTCAATTCCAGGAAAACCCCTGTTACTTTGCATATCAGCTATGCAAACAACACTGGGGGCACTCTTGGCACAAAAGGACAATGAAGGAAAAGAAAAGGCAATATATTACATCAATCACACTTTGGTGGGCTACGAGCTTAACTACACACCAATTGAGTGTGCATGTCTTGTTGTGGTTTTTGCCTCGCATAAATTACGACAATACATGCTAACTCATACAACTAAGCTTTTTGCAAGGATAGATCCGCTGAAATACCTTCTTAATAAGGAAAAACTCACTAACAGACTAACTAAATGGGTTATGATCCTGAGTGAATTTGACATTGAATATGTAGACAGAAAAGCAATCAAAGGACAGGCTATTTGGTGAGGGAGCACCTAGTTTTGAGTGCAATTTCTTCATTTTGGTGTGTTTGTTCATAGTTTGGTTTGAGATGGTGAATAAGAGTCTTCTAATAGGTCCTCATATGTTTTTTAAATTCTTTGGTAGGCTGAATGTCCATAGGACAATGCATTTGCTCAATTTTGGCTTGTAAGCCCTTGTAAGCCTACAATGGCATAATCTTGCATTTTGATGTAAAATGTCTTGAATATCCTTGATTGGAATTAGAACATGTTAAATTATTGGTTTTTAGTCATCCTATATGGTTTAGAGAAGGAAACAAATCATGTAAAGAAAAAATGCACTTTTTGGCAAAAGTTGTCAAAGTTGCTTGACAACTTTTTGCAACGTTGAGCAACTTTTTGTATTTTTGAGCAAAGGATTGGTTAGGGAACCGATGGAGAGTTATTTAGGCTAAAAATGACATATAAATTCCCTAAGAATGAATTTAATAAGGTTGGTGAATGCCTGGAGCAGATTCGATTACAAATTGGAGACCATTTTTTAGTTTTTACCTTGTGTTTTCTAAGAATTAGAGCAGCAGTCCATACTTAATGGATTGATTGAATTTTTGTTCTTTTCTTATCATTTTTTAAATGTTATTTTAGTGCTCAGGAAGAATCTTGATTACTTTTTGTGTAGGTTTGAATTGAGTTGTTAATTTTGTAAGCTCTCGACCTAAGTAGGGGTTTGAGAGGCCCAAACATGGTTCCAGCTTGAATTCCTTTGAGTTCTTCTCAATAACCCTTGGGACTCAAGCCATGGAACCTTTTTACAATTTAAATAGTCTTTATTTTCCTTTGGAGGTCATTGAAATTCCAATGAGCATCATTTCCTAGGCGAGCTCAGTCATAGCCCGGTTAGGAAATGAGTGAAATTATGCAAGTGCTTGCAGGGTTGAGCAGGGTTGGAAGTGCAGAGTGTTTGGCATGAACAAGTGGGGTGTGGTAGAGCAATGTGATTTTGGAGGTGTGCCAGATCAATGAAGACACCAAACCCTTGGAAAAAGACCAAAATAAGCCTAAAACCCCCTAAAAAAGTATTTCTCGGGTTTCCTACCTGTACGGTCAAACTGAGTTTTCTCATTTCATAAATTGTAAAGTACTTCCAAAAGGGTACTCGGACCACCAAAGAGTTTGTGTGGGTATTTGGGGAAATTATGATAAAATCCACAAAACCCGATTAGGTAGGGCTAATTGGGGCTCTAAGGCTACTAGGCCTAGAAAATAGGGAAAGGAAGGAGCGATGGGGAAATGAATCAAACCCCTACTCAAAACTAGTTGATTACCCTTGGAAAACATTATGAACATTTACTCCAACCTCCACAAGCATTTGTTGGGAGTTTGAGATTGTAAGGTTGGATTTACCCTTGTGAATCTCAACCATGCCTGAGCAACTTGTGAGCACATCTTGATTGGGAGCACTCCTAGAGAGTTGAGGTGTCTAAATTGATTAGTAGACCATATGAACAATGAATGGAGCCCACTAGGACAACACTTTACTTCCTTTTCACAAAGGATAGACTCTCTTTGGGTATATCTCCCCATCACTATTGTGGATCAGTTGGTTGATGCACCCATGGTTGATGATACTCCTATAACTTCAAAGTTTCTAGATGAATCCATTCTTACAGTATCACACACAAAGCTTTGGCAACTATAATTTGATGGCTCATGCACATAGCATGGTGCAGGAGTTGGCATCCTCTTTATCACACCTCAAGGGGATTCATTCTTAAATCATATTGACTGTTGTTTCCTTGCACTAATAACATAGTAGAGTATGAAGCATTAACAATAGGATTATGAATTGTGGTTCAGTGGAAGATCCAAGAACTTCATGCTTTTGGGGACTCCCATCTCATAATTCATCGGGCAAACAATGACTACCAAACAAAATATGAAAAATTACTGCCTTACAAGAAAATGGTAGATGATTTCAAACAATACTTCACAATGATAATCTTTGAGCAGTTACCAAGAGAAAACAATCAATTTGCAGATGCCATGGGTACTATTGCTTCATTAATTGATCTACCGCAAAATGAAACCCGCTATGAGTTCTTGGTGGACAACCTTTTGGTCCCCTCATATGAGATCACTCCTATCGAGATGATATGCGCTATTTGTCCCGATTCCCTTTGCTATGGTCCCATTTTTACATACCTTCACAATAGTAACCTTCCTTCTGACTTATCCAACAAATAGTGTCGTACTTTCATTTGGCAATCTTCCTGATATGTCATTTTAGCCAATACCTTTCATTGTCGAGGTCTAGATGACACTCTTCTTAGATGTTTAGAAAGGGATGAAGCTCAGATTGCATTATGAGAAGTTCATGAAGGTATATGGGATGCCCATTCTAGTGGTCCGATGTTAACCAAGAAACTTATCAGGACTGAATACTACTGGCCTAGTATGAAAAAAGATTCCTATAAATTTGTCAAGAAATGTAGGCAATATCAAATTCATGGAGACCTTATTCATGCACCAGCTCAAGAACTACAACCGATTGTGACTCCTTGGCCTTTTTTTCAATGGGGACTTGATCTCATAGGAAAGATTCACCCTCCTTCCAATGGCCATAAATTCATTATTATTGCCACATAATATTTTACAAAATAGATTGAAGTCATTCCTCTCACCCAAGTTACTAGAAAATAGATTGCTACATTTATCCTTAATTACATCATCTGTTGCTACGATGTCCTTCTTTCCATCATCACAGATAATGGATATCCCTTCAAGAACCAGGATGTTCATGAACTTTGTGAGCGCTTCCACATTAACCATCACTTCTCTACTCCATACTATCCCCAAGGTAATGGTACAACTGAGGCATCTAATAAAACCATTCTCAAAATCCTCAAAAGACAGTCGATGACGCTAGCCGAAATTGGCACATCCAACTTATTCCCACACTTTGGGCCAATCGCACAAGTGTTTGCACCCCGACAAGAGCTACACCTTATTCACTTGTCTATGGTACCGAATCTATCTTTCCTATTGAGGTCGAGTTACCATCTTTGTGAGTCTCTTTGCAAGACATGATTGGTGATGAAGACTACAGGGTCTCTCGCTTACAAGAACTAGAACTATTGGATGAACAATGATAAACTACTTTTAATCATCTTAAGGCTTATCAACAAAGATTGAGTCACAGCTACAATCATAAAGTTAAGCCTTGTACATTTGAGGTGGGTGACCTAGTGCTGAGAGAGAACCCCAAGAATCAGCAGGACCAAGAAAAGAAAGGAAAGTTCGAACCAAATTGGCTTGGTCCTTATGTCATCACAATAGTCTATGGATCAGATGCATACCAGATTTTGACACTAGAAGGAGAACCCTTGGAAGATTCTATCAACAACATGCACATTTGCAGGTTTTACACATAACCCTTCAGGATATCCTAATTTAAAAATACAAAAAAAAAAAGTTAAAAATATAAAAAATATAAAAAAATCATTAAAAAAGAAAATCGTTACTTGGTGAAAACCTGGCAAACAGGTGCCTCATGACATTTTTTTTTTTTTGAAAAATCAAAACAATTAAAGAGAAATAATTCGTCCAATGGTGAAAACCACTTTGGTGGCGCCCTAGGCAAGTACCATGGTGAAAACCAGGTTACCAACGCCATGTATAGAGACATTTCTCCTCTCCTTTAGGATTCAATCTTATCCTTTCACTTTGCAAACACTCACAGCCTATCCATCCATAATAATTTTACCCATTCCCATCATGGCTTGTTATTTATCTACCTAAGATTGGTTAGTTATTCATAATAAATCCTCCCTTTTCATCCTTTCCATCCATAATAAATCAAGTCCAATCTATAACCGAGGCAAAATCCTAAATCTAGTGATGGAAGTGGTATCATGAGCATCGCATGTTTTGAGGAGCATCATCTTTTCATTCCTCCTTCTTTTCATGCATAGTTCGCAATAAAAGGTCATTTGCATCACCAATCTGCAATAAAGTTTTGTTCTTCTTCACCATAAAGTGTCAATTTCATGAATTCAATCAGTTTCAAATGAGACACAAGTAGGCTTTCAACAAGTCAAATCTTTCAGCAGACTTTGGCAACAACGTGGTTTTCAACATGATATGTCCTTTATCAGGATGACAACATTGTGATCAAATCAAACATGTTAACATATGTGGAAAGAAAAACAAATAAGTTGAAAATTTCATGGTGTGTTGGTGTCAAGTCTTGGTTTTCTTTTGATTTTATCATTTTTTAGGTGACATGTCTTTTAGCTTTTCCAGGATGTCTCTGACTAGAGATTCTATCTCCAGGATGTCTTTGACTAGAAAGGCAAGGATGGGATATGTTCACCTATTATTTTCTTGTCTGTGGATTGTCTCTTAGTAATGCTATGACTTGTCCAAGGATATGAGGACACTATGAGTCTAGTGTGAACTAGAGCATTCCTTGTTTGTGATTGTCTGATCTCCATGCAAATGGGTATAATGAATTTCTGGGCCGAACCTATACCTTGATTGTCATAACTTATTTTCTATAATAAAAATAAATGATGATAATGCACAAGAAGCTCTTTCACTTCCATATATTCTATCTTCCATCTCCCTTTCTTGGTTGACCTCCATCGTCCTTCCTTGACTTTGTGTAGCCCGCTATCACATGACTGAGTATAATGACACGCCAAAAAATATCTGCATTTCATATAGATTGCACCTGCATCATCACATGTTAGCATATCCCATTTCATATACATACACCTAGATATCATAATTCCATCACATCCTACACACACCACTGATTACTATATCATATAAAATCATGCATTTTCATCATGTAAATAATCATATTATTCCATTATCATGCATTCTTATCATATCATTATCACAATATTCATCTAGATGTAGTACATCCACATTTGCATTCTCATTATAAAAATAGAAAAGAACAAAAATATATTGCATATCATCATATACATATTTTCATTCATAACATAAGATCATCATCATAAGTATCATAACATCATCATAAGCATTATAAACTGCATCAACATATAGAAGCATCACATAGTACACATGCATATATCTATTGCAACGAATGAGTCATCTCATATATATATATATATATATATATATATATATATATATATATATATAAATAATCAGTGTCATGATGCAATGATGTCAATATCATATAGGGCTAGAAAATCACCCAAAGGTGTCTATGTCATAGTACAAAAAAAAAAATTGATACAAAATGGATCCAAGAGAGCTATGATGAAGATCCTCCCATGAAACCAGCTGGTCTCAAAGGAGTCTGAGCCCTCAATGGTCCTGCTTAAGGATCACCCCCTCTATCTCTCCTCTCTAGTGGTGTGGGTGGACCCAGAAATCCTCCACTGGATGCTTGTTGTCTATCCCATCCTCCTGTGGTAGTAGTCTCGGATGCTCTCCTAAAGCTCCTAACCCTCAGCTCTGGAGGTACGACTGCATAATATAGGTCTCTCCAGTAGGCTATCTCCTCCCCTGCTCACAAGACATATGAATAGCCATCTCCTGCATCCTCTACTACTCTCCTTCCTGCCCTCAGTGCCTCCTCAGACTCAGTGTATCGCTGGATGGCTGAATCCCTCTGCATCTCTGCTAGTTGTTGCCTCAATCAAGTCACGTCTCTCTCAAGATCCTCGATCTCATCAGCATGTCCTGCTACAATCTCTCCCAGGGATAGCTTCTCATCCTCCTCCTCATCTCCACCTGTGCACCCTCCTATCCAACATGACCCTATCCAACATCGCCCTATCCATGTCCCTATCCCTGTCCCTGAGCACCAACCTGTAACACCTATCCTCCTCTGCCTCTAGGTGGTCTCGATGATCTACTTGCCTCTGGCTTATGTCTCTCCCCACCTTTCTCCCCAACCTCCCTATGTCCACCTTTTCCCCTCACCACCCTCCTAGATACTCCTCTCCTCTTCCTCCTCTGTCTCCCTCCACCCCTATCATCATCATCATCATCATCCCCTACCCCCACAAGCTCATTAGGATCTGTCAATCTTGGTACTAGATGTAATGTAAAATATGTATCATACTCTACTTCTGTATTGCATTAGCAACATCCCTGCATGGATCCCAAGGCATCGGAACCATCTGCTCGAACTGTGTCACTGCAGGATCATAAGACAAAATCAGCCCCCAGTGAGCCTTCTCTCATACTGTCCAAGCGAAATCCCCTAATCCCCAAGGCATCATCTACTGTCGTCCAAACTACCTGCACACCCTGTCAATCAGATGTATGTCCAAGATATATGGTGTTCTCTCGATCAAGTATCTGCTCCTGAATACATAGGGTGTCTCTATGTCATCATCCTCACACTCCTCGCAATCCAGATAGGGTCTCCATATGATGCTATCTATGTCATCGATCACTTGTCTCTAGGATTCCACCTTCCCAATCCGTGGCTGGGAAGTGATCATGTTGTACAAATGTGCAAAACACTATCCATATCCTCTCCCTCTGAAATGCATAGGCCTCATCACTGCAATGTACTCATAAGACCACACCTATAGCAACATCACCCCACACCCTAACCCGTAGCCACTGAGATACATGAACTAGTGCAACTCATGATACAAATTTGCCAGGACACATGGACCCCATGCATATCTGGTATGCTCTATCACCAATGTCTCTAGTGTCTGTCCCCAACCAATAGACATGCCTTGCATCGCCCTATCCGGACAGAGGTATCCACTGATCACTCCTCCAACCACTGTTGGTAGTCTTTATCCAGTCGCTAGCATCACCTCCCAGCTGGCATGACCTGATCTCATCTCTAGCTCAGGGTCTCCAAAGACTCATCTCAGCACATCCCTATCTCCCTCTTTGTCATATGGTACTAGCGCACCATGGATGGGTATCCTCAATATCCTATATGCATCCTCCAATGTGATTGTCATCTCGTAGTCGGCAAATGAAATGAACATGTCTCAGAGTGCCATCTCTCTGCTAGAGCAGTCAACAATCCCCTATTTGCCCAAATCTCAGGCAAATACATGATATATCTCAAACCCATGCCCTCGACCGCTACTCACTCCTCAAACATCAACTCTGGCTGCAACCTCTGTGTCACAGGGAACCTCTCTCTAGTCTCAATCATGGGTAAGTACTCTTGCATTCAATCAAACCAATCATGTCTATCACATGGTGCTACTTATCAAGATTCTATATCTGTGCTCATGTCTATCACATAGCACTGCATCCTAGCGTATATTCTCATCACATTGCACTTGATCCTATTTAGAGGCCCTGCTTGAGTGAATCCTCTCAACACCTTATCCAATTGGCAATGTATGTTCATCACAAAATTGTCAATTCTAGTCTATCTCTCAGTTTTGTCTTCCCTAGGGCACCTGTTGAGTGAATCCTCTCAGCAGTTTATCCAACTGACAGCGTATGTTCATCACAAAACTGTCAACATGTGCCCCATACGACATAAACACATTTTTACAACACAGACGTAGTTTTAATCAACCTAAACGTACATTCTTTCCTTAGATGCGCCTTCCCAACACAGACGCACCACTGCTCAACCTAAATGCATGTTTGTGACATAAACACATGTTCCTAACCTAGACACATCTCTACACAACATAGATGTGATCATATTCATACACATGTTCATACCTGACCTAAACACGCTTTTCCATCCTAGACGTGCCTAAAACCTACCTAGACACAATTTTGCAGCAAACATCGGTTATGCATTTTTGTTTAGCTACTCTAAAATACATTAATGACAACAATAAATGCAAAAACATACAACATGGCTTAGAAGTACTTGTCGACTCACCCATGTCATCTAGCCTCTGATATCGTCGGACTCGGTCGAACCTATGAACTCTAACTGCTCTAATCTCTCTCTGCACTCTGAACTCTAAGGAGTGTAGATGCAAATGAGGATGTTTTCCTTATGGCCCTATCTTATAGGCTACCCAACCCTCGTCCTTCTGTTCATTTTACTCCCCGGGTCAGTTTTTTTTTTCCTTTTTTCTTTTTTTTTCCGGCGTGACCTTGTCATCCTGTCTTGTCAGTCATTTCTAGCCTTTATTTCTTATCGAGCGATTGTCTGCGATATTTTCAAATAAATTCATCCAATCTCTTGAGGGGGCATATCATTCCCATCATGGGGCAACTTTGTATCAGTTTATCTTATCTTCTTTGAGCCAACACAACAAGTTGCATTGTCTCAAAGAGGGGCAAAATGTAGACACTGTCTAATTAAATAAATATTTTTAGTTATTTAATTATTTTATCCTAAGTCTTCTATTAATTAAATAAATCTTTATTTAATTCATTAATCCTCTTCTAAGTCTTTCCTCATTTAAATTGCATTTTTCCTAAATTAAATAAATATTTTATTTATTTAATTGATCCCATTTCCTCTATTAATTAAATAAATCTTTATTTAATTAATTAATTCATTAGCATTTTCTACCCATGACACATGTCATTCATCTCTTAATTCTTCTCTTACCTACCCCCTTTATCATTTTATTATTTCCTCTACCTACCCTTTAATCCTAGTCGACCATTTATTTTTACTCCTCTTAATCTTATCCCTCCATTTCCTACAATGTCTTCTATATAAGAGGATAATCTCCTTCATTAATGACCCTAATGCATCTAATCCTCTAATTGTTAAATCTCTTATGCAGTCAAACCTTCTTGCAATCAAGCTATCAACCACATTTCCGTTCTTTGTTGAGCTCTTGTGCACATATAAAATCTGAGAGCAAATATATCAAGTAAGATCAATGGAGATAGGAAGAAATGGATATTGAAACCCTACTAGACATGTGAATGGTATATTTGTCTATTTTGTTGATATGCATTGCCTTAGGTATCTTCATTTTGTATGGTGAGTTGCTTTCATTGATAGGCTAGGGATTTTGTGGTTGAATCTATTTTAGTCTTTCAATATTGTTATTTCCATTATCCACTTTTCACCATATACAAAAACCATTCTTATCATCACAATAAAGTAAAATACAATAATTTTTAAAATAATTAAATTTAAATAATTTTATATGTTAAATGAAAAAATATATATTCATGATATTTTTTTGTATCAACTTTAAATTCAATAATAAAATAAATTCTAAATTTTTTTAATAAAAAATGCAATGATCCAAAATTATAGTTTTGATACATTGTATTAATCATGCAATAATAAAAATGTAATAATAATTTATTTGTTTTTCTTTAAAAAATTCAATTCAACAAACTAAAATTTAATAATTAAAAATAATAAAATGTGCCTTTAAACTTTCTTAAGAAAATTAAACTTAAACTACTTTCCTTAGGTTTCAAGCAATTAAAACACTCATTTGTCAAAATGATTTTAAAGAAATGCCTAATTCGAGAAGATTTAATTTTAAGAAACTACCTAAAATAACTACTAAAATAATAAAAAACTAAAGTTACTAGTAAAAATATGCATGAAAAATGCAATACTCGAGAAGGAATTATAATATGTGTTTCTATCTATTTTTAATATTTCTTGCTTCAAACAATGAATTGGCACACTAGAAAATGCACCTTCTTTATCCTTTACTACTGCAACAAATGGATATGGTTTCAGCATAATTCACAACTTTAGAGCATCATCAACAACAATTGGAATTTGCATCATGTTTACAATTAGGGTTTACTTCTTTAATACAAAATGAACTCTTTTGCTTCTTTGCATGAGAGCTCTCAAAATATCATATTGCAATTGAACAAAATGAACCTGAAAAACCAATATATCCAATTTTCAATGTACTGGCATTATTAATGTGCAAAACCCTAAAAAGTGGATAAAAACTCTATTTCAATTCCAAACTCTAACACAACATCCAAAAATCAGTGGAAATTCCTTTCTGAACACCAAAATGTTGAACACATTCCTCAGCATCACACTACTCAGGGGCTAGTATGATATTCCTTCAAATCTCCCCCTCGGACCTTGTTGTCTGATTAGTTTTTGGAGGAAAGCTCAACACCTTCAACCAGTGCAAGCTCACCTTCAGTCTTTTCTTCGGATTTGTCATTTGATTTCTTCACCCAAATCTTCTTCATTTTTTCTTTTTCTTGGTTAATATTGATTTTCCTTGTCATACCATTAGACTTCCAAGTTCTACTTATGAGCACTAAGCATTGCATCAAGCACCTCGCTTCCTCCTTTCAGCTTTAAACTTTTTTCAATATGTTCCTTTTCCTCCTTCAATTTCTTTCTTAGTTTGTGCACCTCATTTTCAAGTTTGGAACATTCCTTTGTTTTACTATCTAGTTTTGTATCAAGATCATCCATCACTTTTCTTCCTTCATCAAGTAGTTTTCCTAAATAGGCAATTTTATCTTCAAATTTTTTGCACATGAATCTTCTCTCATCTAGATCTATCAAGGAAGATCTCAATTCTCCTTCCATGTCAATAACACCTTCAATTTCCCAGTTATGATGACTCTTAGTATCCATCTCAACAAGTGTTCAATTCTAGATCTACCTCAGTGGTTAAGCTATTATTCGGGAACCAATGCTCTTATACCAATTTTTGAACACTTACAAGATGTTGAGAGGAAGGGTGACTTAGCATAAACAAAAATTATTAATAATTAAAGATGCCAAAAAAATTTATTCATTTACTTTAATTATGCAACATGATAGATAACAAAATAATAAATACGTTCACATGGGAACATCAAATTATTAAGTGGAAAAATTGAACTGGGAAAAATCATGGTGAGAATTAAACTCACAATATGTATATTCACTATTTACAATAAATGTGGCCACCAACCAAAGAGCTTACTAATCCAAACTTGTAGGCTAAGGTGCACTACCTTAAGCAAGATACAAAAAATGACTTGCACAACTAAAGATCACTTCTTTAGGGAAAGATACAAATAACTATTTTGATACAATATGAATATAATTTGAACTGCACAAAAAGAACCTCTATTAAATGTCGATAATAGTTCCTAGTTAAAGCATTTAGCTGATTCATCTATTGAGTCTCCACACCTCTAATCTGCTTTTGATTTGTACCACCTTCACATAATTTGTTCTTTTCATATCTACATACTCATAGTTCATCCAATTGCTAAATAGTTCCGACTTCTTTATATCATTTGGATCAACCACATGTATTATGAAGCCGGCTAGAAGGAGATGTAATGTGCATATTACCATTGGACCAAGAAACATCCAATTTTGTTAATGCAGAACACACAAAAACATGTATACTATTGGCTCCAAAAACTGCAAGAGATCTATCCATTCCACACACTATCACATATCCTCAAATGTGATTAGCCATATGTTATTCTTTGATCTAGACCAAAAAGGTGAACACCATATACTCTAGAAAACTATCAAGATAATATTATTCAATCTTTTGGGCCACTTAAGATAGAACATGAAAAACTGAAAGCAAACTATACAAAATCTATTCATTAATTGAACTAGGTAGGAGATGTCAGACAACCTCTGATCTAGAGGAGTTGACATCAATGACAAGTAGCGAGCATATTGCAACATGAGCTACCATTATTCTTTATATTTTTATTGTACAAGGTTATACCACCTTTCCTTCTATTTGAGGACTTCATTGTAATCTGAAGCATTTTTTATCAAGTCCTCCTCTTCATTCCATTCATGTTTGGGACTCTTTCCTCTCACTAGGCCATGTACAAACCACTCATGATCATAAAATCTATATGTAGCATGAGGAAGATTATACTTATTTATCATACTATCCAAAATATCAAATGCCTTCCTATTTGTGAAATGGTATACACATGCCCTAACCCAAGAAGGGAAGAATGAACCCCTCTTCTGAACTCCCCCAATGAGGGATTTTTTTTCTTCATGAAGCTAATACATTACCTCCAAGAAAGCAATCTTATTTGGTATAATGATTTGGAGGAGCCTTGGAGTGGCAAGGCTACAAAAATCCCTAACAACAGCGTGGTCCTTGTAATAAAACTATGACCCCCAATTATGGTCAATTCCCTCTTCAAGATTCCTTAGGTCTTAAAAAATTCTTTACTCTTTCACTCAAAGCCCATGTCACAATTCCCTGAAGTATGGACATCATTTTTGTAACAAAGTGATTTTAAAATATAATGTAATTAGATTTCTTGTAGTGCATGTCCCACAAATATGTCCATTCTTGAACAAGGACAATTTCACTTTTGACCAATGGCTCAACCCTTAGGTCTAGGTGCCAAACCTTAAGACCCTTGAACAACAAGATATGCATGAGAATTGAATAATATTTAAAATGCAAGGAAGGGCCTACCTTGAATTCACTAAGTGCCTTATCTAGCCTCTGTACCAATAGACCTGCATAATCAAAAAATCTGTTATGATCTCTATTCTAAATATCCATACATAAGACCAACATCCAATTGGGGGTGAATGGTTCAACATCCACACCAAATAATTGACATAGAGCATAGTATCCTTGAAGTAAAAAATAAACAAATCAATATTGTATGGAGGGAGATCCTTTGGGGTAAGATCCTATTTATGCTTTGATAGATTCCTTGGCCTACAGGCTGAAATCCTGCTCCTATAGAGATTCTCATGAGAATTGAATTCTTTGGCCAACTTGTCTTCATTTAATGACCAATCTCTTCATTCATCCAACACAAAGGCCTCCACAATTTTCTTCATATTGATTGCAACCAATCTTCCTCCATCCTTGGCCACAATTTCCCTTGCACATTCTTTATAATTGTTAGCAATACACCTCATAAGGTTAATTCACAAAGACATTTGGAACTGCTAACCTTTCCAAATTCAAGCTCCTGATGTTGCACACTGAGATGCACTCCTTATTATTGTAACATCTACTATAAAACCCAAAGGCTCCATTATAAGGTCTTCACATGTAGTTGTGAAGTCAATCATAAATTCCTCCAACCTGGTACCAGTTTTCATCCTCTTCTGAGTGTCTATTGATCAAGGAAGTTGAGCATTAATCTCATTAGTAAACTCCCTCTTGCCCTGCATAGATGATTTAACCATTTCTAATTCTTTAGGGTTTTTTGGCGGATAATTGTGCTTAGGGTTTCAAAGACAATTGTGAAAAATACTCTGGAAATGCCTATCTATACATGATTGTGCTAAAGAATGATAAAACTAATAGCAGAACATAGTGGACAAGCACAAGAGTAATTTGTGATTGTTGTAGCTACATTGGTAAGAAAAACCTAAGATAAACCCTAGCTTATGAGAATTCACATCACACAGACAACAAAGAATGTTCAAATTATTTAAATATGCTCTCTAAGATCAAGACAAAGTGACTTGAACATGAATTAAGCTTATAATGGTATGATTGGATAATTTATTGTAGGCACGTATCTGTTTAGTTGGTGTGAACTAGCTACTATAATTCATATTTGAACATTGGGGTTGGAACAACTCTTTACCTATTTCAATTGGCAAATAATAGGAATAGAACATATTACCTTATGAATCCATGTCGTGCGACTATAGGCTTATCTAGATCGATCATCTTTTATTAGTAGTGCAAGTGCACACAAATTATAGTTGTTGATCTTTTCCTGACGTGCTCATCACTAAGGTGTTAGGTCCCAAAGACAACTGAGAGGGGGGGGATGAATCAGTTGTCAAATAAATTCAAACCAAAAACTTATTAACCAACTTAATGCTTAATACCGGTAAACCAGTTAAGTATGTCGGTAGATAGTTTTAACAGTAAATTGCTATACCGGTAAGGATTAATGCATGAAACATAAACATAAATTCATCCACAACACATGACACCAATATTTGTACGTGGAAACCCTGTAAGGGGAAAAACCACGGTGGGAAACCTTACCCATAATCAGATAATACTACTATAGATAGTAAGTGTACATAAATGGGGTTTGCACATGCAGAAAGGCCAACAGCCTAGAGCTCACTGCTCAATCACAAAATGGGAGTCACACTGACTACAGTTGGATGGTTAAATCCAATAAGAATGTACTGCACAAGATAGCATCTTCATATGCTAGATTCAGTACCGGTGTAATGCTGATATGCTTCTACAAAAACCTAACTTCACCTTCAAATGATGTCTTCATGTATATCCTTGTTTGATCTCGCATATACCTTCACTTGATTCTTTTTCGCATTCCACACTTGATCTTACAAATAAGATCTTACATTTATACCATACCCTAAGACCAATTTTAGTAGCTCGGCTCTACAAGATATTACAATAAAAACATTTTACATACAATATAATATCCAATGCAATAACCGATTGAACATGTCAGTTTAATGCATTTACAACAATAATAAATAATCTCCATAGTGTGCCATGCTGATTTGGAAAAGATAAACTTGCTGGTGTAACCCTAGATAACCTGGACCTATTTGCCGGTAAAAGCAAATATGCAAATATGAATATACCAATGATTATTTCTTCAAAATAAAGTGTCGACATGATATCTTTGACATTATCAAGTGTCTTCCATATCATTCCAGGTACTGGTGAACAATATATCCTGTCGGTGAACCATATACCAGTAATTGTTGCACAGTTTACTACTTGCTGGTGAATGTTGTTGGATCTCCAAAGTAGGTGTATTAGTAGGTGTTGACATCAATGACAAAACCATACCAAAATACCAACAATCTCCCCCTTTGGCATTGATGGCAACACAAGATGGAAAAACCATCAAAGTGCCAAAATAGAAATGCCAAATATTGAAACCAACAATCTCCATTTCTCCCCCTAGGAGTGACAATACCAATCTCTCATACCAATTTCTCCTTAAATGTGTTTTTCAAAATCTCTCCCCAAAAGGATAATGTGTTTTTCCATAGATATCTCTCCCCCTTTGACATCAAATGCCAAAGTCACAAAAAGTCAAGTTCATACAAAATACCAACTACTCCCCCTGAGAAGTAGCTTCCTCATTAAATATCGGAATAAAAGATTTGTTCATTTAATTCTATCGGTTGATGACAATCATCAACTGTCTAAGTCTCTATCGGTGGTGGTATGACTCCAAGTGATCTCTGAGATACTCAAAAGTCTCCTTAGGCAAAGGTTTTGTGAAAATATCTGCAAGTTGTTCTTTAGTATTCACATAAACTAGTTTTATCTCCTTTTCTTCAACTTTTTCCCTTAGAAAATTCAGTTTGATAGAAACATGTTTTGTTTTAGAGTGTAATACCAAATTCTTAGATATATCAATTGCTGCAATGTTATCACAGTATACAGTAATAGGTTCCTTGCATTTTACCTTTATGTCTTTCAACATTTGCTTAAGCCATAATACCTGTGTACAGTTTGTTGCTGCTACAACATATTCTGATTCTGTTGTTGATAAAGATGTACAACTCTGTTTCTTACTCAACCAAGAAACTAATCTCTTTCCAAGAAAGAATGCTCCTCCAGTGGTGCTCTTTCTATCATCTATATCTCCTGCCCAATTTGCATCTATGTATGCACATAGATCAAAATTTTCATCTTTAGGATAGCATAATCCAAGATTTGTTGTGCCTTGTAAGTACCGGAAAATCTTTTTTACTGCTAATTCATGATTTTCCCTAGGATTACTCTGAAATCTAGAAACAATACATACTGCAATCATAATATCAGGCCTGGTTTGTGTTAAATACAGTAAACCTCCTATCATAGATTTGTATCTAGTTGGATTAATAGGTGTAGATTCATCCCTTTGAGATAATTTGTCATTTGTAGTCATAGGTGTGCTTACCGGTTTAGAGTTCTCCATCCCAAATTTCTTTAGTAATTCTTTCAAGTACTTGGATTGACTCAAAAATATACCTTTATTAGTCTGAGAAATTTGCAAACCTAAAAAGAATTTTATTTCTCCAATCATAGACATTTCAAATTCTTGCTGCATTTCAAGAGAAAATTCCTTACATAATCCATCTTCTCCTCCAAAGATTATATCATCAACAAATACTTCAATAATTAAGATGTCATCATTAGTTACTTTGTAGTATAAATTGCTATCTGCATTTCCTTTAGTAAAACCAATCTTTAAAAGATACTTATCCAACCTTGCATACCAAGCTCTTGGGGCTTGTTTCAATCCATACAGAGCTTTTCTTAACCTACAAACCATATCATTGTCATCTGTCAAAGAAAATCCATCAGGTTGTTCAATATATACTTCTTCTTCAAGATCTCCATTCAAAAATGCACATTTAATGTCCATTTGATAAACTTTGTAATCCTTGTGAGCTGCAAAAGCCAAGAATAATCTAACTGCCTCAATTCTAGCTACTAGTGCAAAGGTTTCATTGTAATCAACTCCTTCTTTCTAAGAATATCATTTACAAACTAGTCTTGCTTTATTTCTGACAACCTTACCATCTTCATCACGTTTGTTTCTAAATACCCATTTAGTTCCAATTACATTTTTATCTTTAGGCCGAGGAACTAATGTCCAAGTATTATTTTTCTCAATTTGTCCTAATTCTTTTTCCATAGCTTTAATCCAAAATTTATCTTCACCTTCAAATGATGTCTTCATGTATATCCCTGTTTGATCTCGCACATACCTTCACTTGATTCTTTTTCGCATTCCACACTTGATCTTACAAATAAGATCTTACATTTATACCATACCCTAAGACCAATTTTAGTAGCTCGGCTCTACAAGATATTACAATAAAAAAAATTTACATACAATATAATATCCGATGCAATAACCGATTGAACATGTTGGCTTAATGCATTTACAACAATAATAAATCATCTCCATAGTGTGCCATGCTGATTCGGAAAAGATAAACTTGCTGGTGTAACCCTAGATAACCTGGACCTATTTGCCGGTAAAAGCAAATATGCAAATATAAATATACCAATGATTATTTCTTCAAAATAAAGTGTCAACATGATGTCTTCGACATTATCAAGTGTCTTCCATATCATTCCAGGTACCGGTGAACAATATATCATGTCGGTGAACCATATACCAGTAACTGTTGCACAGTTTACTACTTGCCGGTGAATGTTGCTGGATCTCCAAAGTAGGTGTATTAGTAGGTGTTGACATCAATGACAAAACCATACCAAAATACCAACAATCTCCCCCTTTGCCATTGATGGCAACACAAGATGGAAAAACCATCAAAGTGCCAAAACAGAAATGCCAAATATAGAAACCAACAATCTTCATTTCTCCCCCTGGGAGTGACAATACCAATCTCTCATACCAATTTCTCCTTAAATGTGTTTTTCAAAATCTCTCCCCAAAAGGATAATGTGTTTTTCCATAGATATCTCTCCCCCTTTGACATCAAATGCCAAAGTCACAAAAAGTCAAGTTCATACAAAATACCAACTACTCCCCCTGAGAAGTAGCTTCCCCTTCAAATACCGGAATAAAAGATTTGTTCATTTAATTCTGTCGGTTGATGACAATCATCAACTATCTAAGTCTTTACCGATGGTGGTATGACTCCAAGCTGATCTCTGAGATACTCAAAAGTCTCCTTAGGCAAAGGTTTTGTGAAAATATCTGCAAGCTGTTCTTTAGTATTCACATAAAACAATTTTATCTCCTTTTCTTCAACTTTTTCCCTTAGAAAATTCAGTTTGATAGAAACCTGTTTTGTTTTAGAGTTTAATACCGGATTCTTAGATATATCAATTGTTGCAATGTTATCATAGTATATAGTAATAGATTCCTTGCATTTTACCTTTATGTCTTTCAACATTTGCTTAAGCCATAATACCTGTGTACAGTTTGTTGCTGCTGCAACATATTCTGATTCTGTTGTTGATAAAGATGTACAACTCTATTTCTTACTCAACCAAGAAACTAATCTCTTTCCAAGAAAGAATGCTCCTCCAGTGGTGCTCTTTCTATCATCTATATCTCCTACCCAATTTGCATCTGTGTATGCACATAGATCAAAATTTTCATCTTTAAGATACCATAATCCAAGATTTGTTGTGACTTGTAAGTACCGAAAATCCTTTTTTACTGCTGATTCATGATTTTCCCTAGGATTACTCTGAAATCTAGAAACAATACATATTGCATTCATAATATCAGGCCTGGTTTGTGTTAAATACAGTAAACCTCCTATCATAGATTTGTATCTAGTTGGATTAATAGGTGTAGATTCATCCCTTTGAGATAATTTGTCATTTGTAGTCATAGGTGTGCTTACCAGTTTAGAGTTCTCCATCCCAAATTTCTTTAGTAATTCTTTCAAGTACTTGGATTGACTCAAAAATATACCTTTATTAGTCTGAGAAATTTGCAAACCTAAAAAGAATTTTATTTCTCCAATCATAGACATTTCAAATTCTTGCTGCATTTCAAGAGAAAATTCCTTACATAATCCATCTTCTCCTGCAAATATTATATCATCAACAAATACTTCAATAATCAAGATGTCATCATTAGTTACTTTGTAGTATAAATTGCTATCTGCATTTCCTTTAGTAAAACCAATCTTTAAAAGATACTTATCCAACCTTGCATACCAAGCTCTTGGGGCTTGTTTCAATCCATACAGAGCTTTTCTTAACCTGCAAACCATATCATTGTCATTTGTCAAAGAAAATCCATCAGGTTGTTCAATATATACTTCTTCTTCAAGATCTCCATTCAAAAATGCACATTTAATGTCCATTTGATAAACTTTGTAATCCTCGTGAGCTGCAAAAGCCAAGAATAATCTAACTGCCTCAATTCTGGCTACCAGTGCAAAGGTTTCATTGTAATCAACTCCTTCTTTCTGAGAATATCCCTTACACACTAGTCTTTCTTTATTTCTGACAACCTTACCATCTTCATTAAGTTTATTTCTAAATACCCATTTAGTTCCAATTACATTTTTATCTTTAGGCCAGGGAACTAATGTCCAAGTATTATTTTTCTCAGTTTGTCCTAATTCTTCTTCCATAGCTTTAATCCAAAATTTATCTTGACCTTCAAATGATGTCTTCGTGTATATCCCTGTTTGATCTCACATATACCTTCACTTGATTCTTTTTTGCATTCCACACTTGATCTTACAAATAAGATCTTACATTTATACCATACCCTAAGACCAATTTTAGTAGGTCGGCTCTACAAGATATTACAATAAAAAAAATTTACATACAATATAATATCCGATGCAATAACCGATTGAACATGTCGGCTTAATGCATTTACAACAATAATAAATCATCTCCATAGTGTGCCATGTTGATTTGGAAAAGATAAACTTACCGGTGTAACCCTAGATAACCTGGACCTATTTGCTAGTAAAAGCAAATATGCAAATATGAATATACCAATGATTATTTCTTCAAAATAAAGTGTCGACATGATATCTTCAACATTATCAAGTGTCTTCCATATCATTCCAGGTACCGGTGAACAATATATCCTGCTGGTGAACCATATACCAGTAACTATTGCATAGTTTACTACTTGCCGGTGAATGTTGCTGGATCTCCAAAGTAGGTGTATTAGTAGGTGTTGACATCAATGACAAAACCATACCAAAATACCAACATAAGGGTCCACCATCATGTTGACTACGGGCTTGCAAAGTTAGCATTCACAAGCAACTTTCATTGGTCGCACAATTATGCAAATAATCTTAACCATCTATTAAGTTTTATTTGATCGTCTTTTACCGAACTAACTATCTTAGACTTCATAGGACCGACTAGCCAACCGGTGAGAACCTTAGTTGTCTAGCAAATCCTGATTGGTCCATATGTGATCACATGGTCACACCATGGGTCACCATGCCATGTCCACAAGGTAGAGTTGTAGATTTACGTGGATCATGCAACTTTCTATAACTACAAAATTGCACAAAGATCTAGGCACTTGATCAAAGTAAAGAAATGTGGACCAGAACAAACGATGGCATTTGACCACGAAATTGCAAGCTTAATTGTAGTAAGTTCTCTTAACTGCACAATAGCAAGCAAATCTCAACCGTTGATGTGTGCATAGATACAAGACCATTAATACAAAGACAAATGATATAGTTGATTGAGAAAGATAACATGGAGGACCAGTTATCAAGACATTGAAGAGGGCTCTAGTTGTAACCTAAATGACCAGGAACCATTCACAGGCAATCAATGCAAAATTATAACGAGGCATGAGAAAAAGAATTTAGGCAAGGATCCAAGGTTTAGGGTTTAAGACTTTAGGTAAGGTGAACAAGGCTTCCTATTCATAAAACCTAAAACCCAAAAAAATGAAGGATAATAGTCAAAATTTTAACCTCTCAACAAGTGTGTGTGTGTGTGTGTGTGTGTGTGTGTGTGTGTGTGTGTGTGTGTGTGTGTGTAGACATATGTACTCATATCTATGTATGTGTATGACAATGTAGGCATGCTTATATGTGAACTTATGAGTTTCTATGTGTAATTTTATAAAAAAATAGCATAATACACTTGCCATCACACAATTCATTTTGAGCATACATCATTTCATGGAAACCAAATATGAAAAAGTTTATTGTCATATCATTCCAACATGTACCTGTTATCAAGAAAACACACAAAGTAAATACAAGGGATGCAACTATTATTCTTTTCTAATTATTTACTTGAATGCATCAATGATCACATGTATGCACACCAAATAAATAGAAACATTCACTAAATCATCCATATGGATAAGTTCATGAACTACCTAGTGTGTGATGTGGTTTCCATCATGATCATTGTTTAACCAAATGGATAGGAATCCTCTCCTTGACCATGTTCCTACCTTCGATTAATCTTGCACCCACTTAAACTCATTCACACATTAATAGGTCAACCCCATAAAATCATAATCATCACACGTTCATAATCTAAATCATCATCAATTTCTCATATTGATGTTAAATTGTCATTTCTATCATTACAATATATTTTAATCACTTACAATTAAACACACACACACACACACACACACACACACACACACACACACACACAGATATATGTATATATATATATATATATATATATATATATATATATATATATATATATATATATATATATATATATATATATATATATATATATATATATATATATATATATATATATATATATACTATTTTAGTTTAATCATTAAAACATAAATAGAAAATTAACTAATTTAATGTCTAAATAAAGTTGTATTCACTATTTCATCAATAAAAAATAATGGCACATGACACTTGTTGGCATATGTGCAGAGCATGATGACATGATGATATTGTATGTTTGTGAGGCCCTACCCCGACCCATCCTATCATTTCAGTGATTTTCATGTTGGAACTATTATGGATTCTTTATTTTTATGCATTATGGATATATAAATTTATATGATCCCAGAAATTTGATAACATTGATATATTGATGCTTCATTTCTATGCCTTGTGGATATAGAATTTTATATGATTCTAGAATAGGATAACATTGAGATGATGTATGTCATTATTTGATTTGCAAGACTTTATTAGGAAGCTAGAAATATGATGCATATCTTATGAATGGATTAATTTTATGAGGACCATGATAATTGCTTATGTGGATTTGCTTTGATATATGGAAAATTGAATTGTATGATGTCAATTGTATGTAGAGTGATTGATGTGTATTCTTATTTATGTGGTTTAATACTATATGAGACTATTGGAAAGTACTAATATGTAATTGAGATGCACAGGAAATTATCCATGCGACCATGAAAACATTATGGAGAATCAAGTCTAGGCCTATGTACGTTCGTAAAACCAGGGGTTGTCTATTTGGAGAGACAACGCCGCATATGTATTGTATTTTATTCATAAACGTAAACGTTTGCATGTGTGTAAATTGTATTTATTAAATTGTTTAAATCATTCAAGGGACAATTGCCATGTCTGTATTTGTGATGTGGAATTTTTTGTAGTGTCACTTGACACATATGTTGTATGTTGTGTTGGAAATTGTCATGTCACCTTTTTGAGAGATTTACTTTTTGTTTAATTGATATATTTCCAAATTATCCTTGAAATGATTTTTGTTGTGTTCTTGGATGCCATGAGTTCGTTGTGATTTACTATCTAGCAGTTCTCCTCAAAAGTATTTGGTCCACTTCCACCCTTGTAAAACATCACATTATGTGATGAAGTTTCAGCTTTGGGATGCGAATGTGTTTGTTGAGTTTTTCCCCTTGCTAGTTTGTGTTTGCTTGAGTGTAACCCGTCTAGGACTTGGTTCTCCAAGCTCGGGAGTGGCTTCTAGTAAGCCTAGGTTGGGAGATGAGCACCCTATGGTCACAACCTTAAATTTTGAATGCAGGTTGCTTGGAAAAGAAAGCTAGGAGTTGCAGTTTTTACTTTAGTTGCAGAAAGAAAAAGAATGTAATATTATTTTGTTGAAAAGAAAAGAAGGGAAAGGAAGGAGTTTTTCTGTTGTAATAATATTGTAATGACTTAGAAATCTATAATATTGACTGTGCCTTAAGATGTATTTTACTGATGTAAGGATCACTTAAAATAAATAAAAGAAAAAAAAGGAATGCATTTGCTTAACTCTATTTGTATAAAGTGCAAGGGAAAGGAAATGTATTGTGTTGTCTATTATTTAAATCTGTATTTTATTTAAAATTTGTCATCTATTTATCTCTGTAATTATATATAAAAAAATAAAAAAATGCAGTAAGAGAAATGGGAATGTGTTAGGTGTATTTTCTTTTCTAGAATATTTAAATGTTGCTGCAGTTATATTTATTACTGTCATCTTTTATTTCCTATTTAAACATTGCAGAAATTAATCTAGGAATAATAATCTAAAAGATAGTTATGGTATTATCTGTTTTAAGGCATTTTAGGAAAGAAAATGAAAATACATATTTAGCCTTGGACAATGGGACCAAAATATCTTCACTATGCTAAGTTATTTTGAAAAGAAAATGGTTAGTTTAAATACCTGATATTAGGAATAAATTGAGGTTATGAATTAATATGTTCTTGTTAAATTAAAATCATTTAAAAAAAAAAACTACATCCATTCAAATGCTATCTATTTTCTTTATGATATCCCTGCCAGTTAATATTTCTAAGAAAATATATGCATATACAGACTTAAAAAACTAGATATCTGCAAATAGATTTATGACTATTTTTAAAGGAAGAAATGAACTGGTTGATATGTTTTTTCAAACTATTAGAACTGACAGTCACAATGTTGTTAATACTGCATAATATAAACCTATTTAATCTAGCTAAATGAATATTGTATACATGATAACTAGATCACATATTGCAAAAAAAAAAGAGAAGTGAATGTGTATCTGTTACATGTTGTCACTATTTAGCTATTTCCTGCATGTAAAAAAAAGAGATTAAAAATCTAACTTTGAAATATATATATACATTAAATATATTTTAAATAAAATATATATATATATATATATAATTCGGAAGAAACCCCACCCGAGGGTCCCGTAGAGTCGAAGCTCCATGCGGGAGCCCCTCGGTGGCCCGGGCCCACAAACCGTCGATGGCGCCGCTGCGGCCCACGTCCTACAAGGGCGACCTTGGCCATCACTGCGGACCACGCCCTGTAGGGACGCCGTAGAGTCATTGCAAGTCGCACCCCACAGGGACGCCTCGGTGTCACTGCGGGCCGCGACTCGCAATGGCGTCTCGGCGCCGCTGCAGGTGGCCCCGTACCTTTGCAGCTCTCTCTCCTCCCTTTGGGTGGCTCCGCCTTCAAACCCCGCCCGCCTCCATTTCGGTCGCCGCCTCCTTTGTACCCTACAACACACACACACACTCACACAATAAAAAAAAAAGATAAACCCTAACCCAGTTTCAGGTTAGGGTAAAGGCAATACAACAAGATTAAAATTTTAGTTAGATAAAATATGCAACCCTAATCCAATTTCGGATTAGGGTTTGCATTCAAATAAAAGACAAGAAGTATTAGGGTTAGCATATGAAAATTATAAAATAACAGGGTTGATATTTTTAAAAATAAAAGAAAGATAATAACTCTACTCTAATTAGGGTTTGCAAGTCAAAATAATAATTTTAATAAGAAGAGGGGGAAAGTTGTTTTTAAAATAAAAAATAAAATAAAATAAAATTCCCCCCCATTTAATTTTAGCTATATGTGTTATTAATTTAAAACGCCTTATTTGGTTAGGGAGAAAATTAATTTTAATATAGTTTTTTATATATATAGGATTTCAAATGGAGATTAATATTATATAGTTACATTAATCGTATAATTGATTTAATTTATTTAACTACGGAAACTCTATAGTTATTTTTATATATATTCAATTAAATATGGACGTTAAGTTAAATTTAATTTGGGAGAATTTGTAAATGAGAATTATTAATTATTTTATTTGAAATTTTAACCTATGAGGCCAATTTTGGCCAGATTATTTAATCATCGAAATTTGAAGGTTTAGGGGAAATTAAATTGGCTTTAGTATAAATTAGATTTATTTGGCAAATAACATTATTAATTTTGAAATCTTATTGGCTAAATATAAATAATGAATTTTGCATGCGCTCGACTAATTAAATTTTAGATTTAAGATATCCACACCATTATTCAATTAGCCCGGAAAAATTTAAATGCAATTTAAATATTTAATTTTCCCTCGACTTTAATTAGTGGCAATTTAATTAGGTTGACTAAATTAACTAATTAAATTGCGAGGATCCTCTTAGGGAATAATTAGTCCTCATTAATTAATGTCAATTTTATGAGTGAGTTAATTATTCCAATCCTAGTAAACAATTCTACTTGCATCTTAGTTAAGACAAAACTCAATTGATTTCATTTTAATGTAGACTATTTGTGAGTTTATGTTGTTTAAAAAAAAAAATTTAAAAATTGTTGTTCCGTTTTTGCCCAAAAGTTTGGGCACGACATTTTGGTACCAAAGCAAGGTTTCCAACACTAGGAACCTTTCTCCATTACGTTTTGCTTTAATTATTTAATTAATTAATTAATTTTTTCTCCAAAATTATTTATTCGTTATATTTTATTTTATTTTCTCATAAGGATGCCTCTGACTACGCGACAAGTTTGCAAGCGTGGAAGGGGTCCTAGGCGTACATGTATGGCACGCGAGGATGTTGATAGGGAGGAACTGATTCCAGAAGGGAACCCAGAGGCCCCTCCCAAACCACCGGTTGACCCAAACCGAGACATTTTATTATCACTTTAGAACCTGATTGGGATAGTTCAGGATAGGCTTCCAACAGTTGACTGTCATGCAGAAAACCAGAACTTAGGGAGCCATAGATCAGCAGATAGGGAACTTAGTAGGAGTCCACCTCCTAATCCCGTAGAGGGCCAGGCTGAGCATGATCCCAAGTCCATTCATTTACCGGGACCATCTCTAGTAGTAGCACCTGTGTACTTTGAGAGAGCAAGTCGAGAACCAGGAGATTTGATCAGAGAGGTTTTGCGCCTCCAACCACCATCTTTTGGGGGATCTACCGACGGGGTAGAAGCTAAGGCTTGGCTTTTGATCCTAGATCAGTGCTTTGCATTACATTCTTACAAAAGCAATATGAAGGCACGAGTTGCAGTCCACCTTTTGAGAGGGACGACCTCCACATGGTGGAAACAGGAGGAATACAGGTGTGGCCTAGCTGCAGACACCCTCACATGGGAGATCTTCACTGAGAGGTTCAGGGAGAGATACCTGTCAGAGCACTTCAAGCAGTGTAGGATAGATGAGTTCCACGACCTCCAGCAGAAGGGTCTCTCAGTGACCCAGTATGAGAGCAAGTTCATTGAGCTCCTACCTTATGTGGATTACCTGAAGGACAAGAAGATTCTCGTCAACCATTTTATCAAGGGACTTAATGCCGAAATAGAAGGACCGGTAAGGATGGCCACTCCAGGGAGCCTTTGGGTTATCGTGGAGAAGGCCTTGATAGCCGAGGAGATTCAGGTCTGGCCACAGGACATGAGGGGTCAGTTTCAGAATCGAAACCTGACACCCCAATCTTTCAGGTTTCAGAAACCCCACTGGAAAGGCAACCACAGAAATGCATTGGGATCCTATAAACCCCCTCCTCCATAGCAGTCACAGCAGAATCAGAGGCAGAGGCCCCCTCAAGGATAGCAGGGCTCTAAGCCCAAGAAGTGGCATTCATAGGGTCCTAGGCGCGACCAAAGAGCACAAGGTACATACACACCTTCGGCACAGACTCAGCAGTCCTCTAGGGGGGTACAGTGGTTCGAGCAAGATAGGTGGGCAACCTTTCTCTAGGCCTCAAGGCGCACAGTTTCAGGCATGCGGTGCTTGTTTCACATGTGGAGCCATGGGGCACATGGAAACATAGTGTCTGCAAGGTCAAATGGCAGGTAGTTAGAGGATGGCAGCATCAAACCCTATAGTTGGAGATATGGGCAAGTCCCATAGAGTCTTCGCAGCGGTAGACAACCACCAAGCAGAGCACTAGGCCACAGTCATTGAGGCTGCAAGTATGATCAGAGGTATCGGTATTTCTATATTGTTTGACTCGGGAGATACTGACTCCTTTATATCTCCATTGGTTGTGGAACATTGCAGGCTAGTGGTAGTTAGGCAAGGTGTTAGTTGGGAAGTGGAGTTAGCATCAGGGGCTAGAGTGTCAGTGCATTCAGAGGTTAGGGGATGTTCGCTCTAGATTGGTAATACCACCACCTTAGTAGACCTTAGAGTTACACCACTCAGATCTTATGGCATCGTACTTGGCATGGATTGGCTTTACACCCACAGAGCCAAGATGGATTGTTGCCTGAAAAAGATCGAGTGTGAGGATGATCATGGTGCTCCCGTAGTAATCACTGGGATTCAGAGGTCCGTGTCTCTTTATATGATTTCCACTATGCATCTTAAGCGGAGCATGCGAAAGGGATGTCAGTTGTTTTCTATCACCATCAATGATAGAGAGGAAGAAAATGAGAAGGAGCCTTCCCTAGATGATCATCCCATCCTTGAGGCGTTTGCAGATGTGTTTCCAGCCGAGCTACCTGGTATGCCACCTAGCAGACTAGAGATTGACTTCCACATAGATCTAGTACCAGGAGTCGAGCCAATTTAAAGAGCACCTTATAGGACGACCACACATGAGCTTAATGAGCTCAAGATGTAGCTTGAGGAACTCTTAGAGAAGGGTCACATTCATCCTAGTGTCTCCCCTTGGGACGCACCAATCATCTTCATGAAGAAGAAGCATGGGTCCCTTCGGTTATGCATGGATTATAGGCAACTGAACAAAGTAACCATCAAGAACCGTTATCCCTTGCCTAGGATCGATCACTTGTTTGATCAGTTTCAGGGTGCTAAAGTGTTTCCCAAAATAGATCTGAAGTCAGGGTATCATCAGTTGAGGATTGTGGAGAGTGATATCCATAAGACCGCGTTTCACACCAAATATGGCCACTATGAGCTCACTATGGTCCCATTCGGTCTTACGAATGCTCCAGCTATATTCATGAGTCTCATGAATGGGGTATTCTACAATTTCCTTGATTGATTTGTGGTTGCGTTCCTCGGTGACATATTGATATATTCTTGAAATGAGAAGGAGCATGAGGAGCATTTGAGGCAAGTTTTGCAGTGTTTGAGGGACAACCAGTTGTTCAGTAGTTTTTCGAAGCATGCTTTCTTTAGATCAGAGGTCAAGTACCTTGGGCATGTTATATCCGGTGATGGGATCACAGTTGACCCATCAAGGATCAGAGCTATTATGGATTGGCCAGCGCCAACCAGTGTGACAGAGGTCAGGAGCTTCATGGGTTTAGCAAGATACTACAGACGCTTCGTTGAGTGCTTTTCCAGAGTTGCACATCCCATTACATCCCTCCAACTAAAGGGAAAGAAATTTGAGTGGACAAAGAGGTGTGAGAGGGATTTTCAGGATCTGAAAAGGGCACTCACTAGTGCAGCTATCCTCATTGTGTCAGACCCCATGACTGATTTCATGGTATGCACGGATGCTTCCTTGGATGGATTAGGAGCACTCCTTATGCAAGAGGGTCGAGTTATAACTTACAAGTCTAGGAAAATTAAGACTCACGAGCTTAACTATCCTATGCATGACCTAGAGCTTGCAGCAGTAGTACATGCACTTGTGAGGTGGAGACACTTCCTTTTGGGTCATCACTTCGAGCTTCATTTAGACCATCAAATTTTGCAGTACATCTTCACCCAGCCTAATCTTAATGCCCGTCAAAGGAGATGGATGGATTTTTTATGTGAGTATGATTTTGATGTCCGCTACATCAAGGGGAAAGAAAATGTAGTTCAGATACCCTGAGCAGGAGATGACGTGAGGTATACTCCATATCTATGAGCACAGATTTGAGAGACCGTATATTGCAGCAGTTGCTAGAGGATGGATGGTATCTAGAGTTTGTCAGAGGATTCGATCTCAGGAGACCCTGGAGGGGAAGTATGTGGATTACTCTTTAGAGTCCGATGGACTATTACGCCATAGAGGGTGCATCTATGTACCTTCTCCCAAGAGATTGTGAGATCTCATTGTCATGGAGGCTCATAGAGATCCTTATGCAGCACATCCCAGGGTTAAGAAGATGCATGCAGACTTGAGGCAGTTATATCATTGGCCAGGTATGCGGCAACTTATTACTGAGTTAGTTGCTCGATACCTTGAGTGTCCGAGAGTCAAGGCGGAGCACCGCCATCTTGGTGGGTTGCTCCAATCTCATGCTATACTAGAATAGAAATGGGATACTATATCCATGGATTTCATCATTGGTCTTCCCATGTCATCTCATCGCCATGATGCTATCATGGTGACAGTTGACAAGTTGACCAAAGTGGCCCACTTCTCACTAGTCCGGACTACCTTCACAGCACTAGCAGTGGCACAGGTGTTCTTGCGAGACATTTTCAGGCTTCATGGTGTTCCACGCAAGATTATTTTCGATAGGGATTTCATCTTCACTTCTTCCTTTTGGAAGGCATTACAGGCAACATTGGGTACCAAGCTCAATTTCAACACAGCCTATCATCTGGAAATGAATGGAAAGACAGAGCGGGTTAACTAGGTGTTAGAGGATATGCTCTGCATGTATGTCATGGATCATCAGACTAGATGGGAGGAGTACCTTCATTTAGTAGAGGTTGCCTATAATAATGGGCATCACACTTCTTTGGGGATGCTGCCCTTTCAGGCCTTGTATGGAAGACCTTGTAGGACACCTCTGAGTTGGGACCGTATTGAGGATAGAGTGGCCATAGGTCCTGAGATGGTTTGTGATATGGAGCAGCAGGTAATTTTGATTAGACAACACCTTAGAGAGGCACATGATAGGCAGAAGAAGTATGCAGATGCAAAGAGGATAGACCAGAGTTACATGGTTGGGGACATAGTTTTTCTGAGAGTACGGTTGCATAAGAGTCCAATCCGTTATGGAAAGCGTTCTAAGCTTGTACCTCGCTTTGTCAAACCATTTGAGATCCTTGAGAGGATAGGACCAGTTGCTTATTGCCTAGCTTTGCCACCTAGCCTGTCACGCATCCACGATGTGTTTCATGTTTTAGTTTTGAGGAAGTATATCTATGACGAGTCTCATATTTTAGATTGGGATGCCTTACAGGTGAAGTCAGATAGGCAACTAGCTTTGGAGCCCATTCACATTTTGGCTCACCGGACGTTGGCCCTTTGAGGTTGAGAGCTGGACCAGGTTAGGGTCTAGTGGGAATGCTATGATGAGGTTACAACTTCATGGGAGGATGCAGCACGCATGAGATCACAGTACCCTCATCTTTTTTATGAACTCCACGAGGAAGTTCATGCCTAGAGGGGGAGGGTGTGAGGCCCTACCCTGACCCATCCTATCATTTTAGTGATTTTCATGTTGGAACTATTATGGATGCTTTATTTTTATGCATTATGGATATAGAACTTTATATGATCCTAGGAATTTGATAACATTGATATATTGATGCTTCATTTCTATGCCTTGTGGATATAGAATTTTATATGATTCTAGAATAGGATAACATTGAGATGGTGTATGTCATTATTTGATTTGTAGGATTTTATTAGGATGCTAGATATATGATGCATATCTTATGAATGGATTAAGTTTATGAGGACCCATAATAATTGCTTATGTGGATTTACTTTGATATATTGAAAATTGAATTGTATGATGACAATTGTATGTAGAGTGATTGATGTGTATTCTTATTTATGTGGTTTGATACTAAATGAGACTATTGGAAAGTACTAATGTGTAATTGAGATGCGCAGGAAATTATCCATGTGACCATGGAAACATTATGGAGAATCAAGCTTAGGCCTATGTACATTCGTAAAACTAGGGGTTGTCTATTTGAAGAGACAACACCCCGTATGTATCGTATTTTATTCATAAACATAAATGTTTGCATGTGTGTAAATTGTATTTATTAAATTGTTTAAATCATTCAAGGGACAATTGTCATGTATGTATTTGTGATGTGGAATTATTTTGTAGTGTCACTTGACACATATGTTGTATGTTGTGTTGGCAATTGTCATGTCACCTTTTTGAGAGATTTACTTTTTGTTTAATTGATATATTTTCAAATTATCCTTGAAGGTTCCAATAATTCTAGGATAGTGAGCCATAAGGAGGGTCAACTCAGAGTTGACCTGGAGGTTAACTTTAGGTGGAATTTCAAAGGGTCAAATCAACTCCTAGAGTTAGTTTTGGGGCATTTTTATTGGGCCTCATGGGGTACCTATGGGTGAAGGCCAAATTTGGCCATGTGTCTTTCCCCTAGGGCTTGCTTAACCACCCAAAAAAGTGGGTTGTCCTAGATGGTCGAATTTCATCTTTACAAGTGCCATCCTTGGTTAGATAACCTTCTTGGTAGGTGTTATTCCTCTTCCCCATTTCATTCCTCTTCTTGAGGTGCCTTGGTTAGGGAGTGTGTAAGACCTAGGGAAGACTTGTTGGCATTTCAATCGAAAGGAGATTGTTGGCATTTCAATAAGGATATTAAGAAGGTTGTTGGAGATTATTGATATAACTGAAGAAGGATGATTACTGTCTTGATAATATTATTTTGGCATTGATGTCAAGAAATTGATTTTCTGATTTAGTATGATATTGCCATATCTTGAGAAATATGTTTTGATGAGTATTAAGAGGTCGGTAAGTGACACAGAAAGAATGTGATAATGAAGGGGAGAAATAAGTTATTCAACGGGCAATTATTACCGAGTTAGACAATGATGAGATCATGTTGTTTTGAGTGTTTGATATCCTACATATGTTGTTGATTATAAGTTCAATACTGTAATATGTCACCGAGCAAAGAACCTAGTTGGTAAACCCTAAGGTACCTAGTCGGTAAACCCTAAGGTTATCGATATCGGTTAAAGAAGGCAGAATGTCTACCGAGTGAATTTCAGTATTAATCGAGTAAAAAATGAGTTATAATATATCGCATTGGATGAATAAAAGCATTATTTAATGAAGGATGCAGATGAGCTAGAGATGAATAAATGATTGGTATGTCGCACAAGAAGTGTTAAGGATCTACGGCAATGGAAAATCAAGAGGAAGATCTACAAAACAGATTGAACTGCAATAACCTAGCACAAGTTCCAAGGAAGGAATACAAGTTCCAAGGTGAGGTAAAACATTTTTTAGATCGAAGGATACATTGAACCTAGTCAAGTTTGTTGATCTGATGGCTAAGATTGATCATGGGAAATGTGATCAAGGAGATTAAGCAGTTAGAAATTGTTTATAAATAAGAAATTGTTGGTGAACAATGTATGCGGGAAAATGTATGCACAATGATGCTACAGTAATGTTTACCGAGCACAAAATCTTGAAGATTTGATTGTAGAACAGATTGAGAAGCCCAACAAGGGACAAGATAAGTCTTATGACAAGATTGTTTTGAGAAAATAGAATCTGCTTTAGCATTTCAGATGTGAAGTTGCAGATATATTTTATTACTGTTATTTATTTTGTAAGTGACAGGATATCTCTTAACTGAGTGGACTTAACAGTCTTATTTGTAAATCCTCTAGCAAGGTAACATTCTAGTTGAGTGTTTGAAATCCTTTGACAAGGTCACTTCTAACAAAGTGCAAGATTCTAACAGATCTGAGGGAAACCCCTTAACCGGGTCACATCTAGCAATGTGTTTGTAATCTTTAACAGGATTTGCTTTTAACCGAGCATACTCTAGAAGGGTATATTTCTTAGTGGGTCCAAAATCCCACAGTGGTTTTTCCCTATTTGGGTTTCCATGTTAAATCTGGTGTTATATGTGTTGTGATGTTATCTCTTCATGAGTTTGAATGTGTGTAGGGGAAGAAGCAAGACTAGGCTAACATGCCCTAATCCTACCTTTTGACACACATTGTGGAATACGAAAGAGCCTAGAGGTATCACACAATTGGCTACTTCTTTTTGTGGAAGAGAGAGCCACAGGCTACCTATTAGGTTTTCTATTCCTTTGTTGTAATTGAAAGATAAAATGATGCAAGTTCAATTCCTAACCCCAAAGTGCTAGTATGAACTAGTAACAAGATTGCAGAATTGAGATTAAACAATGGAAAGCTGTAAACACAAGGACAAGACAAGAATGCAGATGCGTACCCGGAGTTAAAATCTGAGTGAAAATGTTTGGGACGGGGGCGCAGGCGCCACTGTCCTGATTGTACCCCTGAAACTGCTCCTGAAACTGCTATTTTGCAACCTGAAAAGCTGTCGGAAATGTTGAAACTTGTTGTCTGACAGAGGGACCAGGGTGCCCAACTCCCCTATCCCAGGGACTACGGTGCCCAACGTCCCTGTCTTGGCAGGACCAAGGCACCCCACACCCCTGTCCTGGTCTTTTGCCCTGAAATTTGGTGTGTAGCTCAGTTTCTGTCTGCTTCTGCCGAATCTGCAACTTGCGGCGTCGTCTGAATCCTGAAATCTGCACTTATATCTGAAAAGGTATGGTGGGCGGCTATATAGGGTTTTGCCTTAGTCAAACCCCTGCTTTGGTGATTTCCACCTCCACGAATAGCCAAGTTGTATTGTAAAAGTAGTGTGTGTGCAAGATCCTAAAATGCAAGTAAGCAAACTAGAGCAACCTAGAAAGTAAACCCTAATTGCTTGTAAATGATAATGTAAATGCTCCAAATCAAGATGCAAAGTGATCTAAAGAATGAATACAAATGATATAATGAGGCTTATGCAAAGACATGAAAACAACATGAAATCATACCCAACCCCAAGGGAGGGGTACAAGCCAATCTTCATTCAGTGATCCTCTATTGCTCTTCAATGTCTTCAAAGCCCTAAATGGATGAATGAAATTGATGAATGCTTGATGGATGGATGTTAAATGTTGTTGAAGTCTTCAAAGATCTTCTCTTTCGCTGCATAGAAGGACCCTGAAACCAAAATTTCCATCCTTTCAAATGAAGAAAGAGAGCTCTTATATATGAAACCCTAGGTCTTAATTTCAACTTTAGGCCAACTTAGAGATTGAATCTCCTACCAATTTCTTGGGGTTAAGCTTTATTTTATGATTGGATCGCGCTCCTAAAATTTCGGGAAAAATGTCTGGGACCGTGTGCACTCCGGGCGCCATGGTCCTGACAACTTTTCACCAAATTTTCAGGGCTGTCGGATATGATGATTTTAGAGAGAATCCCGAAGTTACAGCTGATTTCAAGATGTTTTGACCCCTGAAATCAGGCCTTAAAGCTCAAAATAGGACCTAATTAGGGTTTTTGATTAAATGATGTATTGGAGGAATAAAATGAAAGGGGCACACTTTAATGAAAAGGGCCCAACTTTATGATATGGGAGATGATAAAATGGAACCTTAGACCTAATTAATTTAATTACTTAAGTGCTAAAGGGGAAATGCAATGCAAAATGCAAAATGCGCCAAGGCGGGTGCTAAACTAGGTGTGAAATTGTACCACCCTAGCAAGTGCGTACAATTTACGACGCTACAGAATGTTTTACAATTTTGGCTAGATATTCTGAAGTATAAGTTACCGAGGTTGAATCTATTGAATATATTGAAGATTAAGTTTGTATGATTCACCCCCCCCCTCTCATCTTATTATTTATTGGCATCAGATCTTTACAATAGGTATCAGAGCTTTGGACTCCGGAAGAAAAGTTTAAAGGTACTAGAGGCAAAGATCCGAAGATGTATAAAAGGGATGCACCAAAGCTAAACAAGTCAAGTTTCTCCACATGACAGAAAAGGATGAAGCTGCATTTATCAGGAATTGGAGAATATGCAACATATTATCTAGAGAATGACTACATAGCACCTAGCACCAACCCGATGACAATGGAAGAGATAAAGGCAAAACAAGAACATATTCAAGCTATGATTGAAATAACATCTGCATTGACCGACTCAGAGTTTAATGATCTAGAAGGTTGTAATGATGCAAAGGCGATGTGGTCTAAGCCCATATCTGTGTATGGTGGTGATGAACATGTTCAAACAGAAAAAGTAGATAGTCTAAGAGGACAACTTGAATCCATGAGAATGAATGAAGGTGAGAACATAACACAATATAGTACAAGGTTAAAGGAAATTGTCAATCAAATTAAAGGAGCAGGAGGAACTATTGAAGAAAAGGATGTAACAAGTAAGTTGTTGAGAACCCTTCTACCTACTTATGTCATTCAAGTCTCTGCAATCAATGAATTAAGGTCTGTACCAAACATGCCAGTCTCTTTGGATGCCACTATCGGTAAGCTACATGCATTTGAGTTAAGTAATTTTGATAACAGTGTGTCTTCGGTAAATAAAGTTGAATCTGCATTTAGTTCTTTTAATATTGGTGAATCTGATGATTACAATGATAGAATGTATAAGTATACTAAAGGAAATCATAGTGGAGCAAGTGAGATATTTTGTAAAAACATGGAAGAGGTACACAAACTATATGAAGAAATCAAAAAGAAAGAAGAGTTTGAAGCATTATTAACCAGAAGGTTACCGAGAGGCAAAGGTAAGTATAAAAGAAAGTTACCTTTAAAATGTTTTAACTATGATAGAATAGGACATATGGCTTCTAACTGTCCTGACAAAGAATCTAGTGAAAAGAGAGCATACCGAGATGATAGACAGAAAGACAACCAATACAGAGGACACCGAGACTTCAGAAGGAAAGATAGAAAGACATGCTTAGTAGCTGATGAGGAATCCAATGATGATAAATCTGATGAAACTGATATAGAGGAAGTTGTTTATGTGGCTATTAAAGATGGATCAGATGAAGAAAGGTATGAAGAAAAAGCCCTAATATCTCACATAAATAATAATGATTCTTGGATCATAGATAGTGGATGCTCTCATCACATGACAGCTGATAAACACAAGTTTGTTAAATTAGAAGATTGTGATGGAGGTTATGTAAGATTTGGTAATGGTGCACCATGTCTGGTGAAAGGTAAAGGTTCTATCACACTTCTTGACAATGCTAAATGTAATGATGTATACTGGGTTGAAGGTTTGAAATACAATTTTTTGAGTGTAGCACAGCTAAACAATACAGGATACCGAATAGAATTTCAGAAGGGAATTGTCAAAGTTCATGACAAGAATGGAAAGCTAGCTGCTACTGAGACTCAAACAAGAGGTAATACATTTCATCTTGACTCAACTCGAAACAAATGTCTATATGCAAAAATAGAAGATACCTGGTTATGGCATAAAAGGTTTGTCATGTAAATTTTGATAATCTGATCAAAATAAGTACAAAGCACCGAGTAAGAGGTCTACCGAGCTTGGAAAATCCTGAGAATGCTATGTGCCAAGGATGCCAGATGGGTAAGATGACAAGATCAAGCTTTACAAGTAAGTCCTACACTTCTAAAGGAATTTTAGATCTTGTACACACTGATCTTTGTGGTCCCATGAAAGTTCAAAGTTATTATGGTGATAAATATTTCATATTATTTGTGGATGATTACTCAAGGATGATGTCAGTTATGTTTTCAAAAGAAAAATCAGAAGATTTTCAAATGTTTAAATGGTACAAGGCAAGAGTTGAAAATGAAATAGGAAGACAACTGAAATGTCTTAGATCAGATAAAGGAGGAGAGTTCACATCTGATGAGTTCAACTTATTCTGCAATGATCATGGTATAAAAAGACAATTCTCTGCACCGAGAACTCCACAGCAAAATGGGATAGCTGAGAGAAGAAACAAATCTATTGTGGATTGTTCCAGAACCCTGATGATTGAAAAGAAAGTGCCACAAACATTTTGGAGAGAAGCAATAAGCATGGCAGTTTACACCCTGAACCGAGTACAACTGAAGAAAGGAACTATGAAGACACCATATGAAATCTGGTATGACAAGAAACCTAATGTAAGTTATTTTAAAATCTTTGGAAGTAGATGCTATGTTCACAAAGATGACAGAAATGGAAAGTTTGATTAGAAAAGCGAGGAAGGAACTTTTCTTGGTTATTCTTCTAGAAGTAAAGCATTTAAATGTCTGATCAAATCATCTAACAAAATAGTAGAAAGTGCAAATGTGAAAATTGATGAATTTGTAGAAAGAAATGATGAAGGAAATTCCAAAGAACCAGAAAATTATGAAGAATTTGTTTATGTTCAACCGAGAAGTCCTACCGAAAAAGTTGCTGAAGAAAATGAAGATAATATCCAGTTACCGAGTGATGAAGAAGATCATACAAAGCCTACCGAACCTATATTAGCCAAATATGTCAAAAGAAATCATGCATCAAATCAGATTATAGGAGATAAGGATGATCCAGTGATGACAAGGAACAAACTGAGACATAACACATGTTTGATATCTGAATTTGAACCAAGAATAGTAAAAGAGGCATTTAACAATGAAGATTGGGTAAATCCTATGATAGAAGAGATTGATCAAATCAAGAAGAATGAAACATGGGCATTGGTCCCAAGATCGAAGGACAAAAATGTAATCAGTACAAAGTGGATTTTCAGAAACAAGCTAAATGAAAAAGGTGAGGTCATTCGGAACAAAGGAAGACTAGTTTGCAAAGGTTATGCTCAAGAAGAAGGAATAGATTATGGTGAGACTTTTGCACCTATGGCTAGACTTGAGGGAGTAAGAACATTTTCTGCATATGCTGCTTTCAAAAATTTCAAAGTATATCAAATGGATGTTAAATTTGCATTTTTGAATGGTATACTAGAAGAAGAAGTTTATATTGAACAACCTTAAGGATTTGTTGAAGACAAGAATAAAGATCAGGTATGTAAATTGAACAAAGCTTTATATGGTCTGAAACAAGCACTTAGAGCATGGTATGAGAGACTGCACTCTTACTTAATCAAGATTGGTTTTATAAGAACAAGTGAAAACATCAATATGTACATGAAGAATGATGAGGACAATGGAACACTGATCTCAGCCACATTTGTTGATGATATTATTTTTTGTGGAAATGATTCTCTATGCAAGAACTTTGGAAATGAAATGTGCAAAAAATTTGAGATGTCATTAATCGGTGAGATAAAGTATTTTATAGGTTTACAAATACTACAAATGAAAGATGAGATTTTCATTACTCAATCCAAGTACATAAAGGAAATCTTGAAGAAATTTGGAATGGAGGATTCTAAACCTGTAAGTACTCCTATGACTACTAACTATAAACTATCAAAGAATGATGAATCTGCATCTGTTGATGAGACACTTTATCGATCCATGATTGGAAAGTTGCGATATGTTGTTCACAGCAGGCTGGATATAGTACATGTTGTTAGGTCCCAGAGACAACTGAGAGCGGGGGGGGGGGGGGGGTGAATCAGTTGTCTAATAAATTCAAACCAAAAACCACTTAACCAACTTAATGCTTAATACCAGTAAACCAGTTAAGTATGCCGGTAGACAGTGTTAATAGTAAATTGCTATACCGGTAAAGATTAATGCATGAAACATAAACATAAAGTCATCCACAACACATAACACCAATATTTGTACGTGGAAACCCTGTAAGGGGAAAAACCATGGTGGGAAACCTTACCCACAATCAGATAATACTCCTGCAGATAGTATGTGTACATAAATGGGGTCTGCACATGCAGAAAGGCCAACAGCCTAGAGCTCACTGCTCAATCACAAAATGGGAGTCACACTGACTACAGTTGGATGGTTAAATCCAATAAGAATGTACTACATAAAATAGCATCTTCATATGCTGGATTCAGTACCGGTGTAATGCTGATATGCTTTCACAAAAACCTAGCTTCACCTTCAAATGATGTCTTCATATATAGCTCTGCTTAATCTCGCATATACCTTCTCACAATTCTTTTTGGCATTCCACATTCAATCTTACAAATAAAATCTTACATTTATACCATAATCTAAGACCAATTTTAGTAGGTCGGCTCTACAAGATATTACAATAAAAACATTTTACAAACAATATAATATCTGATGCAATAACCGATTGAACATGTCGGCTTAATGCATTTACAACAAAAATAAATCATCTCCATAGCGTGCCATGCTGATTTGGAAAGGATAAACCTGTCGGTGTAACCCTAGGTAACCTTGGACCTATTTGCTGGTAAAAGCAAATATGAAAATATGAATATACCAATGATTAATTCTTCAAAACAAAGTGTCCACATGATGTCTTCAAGATTACCAAGTGTCTTCCATATCATTCCAAGTGCCGGTGAACCATATACCAATAACTGTGCAATAGTTACTTGCTTTGCCGGTGAATGTTGCTGGATCTCCAAAGTGCTAGTGTTTTAGTAGGTGTTGACATCAATGACAAAACCATACCAAAATACCAACACATGCAGTAGGAATAGTTGCAAGATTTTCTACAGATCCCAAAGAAACCCATATGACAGCAATCAAGAGAATTTTCAGATACCTGAGAGGCACTGAAGATTATGGCTTAGTATATGAAAAGAGGAATGATTTTGATTTAAAAGTTTATACTGATGCTGATTGGGCAGGAAACATTGATGATAGGAAAAGCACAAGCGATGGAGCTTTCTTTTTGGGAGATAGACTAGTAAGTTGGCTTAGCAAGAAACAAGGATGCATTTCACAGTCAACAGCTCAAGCTAAATATGTCGCTGCAGCATTGAATTGTACCAATATAGCATGGATCAAGCAACTATTGGAAGGTATAAATGAAAATTTTACAGAGCCAGTAACTATATTTTGTGATAATACTAGTGCCATTAACATTTCAAAGAATCTGGTAATGCACTCTAAGACAAAGCATATCTCTATAAAGTATCATTATCTTAGAGAAGAAGTTCAAGAGAAGAAAGTTGTGCTGGAATATATCAGCTCAAAGGAGCAAATAGCAAACATCTTCACAAAGCCACTACCAAGGGACACTTTTGAGTATCTCAAAAGCAAGTTAGGGTTCCTACCCCTATCTTCTACTCACTGACAAAGTTAAGTGAAAGCATCAATTTGATGACTCTATAGAATATTATTTGTGGATTGATGTTGATTTACTCACTTTAGGAGGTTTTCTTAAGGTGTGCAGGAAATAGTGAATAGAGACAAGTTGCTCTGATCGAGACTGAGATGATACATCTATAACACAGCAAGGCAATCACTTCAAAGGGGAAGAAACCATGAATTAGTTCTTTTTCTTTTTGGCATTGTTGTCAAAGGGGGAGAAGACTAAATGGAGAAGATAACAGAAGACTAATGACAGGGGGACAAGACTTCAGGAGAAGGTTTAAACAACTCAAGGATAACAGGAGAAGTCTAAACATCAATCTGAATCTGAATCAGTTGGAATAAATCAAGTTGGTATTGCCATTTAAAGTTGGTATTGCCATCAATGCCAAAGGGGGAGATTGTTGGCATTTCAATAAGGATATTGAGAAGGTTGCTGGAGATTATTGATATAACTGAAGAAGAATGATTACTATCTTAATAATATTATTTTGTCATTGATGTCAAGAAATTTATTTTCTGATTCAGTATCATGTTGCCGTATCTTGAGAAGTATATTTTGATTAGTATTAAGAGGTCGGTAAGTGACATAGAAAGAATGTGATAATGAAGGGGAGAAATAAGTTATTTAATGAGCAACTATTACTGAGTTAGACAATGATGAGATCATGTTGTTTTGAGTGTTTTGGTATCCTACATATGTTGTTGATTATAAGTTAAATATTGTACTATGTCATCGAGAAAAGAACCTAGTCGATAAACCCTAAGGTACCTAGTTGGTAAACCATAAGGTTATCGATATCGGTTAAAGAAGGTAGAATGTCTACTGAGTGAATTTCAGTATTAACCAAGTAACAACCGAGTTATAATAGATCACATTGGATGAATAAAAGTATTATTTAATGAAGGATGCTAATGAGCTGGAGATGAATAAATGATTGGTATGTCGCGCAAGAAGTTTGTTAAGGATCTACGGCAATGGAAAATCAAGAGGAAGATCTACAACACAGATTGAACTGCAATAACCTAGCACAATTTCCAAGGAAGGAATACAAGTTCCAAGGCGAGGTAAAACATTTTTCAGATCGAAGGATACATTGAACCTAGTCAAGTTTGATAATCTGATGGCTAAGATTGATCATGGGACATGTGATCAAGGAGATTAAGCGGTTAGAAATTGTTTATAAATAAGAAATTGTTGGTGAACAATGTATGCAGGCAAATGTATGCACAATGATGCTACAATAATGTTTACCGAGCATAGAAGCTTGAAGATCTAATTGTAGAATAGATTGAGAAGCCTAGCAAGCCCAACAAGGGACAAGATAAGTCTTATGACAAGATTGTTTTGAGAAAATAGAATCTGCTTTCATATTTCAGATGTGAAATTGCAGATATATTTTATTACTATTATTTATTTTGTAAGTGACAGGAAATCTCTTAACCGAGTGGACTTGACAGTCTTATTTGTAAATACTCTAGCAAGGTAACATTCTAGTTGAGTGTTTGAAATCCTTTGACAAGGTCACTTCTAACAAAGTGCAAGATTCTAATAGATCTGAGGGAAACCCCTTAACTGGGTCACATCTAGAAATGTGTTTGTAATCTTTAACAGGATTTGTTTTTAATCGAGCATACTCTAGAAGGATATATTTCTTAGTGGGTCCGAAATCCCATTGTGGTTTTTCCCTATTTGGGTTCCACGTTAAATCTGGTGTTATATGTGTTGTGATGTTATCCATTCATGAGTTTGAATGTTTTACAGTTTTGGCTAGATATTCTTAAGTATAAGCTACTGAGGTTGAATCTATTGAATATATTAAAGATTAAGTTTGTATGATTCACCCCCCCTCTCTCATCTTATTATCTATTGGCATCAGAGCTTTACAAGACCAACCAATGGGAGTCTCTCACTCTATCCAAGAGGTTGGAAGGAGTGAGAGAAGCCTTCTTAGGCTAGAGATTCAGACTTAGTGAGTTAATCACCCACTCTCCATCTTTGGAGATTTTTGACAATTTTGAAGGAAGACCAATTTTGGAATAGGAATTTTGGCTAAGTGTTGCTGAAAAGATCAGTGGATTGGGCTGCTCTTCTCCTAGCTATCCTTTGAATACCCTTGTCAGATTCAAGGTTGGTGCATTTTCTTACTTTTATGTTAAGATCTGTTTGTAGGAATGCTTGAATGTAAATGTTGTTTCCTTCCTTGCATTGTATTTGTGAAAGTTTTTATGTGGTTCTTTTCCCATTTTTGTTATGCATTTTATTGTGTTTTGGGAGTATCCAAGGCCATCTTACCCTTGGGAGGGCAAAATAGTCTTGGGGGTGGAAGGCGTTTGATAGCCTTAGAGTGAGAGGCTCTCATCATGAGAGTGATCTCAAGGGTTTGTTCATGTGACCCTTGCTACATAGTTTTGTTTATGCATTCGGAGGTCATAAGGGGAGACAATATGGCATGTATGCCTTGGGGGTCATAAGGATGTGGGGGTTAAGATGATTTTTGTTGTGTTCTTGGATGCCATGAGTTGGTTGTGATTTACTATCTAGCAGTTCTCCTCAAAGGTATTTGCTCCACTTCCACCCTTATAAAACATCACATTATATGATGAAGTTTCAGCTTTGGGATGCGAATGTGTTTGTTGAGTTTTTCCCCTTTCTAGTTTGTGTTTGCTTGAGTGTAACCCATCTAGGACTTGGTTCTCCAAGCTCAGGGTGGCTTCTAGTAAGCCTAGGCTCAGAGGTGAGCACCCCATGGTCACAACATTAAATTTTGAATGTAGGTTGCTTGGAAAAGAAAGCTAGGAGTTGCAGTTTTTACTTTAGTTGCAGAAAGAAAAAGAATGTAATATTATTTTGTTGAAAAGAAAAGAAGGGAAAGGAAGGAGTTTTTTCTATTGTAATGATATTGTAATGACTTAGATATCTGTAATATTGATTGTGCCTTAAGATGTATTTTACTGATGTAAGGATCACTTAAAATAAATAAAAGAAAAAAAAAGGGAATGCATTTGCTTAACTCTATTTGTATAAACTGCAAGGGAAAGTAAATGTATTGTGTTGTTGTCTATTATTTAAATCTGTATTTTATTTAAAATCTATCATCTATTTATCTCTATAATTATATTATAAAAAAAAATGCAGTAAGAGAAATGGGAATGTGTTAGGTGTATTTTATTTTCTTGAATATTTAAATGTTGTTGCAGTTATATTTATTATTGTCACTTTTTATTTCCTGTTTAAACATTGCAGAAATTAATCTAGGAATAATAATCTAAAAGATAGTTTTGCTATTATCTGTTTTAAGGCATTTTAGGAAAGAAAATGAAAATACATATTTAGCCTTAGACAATGGGAACAAAATATCTTCACTATGCTAAGTTATTTTGAAAAGAAAATGGTTAGTTTAAATACCTGATATTAGGAATAAATTGAGGTTATGAATTAATATGTTCTTGTTAAATTAAATCATAAAAAAAAAAGCTACATGCATTCAAATGTCATCTGTTTTCTTTATGATATCCCTGCCAGTTAATATTTGTAAGAAAATATATGCATATACAGACTTAAAAAACTAAAGATCTGCAAATAGATTTATGACTATTTTTAAAGGAACAAATGATTTGGTTGATATGTTTTTTCAAACTGTTAGAACTCACAGTCACAATGTTGTTAATACTGCATAATATAAACCTATTTAATCTAGGTAAATGAATATTGTATACATGATAACTAGATCATATTTTGCAAATAAAAAAAAGAAGCAAATGTGTATCTGTTACATACTGTCACTATTTAGCTATTTCCTGCATGTAAAAAAAAGAGATTAACAATCTAACTCTGAAATATATATATATATATATATATATATATATATATAAAAGAAAAATTAATTACAAAAAAATTTTGGAAGAAACCCCACCCGAGGGTCCCGCGGAGCCAAAGCTCCATGAGGGAGCCCCTTAGTGACCCGAGCCCACACAGGCGCCAGTGCGCCGCTGTGGGCCGCGTCCCGCAGGGGCGGCCTTGGCCGCCACCACGGACCGCGCCCCGCAAGGACTTCGCGGCGCCACTACGAGCCTTGCCCCGTAGGGATGCCTCGGCGTCACTGCGGGCCGCGACCCGCAGTGGTGTCTCGGCGCTGCTGCGGGTGGCCCTGTACCTCTGCGACCTCCTTTGCGGCTCTCTCTTCTCCCTTCGGGTGGCTCCACCTTCAAACCCTGCTCGCCTCCATTTTGGTCGCTGCCTCCTCTATACCCTACAACACACACACACTCACACACTCAAAAAAAAAGATAAACCCTAACCCAGTTTTGGGTTAGGGTAAAGGCAATACAACAAGATTAAAATTTTAGTTAGATAAAATATGCAACCCTAATACAATTCCGGATTAGGGTTTGCATTCAAATAAAAGACAAGAAGTATTAGGGCTAGCATATGAAAATTATAAAATAACAAGGTTGATATTTTTTAAAATAAAAGAAAGGTATTAACTCTACCCTAATTAGGGTTTGAAAGTTAAAATAATAATTATAATAAGAAGAGGGGGAAATTTGTTTTTAAAATTTTATAAAAAAAAATTTCCCCCCCATTTAATTTTAGCTATATGTGTTATTAATTTAAAACTCCTTATTTGGTTAGGGAGAAAATTAATTTTAATATAGTTTTTTATATATATAGGATTTAAAATGGAGATTAATGTTATATAGTTACATTAATTGCATAATTGATTTAATTTATTTAACTAGGGAAACTATATAGTTATTTTTATATATATTCAATTAAATATGGGTGTTAAGTTAAATTTAATTTGGGAGAATTTGTAAATGAGGATTATTAATTATTTTATTTGAAATTTTAACCTATGAGGCCAATTTTGGCCAGATTATTTAATCATCAAAATTTGAAGGTTTAGGGGAAATTAAATTGGTTTTAGTATAAATTAGATTTATTTGGCAAATAACATTATTAATTTTGAAACCTTATTGGCTAAATATAAATATTGAATTTTGCGTGCACTCAATTAATTAAATTTTAGATTTAATATATCCGCATCATTGTTCAATTAGCCCAGAAAAATTTAAATGCAATTTAAATATTTAATTTTCCCTCGACTTTAATTAGTGGCAATTTAATTAGGTTGACTAAATTAACTAATTAAATTGCGAGGATCCTTTTAGGGAATAATTAGTCCTCATTAATTAATGTCACTTTTATGAGTGAGTTAATTATTCCAATCCTAGTAAACAATTCTACTTCCATCTTAGTTAAGACAAAACTCAATTGATTTCATTTTAATGTAGACTATTTGTGAGTTTATGTTGTTTAAAAAAAAAAAAAAAATTTAAAAATAAAATAAAAAAATTTATTCCGTTTTTGCCCAAAAGTTTGGGCATGACAATGTTGTCATTGATGTCAATATGCTGAAGTATGAACCGGTATGTTGTAGTAAGCAAACTGGCAAGAGAACCAAAATGATGATGTAAACTGGTATTTGTGAAAAGTTGAAGCTGTATGTTTGTTCAAGGTGAACCGGTATGTTGGAATGAGAACTGGTAAATGGAAGTTTTGTATTGGGGTTTCATTTGGCATGACTACCGGTTGGTAGTCTCAGCTTCAGGGTTTCCGGTTGATGCGTTCCAAGCTTGTGCGATTCAACCAATGACATCTTGTGATGAGTTAGGATTGTATGAAGACCAGATAAGTGTTACCACATCAGTCTTGTGCGCGTGAAAGATTTCCTTGAGGATCTTGCATGGAGAGTGATCCTATGTACCTCGGGAAAGTGTGAAGTCTCTGTAAATGGTGGAGAGAGCGTGATGAGTTATCAACTTCCTGAAGCGGCAAAGAATGAACATTGGAAAAAGTCTTGAGATCTGTTCAAGACTGTTGTATTCGATGCAGTGTGATTAACAGTCAGGATTGAACCGACTAGATTGTAAAACCTAAATGTTTAGGGTTTAGGTTTTATGCTACCGATCTATCTATTTCCTATAAGGTCGATGATGTTTTTCATTTTGAAGTTGTTGGCAAATGGTATGTGTGTATTCTAGAGAGTGATACTTGATTCTTGACAGACCGGAGACGTGTGCTGATACCTGCAGAGTGTGATTGTAGAAGAGGAGGAGCTAAAGTGGATTTGCCTTGGCATTGAGTGTTGTTATCAGATCAGTGTATTACCTGTTGACTTCTAACTATTTCAGCAGTTGGAAAATCCCTTAACCGGGTAGCTCTAACAGACTTTTGTGTAAATCCTTTAACAGGGTGACTCAATTCAATGAGTTCTTCAAATCCTCTTGCGAGGTAACCTTTAACAGGGTTCTAACCTTTAACTGGGTATTTAGCCATCCCTTAACCGGGTGATCCCTAGCAGGATCAGTTCCTAGCAGAACCTATTGTAATAATCTTTAACCGGACTAGGCTCCTAACAGAGTGGACTTCAAAAGAGTGCGAGAATAGCTTGTGGGTATTCATCCCCACCGTGGTTTTTCCCAGTTGGCTTTCCACGTGAAAAAACAATGTGTCACGTGTGATGCCTTTCATGTGATGGTTTAGTGTTTTATGTCAAATTGGTAAAAATATGTTGAACTAGTAGTCATTATACTTCTGATGATAGATCACTTGTTTATGCATAAGGGTGAAGTGGAAATGAGGTATTAGATTGTATGGAAAGCTAAGGGTTACCGGTTTATGTCTTTGACATTCTTACTGTGTTTTACCAGTAGTAACCTGGCTTAGACCGGTGTTAGCACTTGCCAGTCAAGTGCACTATTTGCAGTCAAACCGGTTCAGGAAAAGTGTTTTTGCCTGTACTGATTCACCCCCCCTTTCTCAGTACCGGTTTGGTACTAACTTTTCATCATTTATTCATCAACACTCTCATAGTCTTGATCAACACAACATAGTTTGATTGTGTCGACAACAAATGCATTCTTGTAGAAATTGTTAATTGAGAGAAATGAAAATATAGAAAGAAAAATATTTTGTGTTTCTTATATCATGGGAAAAACTTGACGATTCCAACACATATAGGTGGGCAATTGAATGCTACACAATGCCTTTGTTCTTTCCCCAACTCCCCCACTTGTTTTGGTTTACAATATTCAACATAGTCTCTCAAGAGCATAAAATATTGCAAGCAAACATAATTGTCATTTTGTCTAATTTTCATAATTATCATTTTGAGTGGGTAGTTTACACTATACAAGGTCCTATTTCACACTCCATTTCTACCAAACGTTTTCAGCCACATTATGTCAACACATTCTCTAAAGAGCCCTAAGTGCAAAAAACTGCTGAATTTTGCTAGAGTATTTCTCAAAGTTTGTGGAACCTAATTAAGTTTTATCTAAATGTACAAGGTCATGTTGGGTCCTTCCAATATAACCCTCTTAGTTTTGGAAATGTCCAATACATTTGGTCATAGTGACAATTTTTTAGAAATTGTAAAAAGTGTTAATTATGTTCAATGAAAAGATGCAAATTCTTCATACATTCCTAGAAACTCTTTTTTTCATTTAGTCAAACTTTATCTAGTGTTGGCAAAAACAATGAAGTAAAACTGAGAGGAGGCGGGGGGGGGGGGGGGGGGTGAATCAGTTTTCATTGGATTATACAATTTAAGCACGATCTCAGATCTAATCAACTACAACCAAGAGTAAAAATAAACACAATAACAACAACACACATAACACCAATAAATTTGACGTGGAAAACCCGGTCAAGGGAAAAACCACGGTGGGAACCTACCCACAATAAGATGATACTCTGCAGTAGTATGTGTAAATATTACAATGGGGAACGCACATGCATTCAGGCACACTGCCTAGAGCTGACTACTCAAAATATGATGATCCAGAAGGATACAACCCTCTGGGAAGGTTCACTACCTTACAACAATATTCAAACTACAATCTGGTTAAGATGAACTGAAAGAATAACATCTACTAATGTTTGATAACAGTTTTAGTTAAGCACAATTGTCTATCTTGCAACACTCTCTGCTCAATACACTACACCGAAAGATAAATTCACTTGTTCACACATACACCACTCTCTGATAATGCAGACACAACACCCTACCCAAATTATATGAATATAACACCTATTTATACAAATCATCAATCTTGACTACAAGGTCACCCAAACACTCAACGCCTAATTACAAAATTACATCACACGATACATAAATCAACCAACAGACCAATCCAATGTCATAACATAGTATGGACCTAAATCAATCTCCTCAAACACACAACACCACCAAAAATCTCGCCAAGATCAACCGCAATATGTTACACCACCAAAAATGTTGCATAACATAAAGAATATCACCATACCCATAAGATCTTTAATAATGAGCACAATGATCAATGCAAACCACCAAAATAAATATGCAACAATTAGGAAACACCAACAAGCACATCAGAATCATCTGCAATAGTTGCACCAACACCACTTAATCAAATCTTTATCGATCAACACACTAACACTCAACAACAACAACTTGGATAAGAAAGATAACTTACAGAGCACCAAATCATGAACCATATGAAATGAAGATACACATGAACGTCCCAAACACTCTCCTAAATCTATAACACAAGATATAATCATTCTGGAGCACAATAGATCAACAACCAGAATACTGCAACATTGAACACTTAAAAACCAATCTTCATACCGGAATCCACAACTCGATCAAATCACCACATAGCATCATGAAATCAATAAAGAATAAAGTATCTCTAGTTGATTCAGCATATCAAACAGATAAACCAACCAGATCAACTCACTACAACACCAAAACACAAGAATATGTTGACATCAATGACAACAACATATCCTAGCAGCAACAATATCGAACAATCTCCCCATTTGGCATCGATGACAACATATGAATGTGAAAAACAATCAATACAAAGGAATAAATCAACACCAACAATCTCTCCCTCAGATCATGCACACAAATCTTCCAAGATAAGGCAGTTTTTTATATGCTTCTCTCTCCCTTTGACAACAATGCCAAAGTCATAAATCAAAGCATGCATCAATCCCTTTAAGAAGGAAAATCTCTCCCCCTTAGGATAAACTCACACATTGAACCACACACTGACTACCCCGACTGAGTAGAAGCACCAACTCATCAACCTAAATAAGAAGATAAGATTGTGAAGTCCACTGGATTGATGAATTTCAATGCATCTAGTTATCATTAGGAGGGGTAGAGACCCCTAACTTGTCTCTCAAATAGACATATGTATCTATAGGCAAAGGATTAGTAAAAATATCTGCAATTTGATATTTTATAGACACATACTCCAACTTGACTTCTTCATCACTGACCTCCTCACTCAAGAAGTGATACTTAATTGATATATGCTTTGTTTTAGAATGCAGAACTAGATTCTTGGAAATATTAATAACACTTGAGTTGTCACAATATATAATAGTAGGCTCATCATATATAACTCTAATGTCCTTCAACATTTTCTTCATCCAAACTACCTAAGGTCAGTTGCTAGAGTTAGCAATGTATTCAGCTTCAACAATAGATAGAGATATAACATCTTGTTTCTTACTTGCCCATGAAACTAACTTCTTCCCCAAAAAGAAAGCTCCACCGGTAGTGCTCTTTTGATCGTCAACACCACCTTCCCAATCAACATCAATATAAGAACATAACATGAAATCATCTTTCTTTGAATACCACAAACCATGATCAACAGTTCCCTTTAGGGTATCTAAAAACTCTCCTCACAACAGTAACACGACTCTCTTTAGGATCTGCTTGAAATTTGACACAAAGACAAACAACATGCATAATATCTAGTCTAGTCTGAGTTAGGTACAACAGTCCACCAACCATAGATCTATACAAGGTCTGATGACTTTCAGAGATTCATCTTGCTTAGACAAGCTGCATCTAGTCACCATAGGAGTTCCAACAAGTTTGGAGTCATCTAACCCAAACTTCTTCAATAGTTCCTTCACATACTTAGTGAGAAATGAAAATGCCTTTAGCAGTTTGTGTAATCTACAATCCCAAGAAGAATTTCATCTACCTATCATAGACATCTCAAATTCCTTCTACATAACATCAACAAACCTCATACTCAAATCATCATCTCCTCCAAAAATAATGTCATCAACAAATAATTCAATAATCAAGATGTTATAATTATCAACCTTAAAGTATAAATTATTGTCAGCAATACCTTTACAAAATCCAAACTTCATCAAATACTTGTCCAATCTAGCATACTAGACTCTAGGGGCTTGTTTAAGTCCATACAGTGCTTTCTTCAATCTGCATACCATGTCTCCTTCACATGATAATGAAAATACATTTGGTTGCTCAATGTAGACTTCCTCTTCCAAAACTCCATTCAGAAAGGCTGACTTGACATCCATCTAATATACCTTGAAATTATTATAAGCAGCATATGCAAGAAGTAATCTAATAGCTTCAATTCTAGCTACCAAAGAAAAATTCTCGTCATAATCAATCCCTTCCATCTGAGAGCATCCTTTACATACTAATATTTCTTTGTTTCTTACCACTTCACTAGCTTCATTCAATTTATTCTGGAACACCCATTTTGTATCAATCACATTCTTGTCTTTAGGTCTCGAAACAAGTTCCCATGTGTTATTCTTCTCAATCTGATTCAATTCTTCTTCCATAGATTTTTTCCAATTCTCATCCTTGCAAGCTTCAACAACATCTTTAGGTTCAATCTTGGAAATCAGGCATATCTCTTTACCAACAATCCTTCTCCTAGTCAACACACCTTTGTTTTTATCACCAATAGTTAATTTTTTGAATGATTCAATTTTACATACCTTAGAGTCTTTTGATTGTTCTAATTCTTAGGCTCTTAAACTTCTTCACTGACATCAACAATATCCAAATTAACTTCTCTACTAGAGCATTCTACTTCAGGTTCTCAGTCTGTACTTGCTTGGAGACAATATCCTGGTCATCAAACTCATATCCGCATGCTCTGATCTAATTTCCATGACATTCATCAACCTTGACATTTGCACTTGCCACTGTCTTCTTCAACCTCTTATCGTAACACCAGTAGGCCTTGCTCTTAGTAAAATAACCCAAGAATATTCCTTCATCATATCTTGCATCAAACTTTCATATATCATCATCCCTTTGATATAACATTTACTTCCAAAAACTGAAATATCTAATTGTAGGAACATGACCAAACTAAAATTCATAAGGAGTCTTACTAGAATCACCTTTTATGTGCACCTGATTGAATGTGTAAACATCAGTTCTAATAACTTCTCTCCAAAAGGTCTTTGCAACATCTCTTTCAATCAGCATAGTCCTAGCAACATCCAAAATAGTTTTGTTCTTCCTTTCAACAACTCCATTCTGTTGTGGGGTTTTATGAGTAGATAATTGTCTTCTAATTCTATTCCTTTCATAAAATGAATCAAACTCACCGAATTTTAATTCTCCTCCTCTATCAGATCTCAAGCATTCTAGCTTCAACCCTATCTCTGTCTCCACCTTAGCTTTGAATATCTTGAATTTCTCCAATGCTTTTGATTTCTCCCTTAGAAAGGTAACCCATATCATTCTAGAGTAGTCATTAATCAATAACATGAAATATCTATCACCCTGCACACTTCTCACTCTTGTAGGACCACTCAAATCGGTATGCACAATATCTAATAATCCATTATATGTATATTACTTATGCTTAAATGAAATTCTTGTTTTCTTTCCTAACTGAGATTCTTTACATATCGGATTAGAAGGTTTTGCAATCTTAGACAAGTCTCTAACAACTTGAGTAGAACTTATCTTAATCATGTAGTCAAAATTAACATGACACATCCTTTTGTGCCACAACCAACTTTCATCTATCTAAGCAATCAAACAACTTTTCTCACCGACATTCAAGTGAAAGATATTACCTTATGTCTTATCCCTGATGCAATCTCTATAATGGAGGCATTCAGAATCTTGCATTTACCATTCTTGAATTGCAAATCATATCCCTTATCAACCATCTTCCCAACACTCAAAATATTATGCTTCAAAACCTTCAACATATAAGACATCATTAGTATTATGCTTACCATCAAAAGAAATAGAACCTATACCATGAATTACACAAGCTTTATCATCACCAAATATTACTATACCACCATCATACTTATGCATATTCACAAATTTACTTTTATCACCTATCATGTATGATGTGAACAATCATTGTCAATTACCCATTCATCTTTCTCTTCAATCTTAGCAGCCAAAGCTTTCTCCTCAACAATGCAGCTTGTAGAATTCACTGGTACCAGATCATCTTCCTTGATGGAAATAAATACAAATTCATCTTCCAAATTCACTGATTCTTCATATGTCACACCTTTATCAGTAGCATAATAACATTTCTTTTGATATTTGTACTTTCAGTTAGGCTTATAGGGCTTATCATACTTATCATGTCTCTCATATCTATCATTCTTATCAAACCTGTCATGCTTATCATATCTTGACATTCTTTCAAGACACTTAGAAGCAAAATGTCCTATCTTATTATATGAAAAACATTTCAAAGGTAACTTTCCATCATACTTATCACCTCCCTTAGGAAATCTCCAGGCAATAAGCGCTTCAAGCTAATCCAACTCTTTTTTTATTCTTCCATCTCTCTCATTTCTCTCTCATATCTTGAAACCCTAGATGAACTCTCTCCTAAATTATACTTATGCTTCCTACATACAGAGGATTTAAATGCAGTCTCAAACTTACTATGTGATTCTCCAAATTCACTCAACTCAAATTCAACAAGCTTACCAACCAGCATGTCTCTTGTTACACTTGTCACAGTTTGGATCTTATCAATAGCAACAACTTTAGATTTATAAGCAGGAGGCAAGGATCTCATCACTTTAGCAACAATCTCATCTTCCTCAAGTGTTCCATCGGCACATTTGATGTTCATAACAAGTTCATTCACCTTATCCATAAAGGTTGATATGTTCTCACAATCTCCCATCTTCAACATTTCATACTTTCCTTTCAAACTCTGCAGCTTAGCAACTTTGGCATGTTTATCTCCTTCATACAAGGTCTCTAACTTCTCCTAGATCTCATGTACAGTTTTAAGTCCCATCACATTAGTCATCTCTGAATTGGTCAAGGCACTCAACAATGCTTCCTTAGCTCTTATGTTATGTTCAGCATCCTTGATCTCAGCAGCAATAACCAGACCATTCTAAGGAACAATATAGGCATTCTTTGTAATCTTCCAATAATCTTCTCCAAGACACTTCAAATGACACTCCATCTGATCCTTCCATGTAGTATAATTATTTCCATCAAATCTCAGACTCTCTTTCTTGAACACATAAGTTTCCATCTCGGATCTCCTCAAGTGGTCAAGCTTATTTCAGAGGATCTAGCACTGATACCAATTGTTGGCAATGACAATGAAGGCAAATTGAAAGAGGGGGGGTGAATCACATTTCATCAGATCATACAATTTAAGCACAATCTCAAATTTGATCAACTGCAACAAGAGTAAAAATAAGCACAATAACAATAACACACATAACACCAAGATTTTTGATGTGGAAAACCCAGTCAAGGGAAAAACCACAATGGGAACCTACCCACGATAAGATGATACTCTGCAGTAGTATGTGTAAATATTACAATGGGGAATGCACATGCATTTAGGCACACTGCCTAGAGCTCACTACTCAAAATATGATGACCCAGAAGGCTACAACCCTCAGGGAAGATTCACTACCTTACAACAATATTCAGACTACAATCCAGTTAAGATTGTGTGTGTGAAAAGTGGAATCGTATTTGTATCTGGAATACACAACACTTCAATAAGTCATTAGATGCATGGTTAGTAAATCAATCAACAATGAACAATAAACCATCACAAAGCGACCTATTTCCTTCTAGTAGATGTGAGTTTAGTTTTGCTCTCAGATTTTATATGCAACACCAGTGACTAGACGACACCTAAACGAAGGATTTAATCTAATGAGCATGAAATTGAGCTAAATGGATGCAAGATTAAGCTAGCATGATTCAAGCAATATTAAGCTAGATGATTTAATAAAGATGCAATAACTAATATGCAAATATTCTCAATACAAAATTTTAATGAACCTAGAGCAAAAACAACATAATAACAATATATTCTCCAAGATCCTTGAATGAGAGATGAGAGCTTGAATTTATAGAAAATTCAGAAAGAAACCAACGACTGAGATCAAATGATGATGAGCAGTCAAGATTTTCCAAGAAGAAGCACAATCTAGGTGAATTGATGTGATTAGCTACTTTTCTCAGTTTTAAAGGAAATTGAACTAAAATTAAGATAAAATCAGAAAAAACTGATTTATTCTCTATTTCATTCAATTTTGACATTTAATTGTTTTAATTCTTTTTTTCTGAGATATTTATCAATTTTTAATTTGACTTTCAAGATTATCTCCATTTGATTTCTTTTCTCAAATTTTAATTCTTTTTTCTCAATTAATTCATTTTTTGATGATTTAATGGCAAATTTATTAATTAATTAAATATGCTAGGATATTTAATAAAATAAATAGGATATTTGTTTAAAAAATGATTTACTTGAAATGATCAATTAATTAAATATTTATTTAATTAACTCAGAGTGATTAATTTGTCATGTGACATTTGATGATTTAAGAAATTAATTGTGTGCTCAAGATTAATTTTAATTGCTTTTGGTTAGGACCTTGGTGATGTTATTGAGATTAGGGGCCCATGGTTTAGATGACCATTTTTAAGGTATTACATTTTGCCCTCTTTGAATTAATGTGCAAGCAGCGAGTTGGTTCAAAGAATAGTTGATGTCTAGGAGATACGAGTTCTGAACTTGATTGATCATGAACTAGCTGAAGAGCGAGGTATTCAATTTGTTTTGTGTTGGCATTTTTTATGATGATGTTGTGATTGTCAATGATGGACACACACTTGCTTTGAGATCACTTTTTGTATATATGAGTTATGCTCAACCGGTATTTGTTCCAACTGGTATGATGTATTATAGTCTTTAGACTATCAGTGTTTTGTAGAAAGTGTTTACCAATCTCAAGCGGTATGAAGACCCAAGCGGTATGAAGACTCAAGAGGTTTGAGGATCCCAAAGCGGTATGAAGAAACAAAGCAGTACGAAGAAACAAAGCGGTTGTTATCATTTTTCCCAGTCTTCATTTTGACAAACCGGTAATTGGTAAAATGTGTGAACCGGTAATCGGCAAAATATGTGAACCGGTAATAGGTAAATGTACCAACCGGTATTACTCTGTAATGAGTTACCAACTGGTATTATTTTTGTGATGAGTTATCATCCACCGACACTTTGGCAATGATTCTGTGTCGTGTAACCAAATGTGTCCAGATGCATTGAACCTAGGAACTTGCAATGTAATCCTATTGGACCGACATGAAATCAGATTCCTTTATAAGGACATCATGTCTAGGGTTTTAGTGGTCATTAGAGTTTTAGGTGGTTGATGAGGTTTTTGTATGTGCGATCATAGAAGAAGTTTAGGTCTATGTGAAGAAACGGAGTGTGGAGATTTTGAAGACTGAAGTAATGCTGAAATGCATTAACAATGAGTTGTCGAGGATCTAACCAAGCATATTGTGCTAGTATTTAGATCACTCACTTGTTGGTTACTCACATCTTCGACAAGTTTGAAACCCTTAACTGGGTAGGCCTGGAAAATCCTTTGTAAATCTTCTAACAAGGTGGTTCACAACTATGGATCTGAAATCCTCTCACAAGGTAGTCTTTATTCGGACTTATCTCCTAACAGAGATTGAGATTCCTAACAGGATCTGTTCTGGTGAAGAATATTGTATGATCTTAACCAGTCTGGTTACTATTCTGCAGATAGTTACTTGTGAGTTTCATCTCACCATGGTTTTTCCCATTTGGGTTTCCATGTCAAAATCTCTTGTGTTATGGTGATTGTGCTTCTGTGGGTGAATACCTTATTTATTGTTTGGTTTGCATTTATGTTAACCAATTTGTTAGTAAAATTGTTATACCGGTTTACTGGTAAACTGTTTAAGTGTTTGAGTTCAGTATTTTTTGGTATACTAATTCACCCCCCCCTCTTAGTATTCATAATTTTGAAGTGATGAAATTGAACAGACTAATTGAAAGCAATACCGATCCCGAACTTGATTGAACTAGGATCGATGAAAAGAAAAGATACCAAACTTGAACTTGATTGATCAAGAAGCAGATCTTACTGATCTAGAACTTGATTGAACTAAACACAGTGAGCGGAGAGAAAAACCGGTCTTGAACTTGATGGATCAAGACATGATTAGCAAAGATAAATTGTCCAGCTTGATTTGATGTGATGAAACTGAACACCTTCTTAGATTGAGCATGTGATCAAAGATACTCCTTAAACCCTTGATTGAGTTTAAATGAATAATCAGCTTGATGAAAAGTGATGAAACTGATTAACGTTAAGAGACTAATTTAGATGAAGACAATATCAGCTTGATATGAAGCGATGAAACCGATATGCCCCTAGAGATTGACTTGATTCAGATGAATGAGAAATCTCAACTTGATATGAAGCGATAAAGATGAGATGCCCCTAGCGATGAGGTCTTGTTAATGTTCAGTAAAGATTAGTTGCTCGATGTGAAATGAAGATTTTGAAAGAAACTCTTGACTTTGAGGATGATAATCACTCATGATGATGATGATGTCATGAGTATGCCCCCTCGGGAGAGAAATTGAAAGATAGCAAGGGTTGCGCAGTTATTTTTGGCAATTTTTGGCAATGATAATTATTTGAGCACAAAGATTGATGTTGAAGAGTAAAATCAGAGTTAATGTGAGAATTTTATTGAGATTTAGCGTTGATTAAAGAGAAATTGAGGGCAGCATGATTCATAAATTGACTTGAGGATAAAAGTGTTAAGTGATCTCAGTTAGGAAGATTATCTCATATTTCAATTTTGATTCCGAAAATGGAATCAAGACCGTCGATTTAGCTTAGGGTACAAGTTTGATGTCTATCGGAGCAAGTTGAAAAATTAGGGTTTTGGCTATATAAGGGGTCCATGTGTCATTTTAAAGTCACTTTCACCTCTCCAAGTTTGAAATTTTAAAATCTCTCTGTGAAGAAAAATGGCCATTCTAATCTAGGAGCACCGTTTTGAGCACCAAAGACATCACAATCGACCACGAAACTATGACCCGACGGTAAGCGATCGATCTTAAGCTTGTTTGATTTCTTAAATTTTGAATTTTGATTGATTTTTTTGCATTTTTAAGTCGTTTAAAGTCATGTTTCATGGTTTATCATGCGGGATAAGACCATTTCTCATATGATAAACTGTTGCCTTAGTGTTTTATTGTATGTGCATATAGGGTATGTCGTATGATGTGGGCCCACATCTTGTACGAACTTATGCTTGAGTGCCCAATTTGTCGTGCAATGCATAATGTTTTTTCGTATTGTGATAGTTTGTTGTGCTATGTATAATCCTAATTCGAACGAAATTCTGCCCTTCTGTGAAATCTCGTATGAAAATAGCAAGCATGTTTTAGGGTCAAAATATCAAATTTTAATTTTGCATTTTGTATATTTGGCTTCGCAAGCATGTTTAGCATATTTGTAGCGCAATTTGGATCACGTGTTGACAGTTTGTATGTTTGATTTTGTAGAATTGATTGTCAGATATCTTGTTTTGATGTGTTTATTCGCCTAAGATGGGGTTAGTTTGTGGTTTATCAAACACAAATAGAGGACACATTGAGTTGTGCAGGTTTGGATACCTTCTTCAGATGTCAGATATCTATGTAAATCATGGGATGTTGACCGCATTAGCAGAGTGGTTTCATTCAGAACATAATACTTTCCATTTACATGTAGGAGAGATGAGATCACACCTGAGTATGTCTACCACATTCTCAGGATTTTGTTCGCTGGCGACAAGGTCGATTATGATTCTGCTCAGCAACTAGGTATCTTAGCTTTGAGACGGATTTTCCATGATGAGACTATCCTTGAGCAGGCCATCACATGGGATGTTCTGATGACTAGGTATAGTGAGTAGTTTCTGCTGGCATGCATGTTAGCAGGTATCATTGGGTGTTTCGTTATGTCAAACAAGGGACAACAAGGTTTTCTGTGTGGCTGGGATAGGATGCTCGAGAGACTATTGACTCATCCTGAGAGATTAGGTTGGGGATCTTGTTTGTTAGCCCATATGTATCATGAGATGCACGAGGTTACATATAAGGAGGGAAAGAGCATGGCAACAAGAGTCTTAGTTTTGCAGATATGGGCATGGGAGCACATCCCAGTATGCAGGCCGATAGTAGATGATGCTAGAGAGCCACACCAGCCTATTGTATATTGTTATTCAGGTTATGTCACTCAGCCCCATTTGGGCAAGACAGATTACTGGAGGAGACAGCTGGATGATCTGATTGTGGTAGTATGTAGACCATATAGGGGTCTGGAGCTATGAGATGATTTGAAAGGGCAGAGGAAGGATATGTTTATGACTCATTCTGTTATTGGTAGGTCAGTGTCCATCATTGAGAAGTTCATAGTTTCTAGGGTTATGAGGCAGTATAACAGACCATAGGGTATATCTCAAGAGTTTACAGCCTAGGCCCGATATGGAGATGAGGAGAGACGAGGATGGGCTCTGAGGTTATCCTACATGCTGAGCATGCAAGAGCTAGTCGGTTTACAAAGATAGCGATGGGATTATTTGGAGGATGTTGCAGATGCGGAGCTATTGCCCCAGTATAGGGATTGGTTCTAGAGACATTCATTTCCTAGATTCACAAATTTTGCAAAGCATGCGCCTCTCATAGAGGAGGTTGAGGATGAGGCACCATCACAGGCATAGGTACCAGGTTAGGTATAGGGATGAGGATAGGTGTAGGGACGAGGACAAGTGCAGGGATGAGGACAGGTTCAAGGTCAGAGAACAGATGCACCTAGGCAAGCAGGAGGTGATCCTAGGGCTAGTAGAAACAGGATACCAGTTGGAGAGAGACAGTGGCAGAGAGGGGAGGGTGGATTCCTAGGGTTTGTTGGGGTTGAGCCTAACGGTGCTAGGGTAGTAGAGGGTGGAGGTGAGGAGGAGAGAGTAGCTCATAGGTAGGTTAGGCAGTGGAGAGAGGAGCAGGGAGGCGGAGAGGCTAGCGGAGAGCAGGGGGTACCAGATGCAGCACGGTCGTTGAGATCGAGGGTGGCAGGCCTGCAGTCATAGTTGACAATAGCGCAGATGCAGCTGGGAGAGCGTGATCAACAACTTTATAAGTTCAAAGAAAAGCCTGATCAACGTCTTGTTGAGGCCACAACAGAGCAGGACACACTTCAGCGAGAGGTGTTACATCAGACGAGTCGGGCAGCGTATTATGTTGCAGCTTATAGTGTAGCAGTCCTAGTAGCGCAACAGATTGTCCCGTATTCGCAATATATGGCTCGATCTGAGGGAGCTAGGGCACCTAGATAGGATGTCGGTTAGCAGGCACCACATCCTCCACCTAGTGACGAGGGAGAGGCAGAGAGCTAGCTTTGTTATATCTCCTAGATTTTTGTTATGTGCCCCATTTTTGTAGCCTATACGATTCTTGCTCCGATGAGACATTATATTTGATAGTTGATACTATTTGTAGCCTGAGACTCTGAGATTATGATGATATATATGAGATCTTGATTTGATTTCATCGTACTCGTGTTGATTGATTATGAGATGTCTTTCTATATGCTTTATTTTATATGTATGCATATCTTTTTCAGTTATGGATGTATGTAATGCAGATGAATATGGATGTTTATTTTTGTTTCTTTTTCATATGCAAATGGATGATGAAAATGAGTAACTACCAATGCAAATGTTTAGTTTTCTCCATGCAATAATATGAATGCAAAATAAGTAATAATGAAATGTATGGATCTATATAAGATGCTCATGTATGCAGCTAACATCTCAATACACAAGTACTCGATTGGAGAAATGATGATGAAAAGGAGAACACTTAGCTGAGAAAAGACGATTGCTTCAAACTTTTATTCAAAAGATAAAGAGATCATTATTATCATGCCAAAATCACTTGAAATGCATAAAATTTAGAATGAATGCAACCTAAACCTAGTTACTGGATTTGGAATGCTTAATTTTCATCATTGAGCATTTTACAAACACAGCAAGCAAAATAGAGTTCCTTCCTTGTTATATACAATATTAATTATCTTGTCTGCAATGACCCTTTTTTCATTCATATCCTAGGACATATTACGCATGCATCTAGATTGCACATTAAAGAAATTCCCTCAAACAGACAAATAAATGACTCCAACCTCCCTGTAGCATATAAATAAGCGGAGTCGAGGTATGTGTGGCGATTTCACCTTGATGTGAAGGCACTTATCACAGACACCCAGCTAATTAGATGTTTCCAGATCATTGGATTCATTCCTACAAACAGAAAACAAAGAAAAGTATTATGCCCCCAATCCTTGCTCCTCTTAGTCAAGATATAATTCTTCGAGTTACTCAGAGGGAATAATAAGTGAAAGCCAATGTAAAAAACAACACACAAAGAAAATTTCATGCATATCTCAAACAGTTTAGTGGTTGTTTTCAGTAGTCTTGTTTTGCTTGTGTACTCAGTGATAAAACTTTGTAGTCGATAGGAGACAGGTGACTGACTCAGAGTGGATGACCTAGTACCACCGACATAAAGATGACTTGGTTGATACTGCTTAGGACATGTAAATTGCTCAGTTGATTACCCTAAGACTAGGACATTGATTGGTTTCAAGCCACAAGGGTTCCAAAAGAAATGGGATGTCACGAAAGTGACTAAAAGATATGTATAAGTGAAAGCAAAAATGCAAGAAAGAGGGAATGGAAATGGGAAATGCCAACGTTGCATTGATAGATGGAGCGCTTGAGTACAAGAGGCCCTTATTTACCAGGTTTTCACCTGCTTGGCAAAAATCCTTTTTCTCTTTTTTTTTTCAAGACATTTTATGATTTTTAGGATTTCTTCAAGACTTTTTATGATTTTTAGGGTTTCTTTAGGACTTTTTAGCTGTACAGGTTGTTGGAGCAGAGAATACTAAGTGAAGAATTTCTTCAAGTGGATGGTGTTGACTAGTTCACATAGTTGTTCTCCTTCCGATGTTGAGAGTTGATAGGCACCAGAGCCAAAGATTGTAGTAATGATATAGGGACCCAACCAGTTGGGTTCAAACTTCCTTTTGTTCTCTCAAAACTGTTGATTCTTAGGATTTTCTCGTAGAACAAGGTCACCAACTGGAAATTCTCATTGTCGAACTTTTTTGTTATAACCTCTAGACATTCTCTTTTGATATGCTCTCATATGATCAAATGCCACTTGTCGACGTTCATCTAGCAACTCGAGTTCTTGCAATCTAGATATTTTGTAGTCTTCATCAGTAACAAGACCTTGTAAATAAACTCTTAAAGATGGTATTTCCACCTCAATAGGTAAGATTTCTTCGAACCCATACACCAAAGAAAAATTTGTAGCCCCAGTAGGTATTTTGATACTTGTTCTATAAGCCCATAGTGCAAGATTGAGCTGCAGATGCCAATCCTTTCCAGATTTATTTATTGTTTTGTGTAAGATAGTCAACAAATTCTTGTTAGATGTTTCAAATTGTCCATTACCTTGAGGGTAGTATATGGATGAACAGTGTTGTTTTATTTTGAATTTTTCATAGTGTTCATCTAGATCTTTGTTCTTGAACTGCCCTCCATTGTCAGTCACAATGGATGAAGGTATCCCATACCTACAAATGATATAGTTAAGGATGAACAAAGCTACTTCTTTACTAGTTTCTTTGATAAGTGGAACCAGTTCTACCCACTTAGTGGAGTACTCAGTGGCAGTTATAATAAACTTGTGTCTGTTAGATGATGCGGGATATATTTGGCCAATGAGATCAAACACCCATTGTTGAAAAGGCCAATGTGTAACGAAGGGTATGAGATCCCTTGTTGGAGCGTGTATGAGGTTCCCATGTAGTTGATACTTCTCACAATTTTTAGCAAATTTTATAGAATCTTTCTCCATGTCCAGGCAGTAGTAGCCAACCCTTAGTAGTTTTTATGCTAAAGTTAGACCGTTTGAATGGGATCCACAAATACCTTCATAGACTTCGGATAATGCACTTTGGGACTCTTCAGTTTCTAGACATCTAAGTAAAGTACTATCCAAACCTCACCTAAATAGGTCATTAGTGATGATGACGTACCATAAGCATTTCAGATTAGGCTCCTTTTCTCATTACGGGAAAGATTAGCAGGGATAACTTGGTCACACAGGTAAGAGTAAATGTGGTTGTAGTGAGATGAGTCATGCCTAATAATAGAACAGGCCATCTGGGACTCAAAAGAATCATAGGCAAGATAATGTAACTCTTCTACCAGGAATTCAAAGCAAAAATTAGATTCTTGTAGTTGTGGTATAGACGCCAAGGTGTCAATAGCATCTGCTGCTCTATTTGTTGATCTGGGAATTTGCTGAAATGATACAAAGGTAAAGTATTTCTTGAGATCATCCACCATTCTCTTATAAGGAATCAGTTTCTCATCTCTAGTCTAATATATATCATTGATTTGGTTGATGATGAGTTGAGAATCTCTATAGATGTGTAATTCAATAGCCTTCCATTTGATGGCCAGCTTGATCCCATTTACCAAAGCTTCATATTCTACAATGTTATTTGTGCAAGGCAAGAGAATCTTGTAAGCTTTTGGGATTGAATATTTTTGAGGAGTAATAAAAAGTATTCTGGCACCAGAACCATGTTGAGTGAAAGACCCATCAAAAAACATCTTCCATGATCGTTGAGTAAGGTGTATGATTAATTCATCTAGAAATTCTATGTGCAAAGGTTGACTGTCTTCAAGTGGAGCATCAACGAGTTGGTTTGCAATGACCTATCCTTTAATGGCTTTGCATTCTACATATTCAATATCAAATTCTATAAGAACCATGACCCATTTAGCCAATCTTCTTGTAAGTGTTTCTTTGTTGAGAAGGTATTTGAGTGGATCAATATTAGCCACCAGCTTAATAGAATGTACTAACATGTAGTGTCTTAATTTCTGGGATGCAAAGACTAATGCCAAACAAGCTTTTTCTATTATAGTATAGTTCATTTCATAAGACACCAATGTTCTGCTGATATAATAGATAGCTCTTTCCTTTTTATTCTCATCTTGTTGTGCCAAGAGTGCCCCCAGTGATGTATCGGTAGCTGATATGTATAGAATCAATGGTTTACCTTGAATTGGTGGCATCAATATGGGTGGATTCGAAATATAGTCTTTGATTTTCTTTAGATGTTGTTCACAATCTTCATCCCAGTTGTATTGGACTCCTTTCCTTAATACTTTTGTGAAGGGTTGAGCTTTGTCTGCGAGCTGAGATATAAAGCACCTTATTGATTGGAGACATCCTTGTAAACTTCTTATTTAATTGATATTCTTGGGCGGAGGCATTTCCATTATGGCTTGGACCTTTTCAAGATCAACCTTAATTCCTTTCTTTGAAATTATGTAACCAAGCAATTTCCCTGATGTTACTCTGAAAGCACACTTTTTAAGATTTAGTCAAAGCTTGAATCTTTCCATTCTATCCAATATGAGGCCTAGTTCTTGGATATGTGTGGACCTCTTCATAGTTTTTACTAAGGTGTCATCAACATAATATTCCATGTTTTTGTGCATCATATCATGGAAGATACTGGTTACTTCTCTTTGGTAAGTTGCTCTTGCATTCTTTAGTCCAAATGGCATGACGTTCTAGCAGGTTCCCCATGCACATGTGAAGGTTGTCTTTTCTTGATCCTCGGGAGCTATCTTGATCTGATTATAACCAGAGAATCCATCCAATAATGATTACATCTCATATCTAGTAGTTATATCCACTATCATATCAATGTTGGGCAATAGAAAATCATCTTTCAAACATGCTTTGTTGAGATCCCTAAAGTCTGTGCAAACCCTAATAGATTTGTCTGCCTTTGATATAGGTACTATGTTTGATATTCATTCTGCATAGTCTATAGCTCTGATAAATCCAGCTTTTAGCAATTTTTCTATCTCATCCTTGAATAGCAGTGCCACATGAGGATACATCTTATAGAGTTTTTGCTTGATTGGTTTAACTCTTGGTGTAATAGAGAGATGATGCATAATGAGATCGGGATCTAGGCCTAGCATATCAGAGTATGTCCATGCAAAGTTGATCTTCTTTTCTGAAAAGAGGTTGTTGAAATCTTTTAACTCTTTTGTTGATAGTGATTGAGCTAAATGAATGATATGTGGTGTCTCTTGACTTCCAATATTTACTGGCTGAGTTGGTTCAATCAATATTGAAGACCTTTCTTGGAAGTGACTTGGCAGCATATCAAGTATCACACCCTCAGGTGCCTCGGACATGTTTTCACCCTTAGGTATGTCCTTTATTTTTACTTTTATTTGTTTTGACACCGCCATAGTGTGGTTTTCGTCATCAGGACTTTTTTTTTTCTTTTTTTTAATTTTTGTGATTGAGATACTTGATGTTTGTCTCGATCATGTTCTCACTTTGCTCATTGGTGGAAGAGTTCATTGGTTCAATGACATTAAGATAGTAGGCTAATGTGTAGTCATTGGCAAAGGTAGGTATATTCAAAGGTTGGTTGTAAAGAGTACAGTCAATCAGTTCAAGATGTACCAAGGATAAAGTTTGAATAGATTCAAGGGAGTTCATAGTATTATCATCATAAATTCAGACCGACAAGTCGAGTTCTAGAAAACTACCTTGCGTAGGTGTCTCGAGACCAGGAACACAATTATCAAAGTGCATCTTAATATTTAGTGGACCTACCCAATAGACCTACTCCTAGCATCATCCCCTACTTCAGATTGGACTACATATCATGGTGTGATAGTAACAGGGTCAGCATGCAAAGTCTCAACATTCATGACAAAGTAGTCATAATATGATGCCGAATAGTTGTTGTCATAAACAAAGCTTCTGTTAGAGTTATCAAAGTCATAAGATGAAGTTTCAAACTCTTCTTCAAGTGATTTAACAAAAGTATGTATAGTATCAATACCTACATCTTTGATGTTGTAAATTCCTTCGTGATTTGGTTCATTCATCACTTGTATTTGACATACATGTTGACATAACCTTGATGGTTCTATTAGTCCCTGTCGTCTTTTTCATTCAGCTTCCTCTGGACTGATGATTGGTCCTGCTTTTGTAGCTTCTAATTCTTCTTTTGTAGTTCCATATCTCTTTAGAGGGAGGATTTTCTTGTGCTCTTCCTTCTTTCAGCTGTTGTTCATAGTCTTCTTGTCTTTTTAGTCTGATTTCCTCTATTTCCTTTTGCAACTTTAAGCAGATTTCCTCTTGTACTTCATCTATGATATCACTATATTCTTTGGGAGTTTCTATAGTAGGTGTATCTGAGAGATGATCTGGAGCCCATTCATACTCATTCGAGTTAGTTTCTGAATCATCTACTTGTTGTCTACCTGTATATACGATCGAAATGTTCAGTGGTGCAAACAACTCTTGGATTTCTTCAATTTCTTCTCTCATGTCTTCTGGGATTTCTACTCCTTGTAGTGTTATTGCTGATACAATTGGAACTTGCATACCAGCTGGTTCTTCTCTCTTGATTGTTGATTCCTCTTGTTCATTTTCATACTCTTCCTGAGTTTGTTGAGTATTGATTTCATGTGATGTTGAAGGTAGTATCTTTTTCCTCCACTTACATAGATGGTGAGAAGTATGTTTCTGATCTGATGGCTTTCTTGGATTGTATCTCAGTCTAGCTTTATCATTTGCAAACTTAGTTTTTATTTGAATAGTTTCAACAATACCTTCTTGACACTTTCCTAGAGGACCGATACTTGAATATCTCATGCGTTGAATCATCTTATAGCCTGGACCATATTGTGCCGAGGAAATCTCACAATGTCTTATTTCTTTGTTTGTACTATCTTCTTTGAAAAGCCATTTGAGAACAACATCCTCTTCTATTTCATCTGCAAGGGAAGTAGAGGACTGTATAAAGAGACCATCATAAATGACATTTGGAGTTGAAGTTTGTGGCTTCATAACCTCTGATGGTTTTCTCGACTGTCTTGGCGATGGAGGAAGAGACATTAATGAAAGTACAGGTTCTCTTTTATATCCATCCATGCCACTATTTGTGATTTTCAACTTCTTTTCTAAATCTTTTATCAAAGTTTCTGAACTTTCAGCTGTAGAGGCTACTCTATTATGAGGAACAAAAGCATCAGCACTTTGCGTTAATGCATTACAGGTATAGCTTGTATCAGCATTAATACTGACTTCAACTCTGTTATAAGGAAATTTCTAGCACTGATGATGTGTAGATGGTACTGCTTTCATTTCGTGAATCCATGGCATGCCCAGTAAGATGTTGTATGAAAGAGGAAGGTTGAGCACCTAAAAGATAACATCTCTTTCCATGGATCCTACCCTGATTGGTAATAGTACCAGACCTTTAGAGGTTCTTTCTTCTTCATCATAAGCTTTGATCGTTATTTTCTTTGTTGGATCAATGACATTTTCAGAAAATTCCAGCTGTGTCAGTAGATTGTAGGTACAAATATTCAACCCAACGCCTCCATCTATCAAAACACGTTTAAGTCGGTGTTTATGGATCATACCTTCGATGTGTAATGGTTGGTTATGTGGGTTATTTAGTGAGTTGTCATCTTCTTCAGAGAAAGTGAGGTAATGAGGCGAATTCAGGTGACCCACCATAGATTGAAACCAGTCTACATATAAATCTTTAGGGACATTAGTAGTGAGTAAAGCTTTATCCAGGATCTCTCTATGAGCAGAAGAGATCTTAAGTAGTTATAAAATGGAGGTTTGAGCGTTGGTTCTTTTCAATTGTTTGACAATGCTATAACTAGGAGAGGATGATGAAGCCAACTGCTTAGATTTAATTATGATTATGTATGTTTGTCTGTTTGAAAAAGTCGGTAGGTTTGATGTTGTTTGAGCAGGAGTTGAGGAACTAGCTCCTCGAAGAGTAACCTTCTTTTGGGTGCAGGTCACAACATTTGCAGTTTGTGCTTTATTTTGTTTATCTTTGATTATGATCACATTGCAATATTCAGGTTGGGAAGATTCAATCATGTTGATCATATTTTCATTGTTAGTGTAGGTGTAAATGACTTTGGCACCTCCTTTTGATTTTGAGGAATCACCTTGTTCATAAACAGGTAAGGGATCTTTAAAAGCTTTGTCATCAGCATTAGTTGTGTGATTTCCAACAACAATTTTGCCAGCGTCGATGAGATCTTGAATCTCGTGTTTGAGCTTCATGCAGTTGTTTGTTGTATGACCCTTGTTTCCATGGTATTCACAATATTCGTTTTCTCTACACCATTTGGGTTTAACTTCTGGATCATATGGTCTAGAATTGTCTAGCAATGTTATCAGGTCATTTTCTATTAAATTTTTAAAATCTAATTCATATGATTCGTCTAGAGGAGTGAAATTGTGTTTAGGCTTTGAAAGCCAAGTTTTCTCTTTAAACCATTCTTTTGATTTTTTTGGAGGATTTTTTGTTGCAGTTTCAGCTACTTTGAGTGCTTGTGTGCGGTTAGCAAGGTTAAATATTGTCGATTTTGATTTTGCCTTAACAATGTCTACCACTCCATTATTAACAATGTTTCTATTGTTGTCTTTGTCGTATTTCTAGTATTTGTTCTTTTCTTTAGAACTAGAACCTTGCAATGCTTCTTTCCAAAGTGATATGTCTCCTTTCTTTATAAGCACATCTTCCATTATGAGGGCACTGTCTACCATTTTGTTGAATGAAGGGTACACTTGCATTTGGATACTGTATTTAAATTTAGGGATCGGGTTATTGATGAAGATATCCATCTTCTTATAATCTAGAATAGGCCGTGAATATCTAGAGAACATCTTTCTCCAACTTTGAATAAAAGTGAGAAAAGGTTCTCCTATTTTCTGTTTGGTATTGCAAAGCTCAATCATAGTGATTGGATGACGAATGTTATAGGAGTATTGTTGTAGAAACAATTCGATTAATTCCTCAAAAGTTTTGATTCCCATAGGTAGGCTTGAAAACCATTCTATAGCTTGCCCTCCTAAACTTCTTGGGAAAAGGCGCATGAGATATGTTTGTTCATGCATGAATTCCATATATAAAGCACAAATTTCTCTGACATGGTCTTGAGGATATGCATTTCCATCATATTTGTCAAACATAGGAATCTCCACTCTTGAATGGAATGGAGGCATGTAAAGGTTTTTGTCAAATGGAAATGGGCATATCATGTCCAGAGAATGTTGCTTTGATGATTTATCCTTGTTTTTCAGTTCTGTGATTTCTGTCTGTAATGCTTGTAATTGTTTGTTTACCAACACTAAAGGTGTCTCTTCCTCTTTAGTGATAAGGGTCTCAACGTTATAATCAGTAGGAAGTTTTGCACCTTGTTTTGATAGTTCTAGAAAATAGTCTTCCTTTTCTCTAGACATGATGATCTTCATCATCTTTCGGAAATGTTTATCGTTTAGATATTTATTTATAACAGTTTTTGTAGGTTCCGAGGCTTCAGAATCGCTTGATGAGGAATCACTGTCAATAGCATGGGTACTGAGGTTGTCATAAGTATCGTGTTTACTAGCTTGTCTTTCTTGCCTTTCTCCAGACATGGTGGGAGATAGGGGCTGATCAAAAATTGGTATTTGTAACGATGAAGGTTTATTTGGGACGAGTTCTTCTACAAAGAATGGATTGTCATTTGATGAAAAGGATACTCCTTTACCTTTGTCATCTTTCTTGCTAGAACTTCTGATTTGAGCAGGAATTTACAACCGACGGAACCAAGAGCTAGATGTGGTGCAGAACTCAAGATGAAATTGGAGCTAGTTGTTCATTTAACATAGTGATTTGAGAGAAGTAACTAAGATCTGGTCTAGTTTTAGGAACAATCTTTCCTTTATAAGATGTTATCTAAGTTAACTTAGGTTTGATAAGTAGTTGATTGAACTAGCTGAGAGATGATCGACAAAATCATGCAACACAATGGCAGGGGTACACTATAAAGATTATTTATGCTCAAAATTATGATGACCACTTTTATGCTCGTTGTAGACTGATTTGAGAAAATTTGACTATTTTGACTTACAAGATTAGGAATTCGTACAACAGATTTTTCAGACCTGAACAATAGTTTAGCTGTTTCCAGACGATAAAGACATTTTTTTGTATGAGTTGTTGTCTGATTTAGTACAACAATTGGGTAGACTCCAGAAGATAGTTTATTGAATGTGATGTATATTCGTACGATAGTGGGTAAAAGGCCAGATGACAATTGTGCAATTTTGTATGACAAGTGATGATAGACAGAGTTTTCAATGACTAACAAAGACCAATTTTGGACACAGACTGAGTTTTTGATAACCGACAAAAACCAGTTGTGGACACGGATAGAGTTTTGAGTTTTTTATGTTTCTGATTTGTTTTCTCCATTTTTAGTATTTTAGTTTCAATTTCAGGGATGAAAACATAGTAAGAACGCAAGATGTACCATAATTTCAATCACAGCACGCTAACCCTACGAAAGTTGTCTTAGAGAAGAAAACCTTTGCTTGCTGACTTAGGTACACACCCAATTGCTAATCAGAACACGGTCATTGAGTCTCATGCAATGGATTCTCAACGCTATATTAGTCAACTCCAAATGCTAATGGGGGCACGATATGACAAGTGTCTTGGGAGAATTACTATCTCTCTTGCACAAGGATTATCCCCCTTTTGGAGGTGAATCGAGTAGCTTCTATCTTATAGTTCCTAGTCAGGAATTTCATTCGAAATTACCCCTTGAAGTCACGCAAGCATGATTGAGGCCTATAGCCCGACAAGGTACTAAAACAAGTTGTAGTCACATAAACGTGATTGAGACTGCGAGGCCCTACAAAATGCCCGATATGAGAGATCTCAAAGAGAAAACTCAAATAATCCCATCCTCTGAGACTTTAATCACCAGAGGCCTATTTATTATAATGAGTTGGAATGCTTAGGTCTAGCTGTACTCACTTGGGTCGTTCTCACAGGGTGATTACTTTTTCCCACTGTGATAGGATCGCTAAAGGTACACAAATCTCAAAACATAGAAAAAGCTTCGAGGGTCTAGATTTCTAATTGTCTGTAAAAGACAAGAGCATACTCTCCTACCTCTCATATTTTTTCTAAAAACACAAAAGACAGATTTGTTCTTTAACCAGATAACAATTTAAGTGCCTAAAAAGTGAATTTAAAGAATACGTGAAGTTTGGTTGATTCTCTTTTAGGCAACCTGCAAAACCAATGCATCAGTAGTCATTTTGCTTTTGATTCTTTGACAGGCATATGTTCAATTAACAGATTCTTTGGCAAGCGTTCTACAAAAAATCAGTTAGGCTGTAAAAATCTTAGGCAACCAGAAGAAAAACTAGGGTTAGCGTCAGTGTTAGTAAAATACAAATTCAATTCACGAAAAACCTTGGCAAGTACACTATTTTTGAAATGATAACACATAAATTCGTACGACAGAGTATACCTTCCTATACGCATATTCTCACAGACCTGAATGACAAAACACAGAGTCAAATAATCAAAGAAGAAACTCGTATGAGTTCCTTTTCTGATCCACATGATAAAACACAGGTCTTGACAGAATGTCGTACGAAGGACTTATACTCGTACAATATTTAGTAGAGGTTGTATAGACGAGAACTGAAAGATAAAGAAGTGATTTTGAGGCCCAAAATGTGTATGTGAAAAGTGGAATCGTATCTGTATCTGGAATACACAACACTTCAATAAGTCATTAGATGCATGGTTAGTAAATCAATCAACAATGAACAATAAACCATCACAAAGCGACCTATTACCTTCTAGTAGATGTGAGTTTAGTTTTGCTCTCAGATTTCATATGCAACACCAGTGTCTAGACAGCACCTAAATGAAGGATTTAATCTAATGAGCATGAAATTGAGCTAAATGGATGCAAGATTAAGCTAGCATGATTTAAGCAATATTAAGCTAGATGATTTAATAAAGATGCAATAACTAATATGCAAATATTCTCAATACAAAATCTTAATGAACCTAGAGCAAAAACAAAATAATAACAATATATTCTCTAGGATCCTTGAATGAGAGATGAGAGCCCGAATTTATAGAAAACAAATAAACAAACCAATGGTTGAGATCAAATGATGATGAGCAGTCAAGATTTTCTAAGAAGAAGCACAAACTAGGTGAATTGATGTGATTGGCTACTTTTCTCAGTTTTAAAGGAAATTGAACTAAAATTAAGATAAAATCAGAAAAAACTGATTTATTCTCTGTTTCATTCAATTTTGATATTTAATTATTTAATTGCTTTTTTTGAGATATTTATCAATTTTTAATTTGATTTTCAAGATTATCTCCATTTGATTTCTTTTCTCAAATTTTAATTCTTTTTTCTCAATGAATTCCTTTTTTGATGATTTAATGACAAATTTATTAATTAATTAAATATGCTAGGATATTTAATAAAATAAATAGGATATTTGTTTAAAAAATTATTTACTTGAAATGATCAATTAATTTGCCATGTGATATTTGATGATATAAGAAATTAATTTGCCATATGATATTTGATGATTTAAGAAATTAATGATGTTATCGAGATTAGGGGCCCATGGTTTAGATGACCATTTTCAAGGTATTACAAAGATGAACTGAAAGAATAACATCTACTAATGCCTGATAATAGTTCTGGTTAATCACAATTGTTTACCCTGCAACACTCTACTCAATACACCACACAAAAAGATAAATTCACTTGTTTGCACATACATCATGTGTAGGAGAAAAACTAAGACTAGGAAAGAAAACCCTAATCCCACTCTTACATACATACTCATGGAATATGAAAGAGCCTAGGGAGGTAACACACTTCAGCTACTTCTTATGAGGAAGACAGAGTTGAGGATTACCTCTTAGGCTTTCTATTCCCTTGATGTGAATGAGAGATAGGAAAGATACAAGTATGCACTAATAACCCTAATCTGAAAATGCAAAACTGAGAATAACTAATATGATGTTGAAAAGTACAGATTAAGAGGAAAATCCAGAGGTGCACCTATGTCTGAAATTTGAGCCAAAATGTTCGGGACTAGGGTGCTATGCCCCTGTCCTCATTCTGCAAACCTGGAGTTGTACCTACAGAACTGGAAACTGAGATCTGAAACTTACTGTTCTACCAAATCTTGCTAAAAATAGGGAGGACCAAGGTGCCATGCCCTTGCCCTAGGTAGGACCAGGATGGCATGCCCATGTCCCAAGGGTTTATGATAATGTTTCCCTCCAGTATAGTCTCTGTGCACTCTGTCGGTCCTGAAACTTTTAGTGATGCTCGGATCTGAATCTGCACCTGAAGCTAAAAAATAGGGTTTTGGGTGGCTATATAATCTTTTCCTTAGTCAAACCCCCATTTTAGTGATTTCCACCTCAACGAATAGTCGATTTGTAAATTAAAATAGTGTGTGCAAGATCCTAGGATGAGAGAAAACAATCTAGAGCAACCCTAAATAGAAAACCCTAATTGCTTGTAATTGACAATAGAAATGCCCTAAATAAATGATGTAAAGTGATCCAAAGCATAAATGTGAATAAAATTGATGTAATGAAGCTCATACAAAGACATGGAAACAACATGAAACCATACCAAACCCCAAGGGAGAGGTACAAGCCAATCTTCAGTCGATGATCTCCTATTGCTTTCCTACATCTTCAAAAGTCCCCAAATGATGAAAGAATGCTTGATGAATGCTTGATAAGAGTTGTTGGATATTGTTGAAGACTTCAAAAGATCTTCTCTTTTTCTACATAGAAGGCTCATTGTGTTCTCTTTGCTAAAACTCCTCTAGATACATTCAAATGAAGAAAGAGATCTCTTATGTATGAAACCCTAGATCTTAATTTCAACTTTAGGTCGACTTAGGATTTGAATTCCCCGCCAATATTTTGGGTTAATCATTATAATATCATAGGATTATGCTCTTGAAATTTTGGGGAAACTATTGGGGATCGTGTGCAAAGTGCACATGGTTCGACCAACTTTTCACCAAATTTTTAGGGCCGTTAGATATGATGATATTAGAGAGAATCCCAAAGTTACAACCGATTTCAAGATGTTTTGATATGCGAAATTAGTCCTTATAGGATGAAATAGGACATAATTAGGGTTTATGATTTAATGATTAACTAGAGGAATAAAATGAAAAAGGGCACACTTAGGGTAAAGGGCCAAATTTTATGACATGTGAAGAGGTAAAATATGACTTTAGATTTAATTAAATGCTTAAAGGAGATGAGAAATGCAAGATGCAGAATACACTAAGGCAGGTGCTAAACCATGCGCGGAATTGTACCACCCGATGCAGCCATCCATATTCAATTGGATGAACTCCTAAATCAGATTGAGACATCTGGAGTAGATGCATCCGAATACTTGAGCAAACTAAAAGACAAGGAGCTAACTGCTAAAATGATAGAGGAAGTACAGAAATCCATTACTGTTGGCAAGGTAAAACTTGTCAAATTTATTGTTGAGTTGTCCCCTCAACTCAAGCACATTCTTTCATTATTTTAGAAACTCTGCACATTTTCTTTATTCATTAAGGACATTAAGAATAAAATAGAAGCAATTGAGAAAGAGATCACCGATCTCTCAAATAAGTTGACCCCTGAGCCCAATTCAGTTCAGAATTTTTATACTAAGCTACAACAGCTCATGGCTCAACAATTGGAACTAAGGAATGAAGAACACAAGATCAGGATGGACATAATGACACTTCAAACATTATTCCTTCCTCATCTTTCATCCGTTCAAGAACAGCTCAACCGATCCACTTACCTCTCTACTATACAAGAGGGAAGCACTTTAGATGGCTTAATTTCATTATTGGCTGATATTAATGCACAAAATTCTTTAATGGCTAGTGTAAAGGATGCACTCTCTCTCGCTCTCACCGAAGCCAAGACAAAGTACAAATCCATTTTTGATCAGTTGCCACCTCCAAATGGTAACTAAATTTTGATGTTTGTCAAAAAGGGGGACTATATCATCAGAGTATATATAGCATCAAAGTACACAGGGGGAGTGTATAGTATTCAAAGTATCAAACAACCAGAGTGTAGTATACAGGGGGAGTATACCGAGCAGAATGAGCAGAATAAGCAGAGTATCCAAGAGCAGTAAACCAAGCAGTGAACAGAGGAAAGAACAGTTATTACAAAGTATTGATCACCGAGCACACATAATCAGAGTTTTGTACATCATATTGATAAGGGGAGTATATTTGATTATACTATTTCATTGACTAATGTATATACTGTATGTTTAGTCAAATTTTGTAAAGTATACAAATTTTTGAGTAATGACTTTGAAAGTAGTTTTGTCAAACATCTCAACTAATGTCAAAAGGGGAGATTGTTGCTACTTATCAAATTGCCATTAGTTTTATATCCAAAGTCATTCTATATACTCTAGTCAGTTACTACTACCAAAATATTTAGTCAGTATGAAAAGTCTAGTCGGTTACAGAAGGAAAACAGTCACAAAGCCCAGTATACATCGAGCTGTCTACCGAGTGTTATTTCATGTCTACCGAGCAGTAAAGATAATACACCGAGTGAAACGTGTTACCAGATTCATTGAACCTGGACACACATATGAAAACGTGTTACAAGATCGAGGCACATAGAACCGTTATCACATTGAAAATTGCACATATAGATTTTGTATAATTTTGAGGTCATCTAACCAATGAAATATTTTGCATGGTTATTCATTCGAGAAATCATGTTTGTAAGATCGAAGTAATGAATCAAATCGCCGACATAAGAAATCTATTTATACAGCATGAATTTAGGGTTAGAGAGATATGTGAATGAGAGAAATGTGTGTGCATATGTGTATGAAGCAAGACTTATGTGATACATGAGAAATCACAGAGTATTATTACTATTACAGAGACACAGAGGTCACCGAGAAGGTTTTTAGAGAACAGTCAAAGAACAGAGTAAACAGAAGGGTTTACCGAGTTACTTTATGAGTTACCGAGGTATGCTGTAGGCAAGGTAATCTTATTTTGAGCACATAGAATCTGCTACAGCATTTCAGATGTAAAGCTGCAGATATTTGTAAAATCTTATTGTAATATTTTGAAGTTGTAAGAGAAACCTTTAACAAGGTAAAAGACTCTAATCAAGTCTATAAATTGTAAAGCCTCTAACCAGGTGCAGCATTTATATAAAGTGTTGTAAAATCCTTTAGCAAGGTAGATCTAACAGATCTTGTTACTCCTAATAGGGTAAGCTATCAGAAATAGTTAAATATGTAGCTCTAACCAAGCACTCTTTATTATTGCAGTAGTGAAGTTGTGGGTGCCATCCCCACCGCAGTTTTTCTCTCTAACCAAGAGTTTCTACGTAACCAAAATATATGTGTTATGGAGTGAATCATGTATGATTGTTACTTATTTGTTTTAGCTTTATGTTATGTTACAACAATTTTTGGTTTATGCATAACAGTAAAGATATTGTTGATGAAAGGATTTGAAGTGCTGATTCACCCCTCCCCTCTCAGTACATTAGCTTTCCATATTGGGCCTAACAATTGGTATCAGAGCTTGAATCTTGGAAAAGGGTTTAACTGCCTAAAGAGAAAGATCTTATCAATGGAAGGCTACAAACAATCTCAGAGGATTGTGTATCTGCAAGAAGAATTGGATCGTGCTAATCAAGTGATTGCAGACATGCAAAGGCAAATGCAAAAATCTCTGAAAGTGAGAAGAAGATTATCTGATGATTTGCAGGACTCTCAAGAGTTAGTGGAACAAATTGAGACATCATCTGAGAAAAGTATGTCTGAAGAGACTGAAGAAATGATTGGACAATTGAAAGAAAAGAACAAAGCACTGGCTAATCAACTAAAAGCAAGGAAAAGAGAACATGAACATTTCAGCACACAGATGACTGAAAATCTTGATGCATTGAGGACAACCAAGGACAAAGTAAGAGATCTAGAAAGAGAGAAACAACAACTTGAAGCTTTAGTATCTGATAAGGATGATGAAATCATAAGGTTGATTGGGATTCAACAAAATCTGTCAGATCAACTAGGTTATGCACATCATGAAGCAAATCTGAAAGATGATGAGAATCAAGCAATGAAACTTGAAGTATCAAGGTTGAGCAATGAACTTGAAACAAAGAAGAAATCCAAGGAAATATTGAAGAAAATTTATGAAGCATCAAAGATGTTGGATGAGCAACTGAATACGAGACGACCCTACAAAGAAGGAGGACTTGGTTACAAAGGAAAAGACTCTACCGAGAAGGGAATCTGCACTACCGAGAGAGGAGAATCATCAAAGCAAGCTGGAATCAAGAAGAACATCAAAAGAAAGAAGCCTATTTGCAACTACTGTGGAAATCAAGGTCATACTGCCAATATGTGTCAAATCAGAAAAGGTAAGCAACTGAATGCCACTAAGACCAATGGTTATTGTTACAATTGCAATAAATATGGTCACACATCTAATCAATGTAGGACAAAGTTTGTTAACAATTATTAGAAGGAAAAATTCAAAGGGTTTTATAAAAACTGCAATAGATATGGACATAGTACCGAGAAGTGTTGGTTTAAGCAAAAGAACCATATGTGGTCTACACATCGAGCAAATATTAGAGGTTACCAAACTCACACAGATCCTTATCGACAATATTCTACAGTACCATGGGATTACAATACAAGGATATGGTGTGAATGTTGTGGAAGATATGGACATGTAAGTGCCAATTGCTTTATAAGGTTTGGAATGAATAACCGAAGATCATGGAGAAATCCTGGTATGGCATGTTTTCATTGTCACAAAGTTGGACACTTGGCTGGAGATTGCAGAGATCAACCTAGAGAAGACACAGAGGAAATAAAAGAGAAATTAAAGATGATTTGGAGAAAGAAGGAAATTGTGTCAAATAAAGAAAGCACCTTACCCACCGAGTTAGGTGCTCCCACTCCAAATTAATCAATAAAGGTATGAAGGGACTGCATTCTCACAAGGTTAAATCTTAAATAGTTCCTATCTTAGTATGTACTGAATTCAAAATCTACATAGTAAGATGTAGTAGTAAGTTTGAAATTCTATCAAAGTCTTTTGAGCATTTTACAGGAAATTTGTCAAGTCGGTGAATTCAAGAAGCCTGTCAAGTCAGTATATGAAGGAAATTTGGTTACTCGGTTAAAGTGCAAAAAGGGAAAGAAAGTTAAGTAGAACCGAGTGCATTTAATGTCTTTGACCTAACTTGCACGGAGCTCGATAAGGTTTATTATGTACTTAAAGCATTCTTCAAGGTCATTTTCATTCACCAAGTTTTTGAGAAGCAGAGCAGAGCGAATCAAGGTGATCAAACCATCTTCAAAGCGAAATCTAAGGTATTTACATCAAATCTCATTGCATTGCTAAGTTGGTTTACCGAACTCATTAAGTTGTTATTATCTACTGAGTGTGAAATGTCTGTCATTTGTTAAGTTCTCAAACCCTAAGGTTCCTGTGTCAATTTTTATCTGAAATCAAAATGGCACCTAAGATCCAAGACCCCATTGTTGTCAAGAATGTAGAGAAGCCCTCATTAAAATACTCTTTGACTACCAAAATTGCATCTGAACTGGATGACAAAACTGCCTTTTCACTCATCCCAGATCGAGTCTTGTTAGTCGAGGATGTGAGATTCTTCACCAAATGTCGTGTTGAAGAACTCGGTCATGTTGAGATCAAAGATGCATATGATGAATTATGCATAGATGGTAAATTGGATAGCAAATATGAGCATATCAAAATCAAGGGATTGACTGAAGCCCTAACCTATCCCCGTGTGTTCAAACCCCAGTGGTTCAAGCTTGTACTAAGCCGAGTGCATGATGATTTCATGTGGCTACAAGAGCAACCATTTAAGATCACTAAAGAAATCATTCATCTGATCACCGATTATCCTATCTATGATGATTCCCGAGCACAGAAAATGATATCAGAGAAGGAATTGATCAGTTTGACTGGAGTAGAATCTGATTGCAGAGGTCTGAAGTTGAACAATGTCACTGATCCTGAACTCAAATTTGCCATTAGAGTAATTGGTTACTGTTTCATCCAAACGGCAAGGGAAAATAGTGTACCCTGTGCAGCAGTGGACTTAGCATACAAAATTGTTAAGAAAGGCATGAAAATTGACTTGTGTGAAGTATTGTTGAAGAACTTGTTTGAAAATCTGAACACAATTAGGAAGTCGAAGAAGAACAACTCAGCAAATACTCTAAAATTTGGATCACTACTTGTATGTATGTTTTTCTACTTTGAGAAGTTTTTTTCCAACAGTCAGTAAAGTTGTTTGGGAATGACACCGACCAATCACCCATCAGATCAATGACTTCATGAAGAAGTTAGGTGATAACTTTAATGATATAATGGATGATTACTTCAGCAAGTTCCAAGAGAAAATGCATAACAGGTACCAGATTCGACCCCAGCTAGTAGAAAAATACAAAGATGAAATATGTTTTGAAGTCGACACCGATTACTGTTATGTGAATGTTGTGGAACCAAGGACTCAATCTTTGCCACCTATGGGTTACGAGACTAATTTTGATATCACACAACAACAAATCGATGCATTTCTGACACTACCAAGGCATACTACTGAGCTGAGGTATGGAACCTATGAAGAGGTGAAAGAAAAAGTAAAGATGAGCATTGTAGTACCCAAAGCTACAAGGAAGGCATCAAAGATGATTAAGGCATTAACTGAGAAATTCGGAGAAGAGTCTTCCTCCACACCTGTCAAAGGTGTTCTAGCCATCACCGAAGAGGAGACAGAAGCCCAAAAAGCAGCCATAACACTTAGCATCGAATTGCCTAAGGGAAAAGTGTTGAAGAGAAAGAAACGTGACACTTCAATGACCCTACCAACAAAGAGACCTAACACAAGGGCATCTGTTGCATCACCGAGTAAGAAACAAAAGACTGTTGTCATTCCTAAGGTAACTAGAACTTACAAGAAATCTACTCGGAGACTCATTTTGCCAAAAGAGTCGAGTGATACTGAATCTGAAGATGCAAGTAAATTTCAGATTGTGAAAAGCAAGAAGGTAGATGTACATAGTGTAGAAATTTTTTGTAATAATCTAAAGGAATATGGTGGATTCAGATTTGTCAAATATGAATCTAGATCTGCTGATGAAAAGAGGCAAATTGAAGAAGTTGTCATTTGCACACTTCTAAAATTCTGAGTGGTCCCATTAGAAGTATGTAATTCTATTCCTAAGGAATTATATGCACATATTGAAACCAGATGGCAATATGCCCTAGACTCGGAGAAACAAATCAGAGAAAGAAGTCTGGTACATCTCTTTCCTGATATGTCGGTTGATGAAATAAAAGAACATCTGACAAACAGCCAAACACAATTTATAGTAAAACAAAAGGCCTTGAAATTGATGAATGACCTGTATCTAGAAGTGGAGAAGGAAACAAAAGAGCAATGGCAGGGCATCTTTCGAAGAAAGAATGTTGGTGAACAATCTACAGTGGAAATAGTCGATGTCACCGACCAAGAGCCTGATGTCACCGAGCAAGACCCTGCTGACACCATTCAAATAGATGAAGATATCATGGACGCAGAGGCACCTGAACAAGAAATTATAAAAGGCAATGCTTATGCAAAACTTGTCTCTAGTGAATCTGTTTTGGAACAAGTTCAGCCTTACCCACCGATACATCAACTTGCTACAACCGAAGCTCCTCAGGATACAGATGAAGGCACTGAAGGTCAAAAGTCTATAGCAGAAGGTACTTCACAAGAACAAACCTCTCAAGCACCTTCTAGCACGGAAAATGTTACAGCTGAGACACCAAGCACCGAGACACCGAAGGACACTACCGAGGCTAAAGAAACCGACCAAAGTGTTGTCTCTACCGAGCAACCTACTGAGGGTCCTCAAGCCTCTCAAGCTATTGTAGTGGTTCACCCAGTGAAAGGTAAAGAAAAGAAGTTGAAAAAGCATAGTTTCAAAATAGATTTATCAAAACCGACAGTGTTGCCCAATGTAGACATCTCCAAATTGAAAGGGCAAGCACTCACTGAATTCGGTGAACTATGCAAAGCAAAGGCCGAACAAGAGAAGCAACTGGCCATACAAAAGAAGAATAAAGTACTTCAGAAGGTAAAGACCTTACTATCAAATATGCTACCTTCAGCTACAGTATCAACCAATGCAGCCATCCATATTCAATTGGATGAACTCCTAAATCAGATTGAGACATCTGGAGTAGATGCATCCGAATACTTGAGTAAACTAAAAGACAAGGAGCTAACTGCTAAAATGATAGAGGAAGTACAAAAATCCATTGCTGTTGGCAAGGTAAAACTTGTCAAATTTATTGCTGAGTTGTCCCCTCAACTCAAGCACATTCTTTCATTAGTTCAGAAACTCTGCACATTTTCTTTATTCATTAAGGACATTAAGAATAAAATAGAAGCAATTGAGAAAGAGATCACCGATCTCTCAAATAAGTTGACCCCCAAGCCCAATTCAGTTCAGAATTTTTATACTAAGCTACAACAGCTCATGGCTCAACAATTGGAACTAAGGAATGAAGAACACAAGATCAAGATGGACATAATGACACTTCAAACATTATTCCTTCCTCATCTTTCATCCATTCAAGAACAGCTCAACCGAGCCACTTACCTCTCTACTACACAAGAGGGAAGCACTTTAGATGGCTTAATTTCATTATTGGCTGATATTAATGCACATAATTCTTTAATGGATAGTGTAAAGGATGCACTCTCTCTCGCTCTCACTGAAGCCAAGACAAAGTACAAATCCATTTTTGATCAGTTGCCACCTCCAAATGGTAACTAAATTTTGATGTTTGTCAAAAAGGGGGACTATATCATCAGAGTATATATAACATCAAAGTACACAGGGGGAGTGTATAGTATTCAAAGTATCAAACAACTAGAGTGTAGTATACAGGGGGAGTATACCGAGCAGAACGAGCAAAATAAGCAGAGTATCCAAGAGCAGTGAACCGAGCAGTGAACAGAGGAAAGAACAGTTATTACAGAGTATTGATCACCGAGCACACATAATCAGAGTTTTGTACAACATATTGATAAGGGGAGTATATTTTATTATACTATTTCATTGACTAATGTATATACTATATGTTTAGTCAAATTTTGTAAAGTATATAGATTTTTGAGTAATGACTTTGAAAGTAGTTTTGTCAAACATCTCAACTAATGTCAAAAGGGGAGATTGTTGCTACTTATCAAATTGCCATTAGTTTTATATCCAAAGTCATTCTATATACTCTAGTCAGTTACTACTACCGAAATATTTAGTCAGTATGAACAGTCTAGTCGGTTACAGAAGGAAAACAGTCACAAAGCCCAATATACACCGAGTTGTCTACCGAGTGTTATTTCATGTCTACCGAGCAGTAAAGATAATACACTAAGTTGATATACACCGAGTGAAACGTGTTACCAGATTCATTGAACCTGGACACACATATGAAAATGTGTTACAAGATCGAGGCACATAGAACCGTTATCACATTGGAAATTGCACATATAGATTTTGTATAATTTTGAGGTCATCTAACCAATGAAATATTTTGCATGGTTATTCATTCGAGAAATCATGTTTGTAAGATTGAAGCAATAAATCAGATCACCGACATAAGAAATCTATTTATACAGCATGAATTTAGGTTTAGAGAGATATGTGAATGAGAGAAATGTGTGTGCATATGTGTATGAAGCAAGACTTATGTGATACATGAGAAATCACAAAGTATTATGACTGTTACAGAGACACATAGGTCACTGAGAAGGTTTTTAGAGAACAGTCAAAGAACAGAGTAAACAGAAGGGTTTACCGAGTTACTTTATGAGTTATTGAGGTATGCTATAGGCAAGGTAATCTTATTTTGAGCACATAGAATCTGCTACAGCATTTCAAATGTAAAGTTGCAGATATTTGTAAAATCTTATTGTAATATTTTGAAGTTGTAAGAGAAACCTTTAACAGGGTAAAAGACTCTAATCAAGTCTATAAATTGTAAAGCCTCTAACCAAGTGCAGCATTTATATAAAGTGTTGTAAAATCCTTTAGCAAGGTAGATCTAATAGATCTTGTTACTCCTAACAAGGTAAGCTATCAGAAATAGCTAAATATGTAGCTCTAACCAAGCACTCTTTATTATTGCAGTAGTGAAGTTGTGGGTGCCATCCCCACCGCAGTTTTTCTCTCTAACCAAGAGTTTTTGCGTAACCAAAATATATGTGTTATGGAGTGAATCATGTATGATTATTACTTATTTGTTTTAGCTTTATGTTATGTTACAGATTTTTTTTGGTTTATGCATAATAGTAAAGATATTGTTGATAAAAGGATTTGAAGTACTAATTCACCCCTCCCCTCTCAGTACATTAGCTTTCCATATTGGGCCTAACAGGGGGCACCCTAGTCCTCCTAGGGCACCCTGCTCCCAAGAGGGTGCCCTGGTCCTAGAAGGGCACCTTGGTCCACTCAAGGCACCATGGTCACAGCTCAGAGTGACCAAGGGTCACATGGGATCAAGCATCAAATAGATAGGAAAGATTGATGATGATTGATTGAGCGATTACTGATGACTTGATGTTTCAGTTTGCAAATTCTTCCATATATTTGTGAGCACACTGTCGGTCACACCTTCCGGAGATTGCGGAGTTAGATTCCATGGCTCTCACCGAAGGATAGAGAGTTGCTTTATGCTATAAGATTGTGGTATGTGATGACCATGCTCGCCATCAAGTTCCATCTTGCGATGTTGATGGCATTGATGGAGAGATGGGACATGGATACCTCCACCTTTTTGCTACCCGTGGGGGAGATGACAGTCACACTTGAGGATGTATACTGCATACTTTGTCTTCCCATTAGGGGAGAGACAATGAGATATCTAGTCGAGCACACCGTTGTCGATTACAGGAGGGAACAGGTCTACTGCATCGGGAGAGAGATGCTCGATGAGACTAAGGGTCATATTATGATCATTTGGCTCCTACATCCCACCAGTGAGGTTCCACTAGTGAGATGGCTAATTATTATGACAATTGCATTAGTCTTGTGGCTTAATGGACGCAACACACATATGCATGGTGGTCTCACTTTTGTAGTTAGAGACATGGAGAAACATCATAGGGCATTCTCCTGGGGGTGGAGCATGCTTGCCCACATCTACCATGATCTAGGAGAGTACGTATTTGGATAGGGATGCAACTTGATGACCTGCACACTGCTTTAGATATAATATTTGAGCATATTACATGCACTAGACCTATTAGGGTACCCATTGACCTGGTTCAAGAGCAACCTAGAGTGTTCGCATATCTACTTACCCGTGAGTGGAATTTTGGGGATCTACTACATTGGAGAGTGAGTTTTGACAGACTGAGAGCGAAGGCCATCAAATGGAGACCCTACCTTAGAATGTACATGTGGGCAAGTACACATAGGCAATTGTTCTGAATGCAACAAAACTGTTTACTAGAGGGACGGTACAACCACATCATGGTCCCATTCTACTTTGACCAAGTCCGGTGACAGTTTGGGTTTGAGCAGTGTGTTCCGATAAACGTGCCTATCTATATCCAACACTCATGTGTGACTCCGAGGCTGAGAGCCATTCTGAGGCCTACTAGTGATGAGATCGACATCACATAATGACTTTATCATTGTAGCTTCATTGTAGAGTTTTATGATATGCTTGAATATGCTCAAGAGAGTTTATGCACCGTTCATCAAGCATCTCAAATTGTTGAAGTATTTTCTCTCTATATGAATCATCATCCATTATACCCTTAAGAGAAACTCTTAAAGATAGAATTTCCAACTCCAAAGGCATAATGGCATCAACACCATAAACAAGATTATAAGGAGTACAACTTGTAGCAATGCATACGCTCGTTCGGTAACCCCAAAGAGTGTAGATCAATTGAGTATGCCAATCCTTACCATGTTTGTTTACAGTCTTACGAAGAATTTTCTCAATTATCCTATTTGAAGACTCGACTTCGCCATTTGATTGAGGATAATATGGTGTAGAAAATTTATGTTGAATATGACATTTCTTGAGAAACTTCTTCACATCTTTGTTTTTAAATGACGTTCCATTATCTGAAACCAAAGCGGAAGGTATTCCAAATCGGGAAATTATGTTTTCTAAGATAAATTGACAAATTACTTCAATGGTAGTGGATCGAAGAGAAACTGCTTCTACCTACTTGGTAAAGTAATCGGTTGTAGTTATGATAAAAGTATGTCCTTGAGATGAAGGAGGAGAAATTTTACCGATGAGATCCAAACCCCATGTGGAAAATGACCAAGATGCTAGTTGAGATCAAAGTTCTTGGGTAGGATCATGGATCAAATTGCTATGTTATTAACATTGATGACATTTCTTAATAAATGCAAAGGAATCCTTTTCCATGGTATGCTAATAGTATCCCATTTGGAGCAATCTTTGAACTAAAGATCTACCCCCAAAATCCCCCCACAAGCACCGAAATGTGCTTCCTCAAGAGAAATAGGGATTTCAGCTTTGTTAAGACATCCAAGGAGAAGACCATTATAACCCCTCCTATAAAGAACATTAGAAAGGATAATGTATCTAGTGGCCAATTTGTGAATCCTAGCCATAGTATTCTTGTTCATAGAGTCGGGAAAGGTACCATCATTCAAATATCTCATGATATGCGAGTACCACTCATTAGAATCTATAATGAAACAATATGCCACATCACTAGGATTATCAACAATAGTCGGGGTAGTGAGGTTGCGAATAATGAATTTGAGATCTACCAAGGGGTCCTCTAAAGACACAAGAGAGGTTGCACATGCCATTGCATCAACATTTTGATTATCTTTTCGAGGAACAGGCTCCATGGTATAAGAATCAAACTTTTGCAACAAGGATATAGCTAAATCTTTATATTGTGATCATTTATCTTTCTTAGCTTGATAAATTCTTGTCACTTGCCTTATAATTAATTGAGAATCTCCATAGATATGTAGATGTTTCACATTTAGTGCTAAGGATTCTTTAATTCCAGCTATAAGAGCCTTGTATTCAACAATGTTATTGGTACACATGAAATTGAGACGATATGATAAAGGGATAGGTTTCTTTTTAGGAGAGATTAGGACCACACCTACCCCCGATCTTGTACGACACCTAGAGCCATCAAAATATAACTCCCAAGTCTCATAAATCTCAGCGGAGAGAATGCATTCATCAGGGAAAGACTCTGGGTTAAGTGGGGAGAAGGGTGAAGGAGCCTCAACTAAGTGGTCGGTCAATGCTTGACCCTTTATTTCCTTTTGCGAGACAAACTTAAGGTCAAACTCGGTCAATATCATAACCCACTTGGCTAAGCATCCTAAAAGATCAGTTTTAGAGAAAATATGTTTGAGAGCGTCAAATTTAATGATAACATGGACTTCAACATTCAAAAGGTAATGCCTTAATTTTTGTGTTGCAAAGACTAAATCAAGGCATTGCCTTTCTATCACAGAATATCGGGCTTCATAATCAAGAAGAGTGCGACTTATATAATAAACCAGACATTCTCTATCATCCTTATCACATTGTACCAATAAAGCTACAAGAGCATGAAGAGAAGCAGTTGTGTATAGCATAAAGGGTTTAGAAGGGTCAATGGGTTGGATAATAGGAGGACTGGCCAAATAGGTTTTTAGGTCCTCAAATGCTTGATGACAATCCTCATTCCATTGAAAGGTGATACTCTTTTTAAGAAATTGAGTAAAAGGAAAGGTACAATCCACAAGTTGAGAAACAAACCTATGAATAGCTTGGATCTTCCTTTGTAAGCTTTTTAATTCAAAAACATTTTTAGGAGGTGGCATGTTAACAATAGCATCTATCTTTTTTGTATACACCTGAATTCCACAATGCAAAACTATGAATCCTAATAGTTTACCATTATCCATACCAAAAACACACTTTCGAGGATTCAAGCACATGTTGTACTTATGAATTCTTTCAAAGACTTGACAAAGGATATTAACATGATCTACATGAAGAATGGATCTAGCTAAGATGTCATTAACGTAATCTTCTAAAATCTTATGCATGTAATCATGGAAGATAAGGATCATAGAACGTTGATAGGTAGTGCCTGCATTTTTTAATCCAAAAGGCATCATAACCCAACAAAACATACCCCAAGGGGTGGTGAAAGTGGTTTTAAATTGATCTTGAGCATTAATGAAGATTTGATTATATACTAAGAAACCATCCATGAAGGATAATAAAGCATGACCTGCTATAGAATCCACTATCATATAGATATTCGGGAGAGGGAAATCATCCTTCAAAGAGGCTTTATTAAGATCTCAAAAATCTGTACACATCCTAATCTTGTAATTAGGTTTATCCATTGCCACAATGTTTGAAATTCATGGGGAATAATCGATAAGACGGATGAATCCGACATCCAATAATTTTTTAATCTCATCCTTAACAAGTAATGCTACTTTAGGGTTCATCTTTCGAATCTTTTGCTTCGCAGTTTTAACATCAGGAACTAAGACAATATTATGAGTGGTAATCTTAGGATCAATACCAGCCATAACAGAGCATATCCAAGAAAAGATTTCAGGGAATTCATGGAACAACTCAGACTATTTTTTTTCTTCTTCATCAAGACACTTCCCTATCTTAATGACTTTGTCTTCAACACAAGGATCCATCCTTATATCAATGGTGTCACTTATGAGGAGATTAGTTTGTTGGGGAGTATCTTTAAATTCAGGAAATTCTTTAACTCTCATCGTTATTTCTTTCTTTCCCAAAATAGGCTTCTACATTTAAACAATAAGGAAAACTGTGACTATGGTGATAATGAGGAAGGTTGCCATAAGCTCCTAGGAACTCAGCTAAGGAATCATCAGTGGGAAAAACATCCAAAGCAAATACACTAGAAGAATCAAAGTCAATATACTCCAGATATTTTATTGAGAATAGAGATGAAATGAATACTAATAGATGGTCTCTTGGAAGCTTTAGTATGCTCAAAAGGATCATAGCCAATTCTGAATGTCATATCACGAAAGTTATTTTCTAAGGGAACCTTTATCCCTCGTTCTTGAGCACCACATTCATTACCATTATATCCACACCTAGCTAGAATGTGAAAACCAAGACCATAGAGGTTAGCCATTTCCAAAAGAGACAAAGGATTCTCATAAAGAGAAGGATCAAAATCCTCTAGATCAAAAGTCAGGGGAGACAAAGTCTAAGAAGCTGCCATAAAGTTATTACTCAATGGCCTAGATAAAGTGGATTGCTTTTTAGGTTCTTCTTCTTCTTTCTTCTTTTCAACTTTGGGTTCTCTAGGGGAATTCTATATTCTCCTATGAAAGTAGGAGTAAAGTCAAAGGATCCCCAATTATCTTCTGCAAGAAGCTTTTCAGGAGAGAAAGCATCCTTAGTGGTAGAATTAGGTTGGGAAGGTTCTTCCTCAAGAACCTTAGGTTCACTTGAGGAATTATTGGTAGGAGATGAATTTGAAGAAATGGACACACTAGTAGGAGTAAAGACTTTGGAAGAATCCTCTAATATTGTTGGGGAAGAACTGGTTGAAGATGATTTAGATGTTGATGTTTGCAAACAAGCCTGGAGATTAGTGTCACCTAGCAAGGTATATGTTTTATTTTTGTAAATGAATTTAACTTGCCTATGCAATGTAGAGGGGACAACTTGCATGCTATGAATCCAAGGTCTCCCCAATAATCAGTTATCTATTAAATCTCCAAACATAACATGGATAGGTGTAGGAAAAGTAATAGGACCTACCTTAACAAGCAAGGTGATGATACCTAGTGAAGATTTAGCAACATTATCAAAGCCCCAGATAGTAAGAGAATCAGGCTTAATAAGAGATGTATTGACATTGATTTTATGCAACAGGTTAATGCTACAAACATTAAAGCCAGAACCATTGTCCACTAGTGTTCATCTTACCACACTATCATTTATGATAACCAAAATCATTAAAGGATCATATTGATGTTGAATCTCACTACTAGGTAACTCATCTTGTGTAAACATGATTTGAGCTTTAGGAGATGTGATAGAATCAATTAAGGAAGCCATATTATTGGATGTCACTGCAGATGGGACATCCAAATCTTTCAAGGCATCTTGTAACATTCCATGATGGGTTGAGTAATTTTGAATCGAATCCCAAAGGGATATCTTGGGAGGAGTAGCTTTAAGTTGTTCAATGAGATCATATTCCTTGCCAAGAGTTTGTGAGATACAGGGTGCTTGAGGAAGAATAGGTTGAGGATCAGGAAGAGAAGTTGGGATAACTAGAGGAGGATTAGGTTGCCTATTATTTCTTGTGTTGTAGGTGTGGGAAATTGCATGATGAATCTCCTTAGGTAATTGTTTAGTATAACTATAAGGAATTTTAGTGGGGTTTCTTCCTTGCATAATAATGATAGGTTTGTTAGGAGTACAAAAGGAGTCATGACTGTATCCACCTTGAACCCTGAAAAGAGGTTGATTAAAGAGAGGTGAAGTTGAGGAAGGATAAGCACCTTGGACCACAAAAAGAGGTTTACTATGTTCATTTACATTTATCATGTTGATTAGCCTTTTAGATGTATTGTTTTTGTTAGAAGATTTAGGCAAAGACATTAAGTCATCAAGGGCATCATCCAACAAAGCATGGTCATATCGGTTGAAAGGTTTATCTTTTGATTCAAAAGGAGACATATAATCATAAAGGGAATTGTTGTAAGCAACCATGTCACTAGATCTAGTGGAGGAGTTGATAGGAATATACTCCCAAGAGGAATCATTCAACTTATCTTTCTCATCACCACAAAATGGCATGTAACAAGGTTGATTAGTTTTTGGCAAAATGAGGGTTTAGAAGGCTTAGGGTTAAAAAAATCTTCTAGAGATTCATCTAATTCATCCTTACTAAACTCATAATCAACATAATTGCATACATCATCAAAAGCATAAACATCTTGGAAATAAAGATCTGACATTCTGAGACAAATATTAAATAAAATTTAAACACACAATATAAGTAAAAAGAAAAGCTTTTTTTTTGTTTGTTTGGAATTTTATGTTTATAAAGAAAAATGAAAAGATACTGAATCTAGATGTAACAATGAGATGCAATGAAAATGAGATAGGATTCACATCGGGTTCACCAAAGATGTTTAGGGGAAAAAGTAATACTAGGCAAGCAAACCCTAATCCCACTCTTACATGCACACTCACGGAATACGAAAGATCCTAGGGAGGTAACACACTTCAGCTACTTCTTGTGAGGAAGAGAGAGTCAAGGATTACCTCTTAGGGTTTCTATTTCATTGCTGCGAATGAGAGATAGGAAAGATACAAGTACGCACTAGAAACCCTAATCTGAAAATGTACAACTGAGAATAACTGATATGCTGCTAAAAAGTATAGATTAAGAGGAAAATCCATAGGTGCACTTGTGTCTGAAATCTAAGACAAAATGTCTGGGACTAGGGTGCTACGCCCCTATCCTGATTTTGCAGACCTGGAGTTGTACCTGCAGAACTGGAAACTGAGATCTAAAACTTGTTGTTCTACCAAATATTGTTGAAAACAGGGAGGACCAGGGTGCCACGCCCCTATCTTGGGCAAGACTAGGGTGCCACGCCCCTATCCCAAAGGTTTCTAAAGATTTTTTCCCCCAGGAACAATCTTTGTGCACTTTGTCGGTCTTGAAACTTTCAGCAACGCTCGAATCTGAATCTGCACCTGAAGCTGAAAAAGTAGGGTTTTGCCTTAGTCAAACCCCCATTTTGGTGATTTCCACCTCAACGAATAGTCGATTTGTAAAGTAAAATAGTGTGTGCAAGAACCTTGTGTGTGTGCAAGATCCTAGGATGAGAGAAAACAATCTAGAGCAACCCTAAAGAGTAAACCCTAATTGCTTGTAATTGATAATAGAAATTCCCTAAATCAATGATGCAAAGTGACCCAAAGAATAAATGTGAATCAAATTAATGTAATGAAGCTCATACAAAGACATGGAAACAACATGAAACCATACCAAACCCCAAGGGAGAGGTACAAGCCAATCTTCAGTTGGTGATCTCTTATTGCTTTCCTACATCTTCAAAAGCCCCCAAATGATGAAAGAATGCTTGATGAATGCTTGATAAGAGATGTTAGAAGTTGTTGAAGACTTCAAAAGTTCTTCTCTTTCACTACATAGAAGGCTCCTTGTATTCGCTTTGCTGAAAACTCCTCTATCTACCTTCAAATGAAGAAAGAGATCTCTATGTATGAAACTCTAGATCTTAATTTCAACTTTAGGCCGACCTAGGATTTGAATTTCCTGCCAATATTTTGGGGTTAAGCATTATAATATCATAGGATTATGCTCCCAAAATTTCGGGAAAAATGTCGAGGACCGTGTGCAAAGTGCACATGGTCCGATCAACTTTTCACCAAATTTTCAAGGTCATTAGATATGATGATATTAGAGTGAATCCCAAAGATACCACTGATTTCAAGATGTTTTGATATGCAAAATCATGCCTTAAAGGTTGAAATAGGATATAATTAGGGTTTATGATTTAATGATTAATTAGAGGAATAAAATGAAAAGGGGCACACTTAGGGTAAAGGGCCCAATTTTATGACATGTGAAGAAGTAAAATATGACTTTAGATTTAATTAAATTAATTAATTAAATGCTTAAAGGAGATGAGAAATGCAAGATGCAAAACACACTAAGGCAGGTGCTAAACCAAGCGTGGAATTGTACCACCCTAGCAAGGGTGTACGATTTACAACGCTACACACCACTTTCTGACAATGTAGGCACATCACCCATACCAAATTACATGAATATAACACCCATTTATACAAATCATCAACCTTGACTACAAGGTCGGCCCAACCCACAACACTAATTACAAAATTACATCACACGATACATAAATCAACCACCAAACGAATCCAATGTCATGATAAATGAGTGTGCACCTAAATAAATCTCCTTGAACATGCAAGACCACCAAAATTGTCGCATAACACGAAGAATATCACCGGACCCATAAGATCTTCAATAACGCGAACAATGATCAATGTGAACCACCAAAAAAAAAGGGCACAATTAGGAAACACCAACAAGCACGTTAGAATCATCTGCAATAGCTGCACCAACACCACTTAATCAAATCTTCATCGATCAACACACTAACACTCAAGAACACTCAACAACAACAACTTGAACAAGAAAGATAACTTGCGGAATACCAAATCATGAACCATTTGAAATGAATATATATACGAACATCCCAAACACTCTCCCAAATCTGCAACACAACATATAATCATTTCAGAGCACAACGAATCAAACAACAAAATACTGCAACACTGAACAAAAAACCAATTTTCATACCAAAATCCACAACTCAATCAAATTACCACATAGCAACATGAAATCAATAAAGAATGAAGTATCTCTAGTTGATTCAACATATCAAACAGATAAACCAACCAGATCAACTCACTGCAACACCAAAATACAAGAATATGTTGACATAAATGGCAACAACATATCCTAGCAGCAACAATATACAACATCTAGGGCATCTACAGTTACAAATCCTATTAGAATACTATGCCAATATACCAGATTATCATTTTAATATTAACAATAGACTCAAACCTCATAAGAAAATACTTATAAGCAATAAAAGAATATCAAATAACTATTATGCAATACTATCAACTTATCAATTTATACAACTAAGCATTTGGTAATATCTAACTATTGATTAAGGTGTAAACATGATAATTTACTAAATAAACAATAATCTATTAGACAATATGCAACCATTTTTATTGACTCAATCTAGAAAGATGATAAGAACATAACAATTGATCATCTATTCAAGCGTTCAGAATAGCTAATATAATATTGCTTATGAGTACTTAATATCATAATCGTATATTTTAAATAATTACCAAATTTCAAATTGAATATGTTTTGATAATAGTTACTAATATTTTTATCAATGTACCCATAATTTTGTTTATCCATAATATACTATTAAACAAAGTAAATAGAAGAATAACTATCATAATTTACCCTCGATATGATAACTCAATGATGAACGGATAGTACCAAACTGGTACCGAGAGGGGGGGGTGAATTTGTATAGACAAAAACACATTCCTAAAACCGGTTTGTCAGCAGACACTGTGCTTTGGCAAACAAACAGTAACACCGGTCTTAAACAGAGTACAATCGGCAAAAGCCGGAATAACTGAGACAAGCATAAACCGATTGACACTTATCTTTTCATACAATCTAATACTTCATTTCCATTTCACCCTAGTGCATGAACAGGTAATCTATCATCAAAATATATAAACAGCTAGATCAACATGATTTACCTTCATAAGGAGTTTTATCCTTACCTTTTTTGATGAGTACCCGGTTCATTGTGTAGATTGCAGTGCTCACCGTTTCTCTCCAAAAGGTGTGAGTGACCTTTCCTTGAATCAACATAGTTCTAGCTGCTTCAACCACAGTTCGGTTATTCCTCTCTGCTAAGCCATTCTGATGTGGAGTCCGGGGGGCAGACAGTTGCCTCTTGATACCATGTTCTTCACAGTACTTGTTGAATTCACCGGAAGTGAATTCCCTTCCTTGATTAGTTCTCAGGCACTTGATTCTTTTACCGCTTTCCTTCTCCACTAATGCTTTGAAAGATTTGAACTTTACAAAAGCTTCAGACTTATCTTTCAAGAATGTGACCCACATCATTCTTGAGCAGTCATCAGTGAGAATCATGAAGTACCTATCACCCTGCACACTCCTAGTTTTCATAGGACCACACAAATCAGTATGCACAAGATCAAGCAAATTGTCAGCAATGAAAGGTTTACCTTTAAAGGTTGAGGAAGACATTTTCCCCAGTTAACACTCTCTGCACAAGGTATTTTCCGATTTGCTCAGCACCGGCAACCCTCTAACTGCCTTGATCTTATTGGCCTTCACAATGTTATCAAAGTTTACATGGCAGAGTCTCCTATTCCATATCCAACTATCATCAAATTTAGCCATAAGACATGTACTTATATTTGCATTCAGCTGAAATAGGTTACCTTTGGTCTGCATGCCGGTAGCCACCAATTCACCATTCTTTCCTTTGATTCTGCACACTCCATTCTTGAATTCCAGAGTGAGACCACTATCATTCAGCTGGGCAACACTCAGAAGGTTGTGTCTTAGACCATCAACCCAATACACATTGTCAACACTACTCTTTCCATTCAAAGAGATGGACCCTCTACCTTTGACAATACATGATGCATCATTACCAAAGCGAACCACACCACCATCATACTCTTCCAAGGATAGAAACTTGCTCCGATCACCAGTCATATGGTGAGAACAGCCACTGTCAATAATCCACTCATTGGAATTATCAAAGTGGGAGACAAGAGCCTTCTTGTCTGACACATCTTCCTTGACAACAACAAACACAATATCTTCATTTTCTTCATCTTCTGATTCCTCATCTGTGACACCTTCATCAACTGCCACAAAACAATTTCTCCGGTTTCCTCCTTTGAATTTCTTGAACCTATCCGGTTTGTCCTTGTTATCGCCATTAGGACAGTTTACGGCGATATGTCCTATCCGGTTACAAGAAAAGCATTTCAAAGGGAGCTTACCTCTGTATTTGTCAGTTCCTTTAGGAAGTTTCCTAGCAAGAAGAGATTCAAATGCCATCAGAATCTCCTCATCATCCATTTCTCTGCTCTGTCTTGGTTCACCACTAGTGCTAGCTTCTTTTCCTTTTCTGGATGGTACATTAGAAGCTTTAAAAGTTGATTCAGTCTTTTGAACACTGCCATCAAAACTATTTAGCTCATAGGTTGTCAACTTTGCAATGATGGAGTCTAGGGATACCTTAGTCTTGTCTATTGATCTCAACTCTTGAATAGTAGCAACCCTTATTGCATAGACCGGTAATAAGGATCTCAGGACTTTGCTTACCACAATGGAATCTTCCATTTTACCACTTGCACTCTTGATATCTCCGAAAACAATTTTGATTCTTATTCCATACTATTGAATGGTCTCTCCTTCAACCATCCACATGTCTTCAAACTTCCCTTTAAGGCTTTCTTCCTTAGCTTGTTTTACATGCTCATCACCACCATAGATATTTTCAAGAGTATCCCATACTTCTTTGGGATTTACTTTATCTTGGACATCAATAAACTCAATGTCAGATAAACTACTAATTAGGGCTTCCATGACTTGCCCATTCTCCTGCATCTCTCTCTTTTGGTCATCGGTGAGAGTACTAGTAGGGGCAACATAGGCATTCTCAACATAGCTCTAGTGTTGAGCACCCATGCTTCTGATGTATATCTTCATTTTGTCTACCCATATACTGAAATTTTCTTTGTTGAACTTTGGAGCTTCCCTCTTCATCATTAGACTGGGATCTTTACCTCAAGCGGTTAAGCTTATAACACAGAGGATCTGGAGGATGCTCTGATACCAATTGATAACTCAATGATGAACGGATAGTACCAAACCAGTACTAAGAGGGGGGGGTGAATCAGTATAGACAAAAACACGATCTTAAACTAGTTTGTCAGTAGACACTATGCTTTGACAGACAAACAACAACATTGGTCTTAAATAGAGTACAACCGGCAAAACCCAGAATTGCTGAGACAAGCATAAACTAGTTGACACTTATCTTTTCATACAATCTAATACTTCATTTCCATTTCACCCTAGTGCATGAATAGGTAATCTATCATCAAAGATATATAAACAGCTAGATTAACATGATTTACCTTCAGACACAAATCACTTAAACCATCACATGAATAACACCACACATGACACACATATTTTTCACGTGGAAACCCAACTAGGAAAAACCACGGTGGGGATGAATACCCACAAGCTGTTTTTGAACTCTTTAGAAGTCCGCTCTGTTAGGAGCCTTGTCCAGTTAAAGATTGACACAATAGGTTCTGTTAGGATCCGATCCTGTTAGGGATCACCCAGTTAAGGGATGGCTAGAATACCTATTGGCAATATTACATTATTACAGACAATGAAAGATTGTTGACATTTCAATAAGGATATTGAGGAGGTTGTTGATGATTATGGACATAACTGATTAAAGATGTTTTACTATCTTGATATTATTATTTTGTCATTGATGTCAAGAAATTGATTTTCTAATTCAGTATGATGTTGCCATATCTTGAGAAGTATGATATGAAGATTATAAAGGAGTCGGTAAAGACATAGGCAAGAATATGATCAATAAGGGGATAAGTTATTCAATGGGCAACTCTACTGAGTTAGACAATGATGAGATCTTGATGTTTTAGATTGTTTTAACATCATACATATGTTGTAAAATGTAAAGGTTAATACTATACTATGTTATCAGGCAAAGAACCTAGTCGGTAAACCCTAAGGAACCTAGTCGGTAAACCCTAAGGTTATCGCTATCGGTTAATGAAGACAGAATGTCTACTGAGTGAAGTTTAGTATTCACCGAGTTGTAACCGAGATATAACAGAATGCATTAAATGTTTACATGTGATATTTAATGAATGACGCTGATGAGCTGGAGAGGATCAATGATTGGTAAGCCATGGAAGAAGTTTGTTAACAAATCTAAGGCAATGGAAAGTCGACAGGAAGATCTACAGCTTAGATTGAACCGCATTACCCTAACACAAGTTCCAAGGTGATTGTGCAAGTTCCAAGGCGGGGTAAAACGTTTTCAGATCGAAAGATGCAATGAACCTGGACAAGACTAAAGATCTGCTGGCTATGATTGATCATGGGAAATGTGATCAAGGAGATTAAGCGGTTAGAAGATTGTTTATAAATAGGAAACTGTTGATAAACAATAGATGCGGGCAAGTGTATGCACAGGGATGCTACATAGTGATTACTGAGCACAGAAGCTTGAAGACCTATTAGAATAACAAAGTATTGATGCCTAGCAGATAGACAAGATTAGTTCTATGTCTAGATTGTATTGAACAAATAGGAATCTACTTTACCATTTTAGATGTGAAGTTGCAGACAGATTGTATTACTGTTATTTTGTGAAAGTGACAGGAAATCTCTTAACCGAGTGGACTTAACAGTCTTATATGTAAATCCTCTAACAAGGTGACATTCTGATTGAGTGTTTGAAATCCTTTGACAAGGTCACTTCTAACAAAGTGAAGATCCTAACAGATCTAAGGGAAATCCCTTAACCGGATCACATCTAGCAATGTGTTTGTAATCTTTAACAGGATTTTCTTTTAACCGAGCATACTCTAGAAGAGTATATTTCTTAGTGGGTCCGAAATCCCACAGTGGTTTTTCCCTATTTGGGTTTCCAAGTTAAATCTAGTGTTATGAGGTGTATATTGTTCATATGCTTTTGAGTTTGCATGTTTGACAGTTTTTGGTTATATGACTGATATATGTGTTACCGAGGTTGAATCTGATGTTTTTATGAATGATTAAGTTTGTATGATTTACCCCCTCCCCCACTCTCATCTTGTTTGCTATTGGATCTATACTTATATTAAGTATCAAAACTATCAATTGGTATTAGAGCCTTGGACTCCGAAAGGAAAGTTTAAAGGCACTTGAGTTAACGATCCAAAGATGTATAAGAGGGATGCACCTAAGCTGAATAAGTCAAGTTTCTCTACATGGCAGAAAAGGATGAAGCTACATCTCTCAGGAGTTGGAGAATATGCTATATACTATCTGGAGAATGATTTTGTTGCACTGAGCACCTATCCATTGACTATGGAAGAGATAAAGGCGAAGCAAGAACATATTCAGGCAATGATTGAAATAACATCTGCATTGACCGATTCAGAGTTTAATGATCTAGAAGGATGTACTGATGCAAAAGCAATGTGGACTAAGCTCATATTTGTATATGGAGGAGATGAACATGTTCAAAGAGAAAAAGTTGATAGTTTAAAAGGACAACTTGAATCTATGAGGATGAATGAAGGTGAGAACATAACCCAGTACAGTACAAGACTAAAGGAGATTGTAAATCAAATCAAAGGAGCAGAAGGAACTATTGAAGAAAAGGATGTGACAAGTAAGTTGTTAAGAACCCTTCTACCTGCCTATGCAATCCGAGTCTCTGCAATCAATGAATTGAGGTCTGTACCTAATATGCCAGTTTCCTTGGATGCTACTATTGGTAAGCTACATGCATTTGAGTTAAGTAATTTTGATAACAGTGGGTCATCAGTAAATAAAGTTGAATTTGCATTTAGTTCTTTTCATCTGAATGAATCTAATGATTACAATGAAAGAAAGTATAAGTACTCTGAAGGAGATCACAGTGGAGCAAGTGAAAGATTTCGGAAGACCATGGAGGAGGTACACAAACTGTATGAAGAAATCAGAAAGCAAGAAGAGTTTGAAGCACTATTGGCCAAAAGGTTACCAAGAGGCAAAGGTAAGTATAAAGGAAAACTACCTTTGAAATGTTTCAATTGTGATAAGATTGGACATATGGCTTCTAACTGTCCTGACAAAGATTTTACTGAAAAGAGAGATTACCAAGATGACAGACAAAAAGATAATCATTACAGAGGACACCGAGACTTCAGAAGAAGAGATAGAAAGACATGCTTAATTGCTGATGAAGAATCTGACGATGATAAATCAAATGAGACTGATACAGAGGAAGTTGTTTATGTGGCTATCAAGGATGGATCAGATGAAGAGAGGTATGAAGAAAAATCCTTAATATCTCACATAAACACTAATGATTCTTGGATTATAGATAGTGGATGCTCACATCATATGATATGAGATAAACACAAGTTTGTTATGTTAGAAGATTATGATGGAGGCTATGTTAGATTTGGTAATGATGCACCATGTCTGGTAAGAGGTAAAGGATCCATAACACTTCTTGATAATGCAAGATGCAATGATGTTTATTGGGTTGAAGGTTTGAAATACAATTTGTTGAGTGTAGCACAGCTAAACAACACAGGTTACCGAATTGAATTTCAGAAAGGAATTGTCAAAGTTCATGACAAGAATGGAAAGTTAGCTGCTACCGGGACACAAACAAAAGGTAATACATTTCACCTTGACTCAACTCACAATAAGTGTTTGCATGCAAAGATTGATAATACCTGGTTATGGCATAAAAGGTTTTGTCATGTTAATTTTGATAATCTAATCAAAATAAGTAAGAAGCACCGAGTAAGAGGTCTACCGAGTCTTGAAAAACCTGAGAATGCTATGTGTCGAGGATGCCAGATGGGTAAGATGACAAGATCAAGCTTTACAAGTAAGTCCTACACTTCTAAGGAAATTTTAGATCTTGTGCACACTGATCTTTGTGGTCCTATGAAAGTTCAAAGTTGTTATGGTGATAAGTATTTCATATTATTTGTGGATGATTATTCAAGGATGATGTCAGTAATGTTTTTAAAAGAAAAATCAGAAGCTTTTCAAATGTTTAAATGGTACAAGGCTAGAGTTGAAAATGAAACAGGAAGACAACGAAAATGTCTTAGATCAGATAGAGGATGAGAGTTCACATCTGATGAGTTCAACCTATTTTGCAATGATCATGGTATAAAAAGACAAGCCTCTTCACCGAGAAGTCCACAGCAGAATGTAACAGCTGAAAGAAGAAACAGATCTATTGTAGATTGTGCTAGAACACTGATAATTGAGAAGAAGGTTCCACAAACATTTTGGAGAGAAGCAATAAGCACAACTGTTTACACCTTGAACCGAGTTCAATTGAAGAAAGGTATTTTGAAGACACCTTATGAAATCTGGTATGGCAAGAAACCTAATGTATGTTATTTTAAGATCTTTGGAAGTAAATGCTATGTTCATAAATATGATAGAAATGGCAAGTTTGATCAAAAAAGTGAAGAAGGAACATTTCTAGGATATTCTTCTAGAAGAAAAGTATTTAAATGTCTGATCAAATCATCTAACAAAATAGTAGAAAGTGCAAATGTGAAAATTGATGAATTTGCAGAAAGAACTGATGAAGGGAATTCCAAAGAACTGGAAGACTCTGATGAATTTGTCTATGTGCAACCGAGAAGTCCTACCGAGATAACTATTGAAGGAAATGAAGAAGATATCCAGTTACTGAGTGATGAAGAAGATCATACAAAGCCTACCGAGCCTGTATTAGCCAAGTATGTCAGAAGACACCATGCACCAAGTCAGATTATAGGAGATAAGGATGATCTAGTGATGACAAGGAACAAACTGAGACAGAACACATGTTTGATATCTGAATTTGAACCAAGAATAGTGAAAGAGGCATTTAACAGTAAACATTGGATAAATGCTATGAAAGAAGAGATTGATCAAATCAAGAAGAATGACACATGGACACTGGTCCCAAGACCGAAGGACAAAAATGTAATCGGTACAAAGTGGATCTTCAGAAACAAGCTAAATGAAAAAGGTGAGGTCATTCAGAATAAAGCAAGACTAGTTTGCAAAGGTTATGCCCAAGAAGAAGGAATTGATTATGGTGAGACTTTTGCACCTGTTGCTAGACTTGAAGGAGTAAGAACATTGTTGGCATATGCTGCTTTCAAAAACTTCAAGGTATATCAAATGGATGTCAAATCTACATTTCTGAATGGAATATTAGAGGAAGAAGTTTTCATTGAATAACATGAAGGATTTGTTGAAGACAATGATAAAGATCAGGTATGTAAATTGAACAAAGCTTTATATGGTCTGAAACAAGCACCTAGAGCATGGTATGAAAGATTGCACTCTTATTTGATTAAGATTGGTTTTATAAGGACAAGTGAGAACAACAACATGTACATGAAGAATGATGAAAATGGAATACTAATCTCAGCCATATTTGTTGATGATATTATATTTTGTGGAAATGACTCTTTATGCAAGAACTTTGGAAATGAAATGAGCAAAGAATTTGAGATGTCATTAATCGGTGAGATAAAGTATTTTATAGGTTTATAGATACTGCAAATGAAAAATGAGATTTTCATTACTCAATCCAAGTACATAAAGGAAATCTTGAAGAAATTTAGAATGGAGGATTCAAAACTAGTAAGTACTCCTATGACTACCAACTGTAAACTATCAAAGAATGACGAATCTGCATCTGTTGATGAGACACTTTACCGATCCATGATTGGAAAGTTGCAATATGTTGTTCACAACAGGCCAGATATAGCACATGCAGTAGGTATTGTTGCAAGATTCTCTGCAGATCCTAAGGAAGTACACATGATGACAATCAAAAGAATTTTCAGATACTTGAAAGGCACTGCAGATTATGACTTAGTATATCAAAAAGGAAATGATTTTTGATTTAAAATTTTATACTGATGCTGATTGGGCAGGCAACATTGATAACAGAAAAAGCACAAGTGGAGGAGCTTTCTTCTGAGGAGAAAGACTAGTGAGTTGGCTTAGCAAGAAACAAGGATGTGTTTCTCAGTCAACAGCCAAAGCTGAATATGTTGTAGCAGCACTGAATTGTACCAACATTGCATGGATCAAAAAACTGTTAGAAGGTATAAATGAGAAAGTTCCCGAGCCAGTAACTATATTCTATGACAATACTAGTGCCATTAATATTTCAAAGAATCCTGTTATGCACTCTAAGACAAAGCACATATCTATCAAATATCATTATCTTAGAGAAGAAGCTCAAGAGAAGAAAGTGGTGTTGGAATATGTTAATACAAAGGAGCAAATAACAGATATCTTCACCAAGCCACTGCCAAAGGACACTTTTGAATATCTCAGAAGTAAGTTAGGGGTCCTACCCCTATCTTCTACTCACTGACCGAGTTCGGTGAAAGCATCACTTCGATGACTCTATTGAATATCTTTTGGGGAGTTGATGCTGGAGTGATACACTTTAGAATGTTTTTCTGAAAGTGTACTGGAAGTAATACTGGAATAATACAGAGAATGATATAGGGAACAAGAATTGAAGACAAATGCTCTGACCGAGACTCAGTTGATACCCAACAGCAGGAAATAACTTCTTACCAAAAGAAATTATGTTTTAGTTCTTTTTTTTGGCATTGTTGTCAAAGGGGGAGAAGACCTAAGGAGGAGAAGACCTACCAAAGGGGGAGAAGACTGAGAATATATGGAAGAAGACTGAGAGAAGACTACAGATTGAAATAGAGACTGACAAAAGAGAAGTCTAATGTATGGGGGAGAGCATTTCAAGCATTTCAGAATCACAACAATCCAAATATTTTAAAGGTCAAATCAATTGGTTTTGCCATCAATGCCAAAGAGGGAGATTGTTGGCAATATTACATTATTACAGACAATGAAAAATTGTTGACATTTCAATAAGGATATTGAGAAGGTTGTTGATGATTATGGACATAACTGATTAAAGATGTTTTACTATCTTGATATTATTATTTTGTCATTGATGTCAAGAAATTGATTTTCTAATTCAGTATGATGTTGCCATATCTTGAGAAGTATGATATGAAGATTATAAAGGAGTCGGTAAAGACACATGCAAGAATATGATCAATAAGGGGATAAGTTATTCAATGGGCAACTCTACCGAGTTAGACAATGATGAGATCTTGATGTTTTAGATTGTTTTAACATCATACATATGTTGTAAAATGTAAAGGTTAATACTATACTATGTTATCAGGCAAAGAACCTAGTCGGTAAACTCTAAGGTTATCACTATCGGTTAATGAAGACAGAATGTCTACCGAGTGAAGTTTAGTATTCACCGAGTTGTAACCGAGCTATAACAGAATGCATTAAATGTTTACATGTGATATTTAATGAATGATGCTGATGAGCTGGAGAGGATCAATGATTGGTAAGCCATGGAAGAAGTTTGTTAACGAATCTAAGGCAATGGAAAGTCGGCAGGGAGATCTACAACTCAGATTGAACCGCATTACCCTAACACAAGTTCCAAGGTGATTGTGCAAGTTCCAAGGCGGGGTAAAACATTTTCAGATCGAAAGATACAATGAACCTGGACAAGACTGAAGATCTGATGGCTATGATTGATCATGGGAAATGTGATCAAGGAGATTAAGCGGTTAGAAGATTGTTTATAAATAGGAAACTGTTGATAAACAATAGACGCGGGCAAGTGTATGCACATGGATGCTACATAGTGATTACCGAGCACAGAAGCTTGAAGACCTATTAGAATAACATAGTATTGATGCCCAGTAGATAGACAAGATTAGTTCTATGTCTAGATTGTATTGAACAAATAGGAATCTACTTTACCATTTTAGATGTGAAGTTGCAGACAGATTGTATTATTGTTATTTTGTGAAAGTGACAGGAAATCTCTTAACCGAGTGGACTTAACAGTCTTATATGTAAATCCTCTAACAAGGTGACATTTTGATTGAGTGTTTGAAATCCTTTGACAAGGTCACTTCTAACAAAGTGAAGATCCTAACAGATCTGAGGGAAATCCCTTAATCGGGTCACATCTAGCAACGTGTTTGTAATCTTTAACAGGATTTGCTTTTAACCGAGCATACTCTAGAAGAGTATATTTCTTAGTGGGTTCGAAATCCCACAGTGGTTTTTCCCTATTTGGGTTTCCACGTTAAATCTGGTGTTATGAGGTTTATATTGTTCATATGCTTTTGAGTTTGCATGTTTGACAGTTTCTGGTTATATGACTGATATATGTGTTACCGAGGTTGAATCTGATGTTTTTATGAATGATTAAGTTTGTATGATTCACCCCCCCTCTCATCTTGTTGGCTATTGGATCTGTACTTACATTAAGTATCAGAACTATCAATACCTGGTTAAGTATTAAACCCTGTTAAAGGTTACCTTGTTAGAGGATTTCAAGAACTCAATGGTTTTGAGTCACCCTGTTAAAGGATTTACAGTAAGCTGGTTAAAGCTACCCTGTTAAGGGATTTCCCAACTGTTGAAATGGTTAGAGATCAACAAGTATTACAATGATTTGGTAACAACACTCAATGTCAATGCAAATTCACTTTAGCTCCTCTTCACCTTCTGCACTTACACTCTATAGGTATCACTTCTCTCTTTTGGTCTGGCAAGAATCACGTATCTCTTCACTTGGATACTCACACACAACTTTTGCCAACAACCTCATAAAGAAACACAACATCGACCTTATAGGAAACAGATAGGTCGGTAGCATAAACCCTAAACCCTAAACCTATTAGGTTGAACAATTCAAACGGTTCAATCCTAACCGTTGAGCACATTGCATTAAATGCAACAGTCTTGAACCAATCTCAAGACGTTCTTCATCGTTCGTTTTCCACCAATTTCATGGCGGCTGATAACCCATCACACATTATCACCATTTACAGACTTCACACATTCCCAAGGTAGATAGGGACAATCTCCTTCATTCAAGATCCTTCACGCGCACAAGGCTGTCATGGTAACACGATCTGTTCTTCGTTACAATACTAACTCATCACACAAAGTCACCGATTGAGCTACACAGGCTTGAGGCACTTCAACCAGAAACCCTGAAGTTGAGACTACCAACCAGTAGTCATACAAAGCTTCTATGTACCGGTTCCCATAACCACATGCCGGTTCACCTTGAACAAGCACACCGCTTCACTTTGGCACATATACCGGTTCTCTCTTCTTCAGCATATTGACATCAATGGCAACATACAATTTCATCATGTCCTCGTACTGGTTCACATAATGCCAACAATTTGTGCATGTAAATGTGAAAATAGGGAATGAATTTGTTTGACACGTGATACAAGGTAAAAACATAGTTGTTCTTATGGAAACCGATGATTTGTTCATTACTTCAATGCAAAATCACAAAATTTAATATAAATATAGACATCTGATTGTCATTTTCTGGCAAGACTAAAGCCAACTACCAAATGGAGAATAGGCAGAAGAAATTTCCATATTTTCATGGAAATTTTTATGAATTTATCACTCCATCCAATAACTGCTTAAAATCCTAATTAGATTTGATTGAAAATTGATGAGACCATGGTTTTAGACATCAGGACATTTCAACACTTTATTGTCAATATTCATGAAATTATAATTTGCTAAGTCACAAACGAACACAAAACAAAAGCTTTGTAATCTGTAGAGTTTCATTGATGTTGTAGACACCCAAAATTGTCATGTCTAATTAAATAAATATTTTATTTATTTAATTATCTAAGCCTAATTCTTCTATTAATTAAATAAATTTTTATTTATTTAATTAATTCATTTATCCTCTTCTAGCCTTATTTCTCATTTAAATAAATACATTTATTTATTTAAATTATCCCTTTCCTAAATTAAATAAATATTTTATTTATTTAATTGTCCTACTTCTTCTATTAATTAAATAAATCTTTATTTATTTAATTAATTCATTATCTTTTTCTACCTATGACACATGTCATTCATCTCTTAATTCATACACTACCTACCCCTCTCATTATTTTATTATTTCTTTTACCTACCCTCTAATCATAGCCGACCTCTCTTTCTACACCTCTCAATCTTAACCCTCCATTTCATATTGTGTCTTCTATTTAAGGAGATGCTTTCTTCATTGTCAAACCCTAATGACTAATGACTGATTTTGGAGTACTTGGCTACACTACGGTCCTACTTGCAACCACATTCCGTTCTTTGTTGAGCTCTTGTGCATACAAAAATCTGAGAGCAAATATATCAAGCAAGATCAATGGAGATAGGAAGAATGGAGATCAAAAACCCTATTGGACATGTGATGGTATAATCTTTGTGATTTTGAGTTATTTGCATTGTCTTAGGTAATCTTCATATGTTATGGTGGATCTTTGTTGATTGTTAGGCTAGGGTTTGGTGGTTGAATTCATTTAACCTTTCAATATTGTTATTATTGTTATCCATTTTCACCATAAACAGATGTTATCAACTTCAAGAACTTTTTCAATTGTTTGATGTCAAAACCAAGGAAGATATTTATGCTATTAAAAAACATTTCTAACATATTGGAACGAAATAAAATCATCTACACCTAAACTCAAATCTAAAAAATGATATATTTTACAAGTCTTTTACTGGAAGATAACCTTGTTCCACAATCTTTAATCTCATTCACAATTTAGATTGGCCTCAAGTACTTCCAACTTGTAGAATGAATATTCAAATAGGCTTTGAAATGATCAATTTTTGAAAAATAAATTTTCTTGTGTTAAACATAAACATGTGTATTAGAATATTGTTGTGTTAACATTGTGAAGAAGTTTGTTAGGTCATACTTCGTTGGTTTATATGCATAAATATAATTAAATAATATTTTATGTTATTTTAATCAAAATCAAAGATCATGCATAATAATTCAATAAGAAACAAATATTCTTTATATAGAATTTTTTTAAGAAGTCTTTATGTTTTAACACTTTTATTAACAAAGCTCGCAAATAATTAGTTACAATAAAGACCCATGAGTCAAGAAAAAAAGCAATGTCTATCCAACAAGTAGATAGACGAGTTGTCAAGGGGGTCTAAATTGGTATGAGAAAGGAATCCAATGGACAAGGAAGAGAAAAAATGAGTGATTATGTAGAGAAAATAACTAACATACAAGTAGAGAAAAATGCTCCATGCAAATGCAAGTGATGAAGTAGTAATTCAAAACTTGATAGAAGTAGATAACAAGAGAAAAATCTATTATATTATATAGAAGATGAAAATGTTTTAGGAGATATTTCACAATAGGAACAAAAGATTGCTAAATAAATTGAAACAATGCCATACATACACCCCCTGAAATCAATGAAACTTAAATAAGTAAGATCTTATTCTTCTGAGTGAATTGGATTTAAAAATCACCATGAAACTATCCCAATTGACATAGAAATCTAGAATTAACCTCACTTTTAAAGAAAGTAGTCTTACTACTATTTTCCAAAATACCCTCAATCAAATTGTGAGATTATGCTTGAAGCAACCAAGATCAAAGAGACCATAAGATAGCACAATGACAAGAGAGATAAAATGTGACAAGAATAAACTGTATTCCTATCAATAGTGCCAAAAGAGATCAACTGGATTATCAACCATTACATATATTGTAGATGAGCCTGCTTATACATGCAAGGCTAAGAGACAAAAGAGCACACAATGATGTCATGTGGCTCAATGAGATGCAAGGGTAGGTAGGGGTAGGTAGGAGAAATAGGAAAATATTCCACATGAGGTGGATCACCCACCGAAAGTGGAATTATCACTCCACAATAAGTGGATATGATAGAGTAACAACAAGATCACACCATAAAAGGTAGAAATTCTCCTACATACACACTCCCAATGTAGCACATCTCCCTAAATGTCTCATATGCAAACTACTATGTTATGAATGTACCTAAGTAAACTTAACTAAAGTGTAATTATATCCAAGATGAATAAATAATTACACCAACACCCCCCCTTAAGTGCAACTTAGGGGAATGCACTTAAGTCTACAATACAACTAAGCAATGCAAGATGGGACTCAGCTACGAGGCCATGTTAGGTACCCATGTACAAATGCAAACCAATGCAATCTCTTATAAAGCGGGGAAAGAGAGAAAAACCCAATGGGAAAAAACCCTCCCCCAAAAAGAGAGATGAAAACTATACAAAAGAACTCTGATAGAAGTGTGTGAGGAACAAAACCCCATGTGAGGAAAAAGTCCCCCCCATATGAGAGAAGAAGAGAAGTGAGGTAGCCCCCCCTCAATGTAGAATCTGCACCAATGGTAGAAGCTCAAAAATGAATGAAGAAACTGCTCCATGAACGTCAAACAACGTTCCTCCCCTCAGGAAGAAACAAAACCAAAGGTGTATCCATGAAGTCTCCTCAATCATGAAGGGAAGATGTAGGAAAAAAACTCATGATGAATGAAGTCTTTGAAAACTGCTCAAGTGTCCCTATGTCGATGATGAAAGATACCCCCTCCAAAGGTGGTGAACTACTATTGAAAAAGGCACTCCAAGATCTAGTGGAGAAGAATGTAGAACAAGTCCCAAAGACTCATATGTCTCCTCTAAGGATAAAGAGACCTCCTCCAACTATTATAAATAAGAATCCATAATCATGTCAACCTCAAAAGAATGATCATGTAAAGAATGAACAAGAGGGTCAGAGTGTGCCCTCGCAACAATCAAAGAAGGATCATCTTCATCAAAGAGAAGATGAATATCATCAATGACGTCTCCCAAATCTGCAATGTAGGACTCCACAAACAAACCTGCAATGTCTGTCAAGTAGTCATCCCAATGAACTGAAGCTAGAAGACAAGATATATCCTGTTGCACTGAAGCACAAGAAGGCAAAACTGTCGCACTATCCCCATCATCAGGTGCAATAGGTGATGCAATATCAAGAGGAGGAGATGAAATGCAAGGCTCAAGAATGGGGTCACATGTGAGAATCCCCAAGTTCAAGTACCCAAAGTTCTCCTCAAAATATGAATCATCACAAGAAGTGTGATAATCATATGTAGAATCATCATGTGAAGAATCATCCTCATCACTAGGAACAACATCTGAAAAAGAATATAACCGAGATGCATGATCCACCACCCTAGTCGCAATGATAACTCTACTCTCCAAGTCTCTAATGAAAACTGACTCAAGTGTGAACTCCACAATTTTATTTGTTGCCCCATGTGTGATTTGATAGATGGAAAGAAGACTGCTTGTCAAGTGGGGTACAAACAACACATCATTGAAGGAGTTATCCCCAATGGCAATAGTTCCTTTCCCAATCACATCCATGTATGTATGATTGCCCATCAAAATCCGCGGCATGGGGCAAGGCTCAAATGTAGAAAACATAGACTATGAAGATGCCATATGATGAGAAGCCCCTGAATCTAGAAGCCATCTCCCTGAATCATGACTTGTAGTAGCACACAGATATTTTCCTTTTCTTGTCCCAAAAGAGTGAGTCTTCCCACTTGTTGAGACCATTAATGCTTGCCCTTTTCCCTTTGATTGTGAGGAAGTGGAAGGTGATAAATCCTCCTCCTTGTAGGCATTGGGCAAACCAAAGTTGTGATTTTTGAGGATATGTGTGAGCTCATCAATCTTCTTAGTATGACAATGATGCTCCTCATGACCAACCTTTTTACAATAGGCACAAGTAGGTCTTTCCTTCTATGGTGAATTGTCCTTCTTGGAAGATGATGAATCTTCTTGTTGTGGAGAAGGTGGTGCTTTGTCCTTGGGCTTTGATTTGCCTTTCTTCTTCTTTTGAGTTGTCCTTTCCTTGATTTCCTTTGTTCCCTTGAGTTGCCACTAATGCCTGAGACTTAGAAGCCTTAAAAATGCCCATGCTTATCAACTTAGTTTGTTCCATCATCAACATTTCAGTGAAAGCATTAAATGTAGGCATTGTGTAGCTTGAACCCATTGTCATCCTATGGGTTTGGAAACTAGAAACAAATGCTGCATATTCTTGTGGAAGCTTGCCCATCAAATTGAAGATCAATTGAATATCCTTTTTTATCAATGCTGCAATCCTTGAGTTGTGCCCTCAACTCTTTTGCCTTAGTGACATAATCTTGTATAGTATCAAAGTTCTTGGAATATAACATGGTGAGATCACTATCAATTTGATATCCCCCAATCTCATCAACTTGACCATACAAGTCTTGAAACTTTTGCCAAACATCCTTAATTAAGGTACATTTTTTCATATGAAAGATGAGATCCTTTGATACATACTTTCTTAAGGTACCAATTTCCATTAAGTTCTTAGTGAGCCAATCCAAGTGACCATTTGGATTAGCCTTAGGATCAACTGGAGCAATAATAGTTTCATCAATGTAATGAGTTAACCCTTTTTGCATAAGTTTATTCCATGCATCAATTTTCTAAGTAGCATAATTATGAGGAGTTAAGAGAGGAAACTTAGGAGAACCCATAGAAGCAAAATGAAAGAACACAAGAGACACATGGCAAAAAATGATTGGACACGGATATGACACGTGGCAAAAAATGATTGGACTGTCTTGATGACGTGGCTGTACGAAATGATGAGATGTAAGTCCACGTGGATGATGACATGGATGATTAATGTGGCATTCGTATGATGACGTGGATGCTAGCTAAGCGATGACTCGTGCACGTGGCTGCTCGGATGGCTGACTGTGCACAGGTGGTGCTAACGTGGGTGCTGATGTGGCACACAGGTGGCAGGAGATGTGTCTGTTATCGTGGATGCCGACGTGGCATTGTACACCTGCATGGCCATAACGGATGTAATCATTGCACCTCCATTTGATTCAAATACTAATCTAAGGGAACAAAATTGCCCATTTGCTCTTTTAATTAAAAGAGTCATTTGTACTTTGTAGCAGCCATTCTATCCGCTGCATAGACATCGCCTGATCAAGTGGCTCTCACATTCGAGTGAATAAAAGGCTAAAGGCCATAGAATTCTTGAACTTATATCATTAAAATTTTAATTGTTTATAGGTAATGGGTTGCTTTTAGCAACTGTTTGCCTTGCAGGTTTAGGTGTAGGGTTTCCAAATTAGGGCTTCTCCCACGCGGCACTCTATTTTAAGAGCACCAGCCCTTTGAAAGATGAGTAACCATGTCCTCGATGGCAAATCTCAAATCTCGCTCTCCGATGTGAACGGCCACGAAAGGTTAGATATCCTCTTATCTACTTCGAAAATCGCATTAGTTTCTTGTTTGCTCTTTTGTTTTTAAGCTTCTTTCACTGGTCTAGGATAAAGCAATTAGATCGCTGATGATCTTAAATGTTCATATATCACTGAAATGAAAAACATGAAATCCTAAATGCCTCACATAGCATCTCTCAGCCGAAACCTTAAATTAAAATCATATGAGTCTCTTACCTTGGAAACAGTGGATATGGACAAATCGTACTCTGCTCTGAACATGCACCTATGAGCCATGCGAGGCACCAAGCTCCTAAATCGCCTTTATCTGAAGTGGCTGATGTCCATCAACCTCCTCTCTCAACTGGAACCGGAAGAAATTAAAAAACATCAGACTCAAATTGCTGCACAACAATCGACTGTTAACACACAAATGAATCTTTCTATTCATTTAGATTGAATACCAAGATCAGCTGATCAGAAGGTCAAAGATAATGAATTCATTTACAAATGTTTCTTTAAATAAACGGCTTAACAAATCAAAGGACAATAAAAACTAGAAGAGATTTCATGCATATTTATACAGAACTGGAGATTGAACAATCTATTTTTATCTTAATGCAATTCATGCAAGACTAGACAAGCAATTCTTATGTGAAGATTCATGCAAAGTGAAGAAATTAATAGTACAACAATCTGCCCTTTAATTTTAACCACTAATGGATTCAACACAAATCAAAGATAAACTTCTTCTAATTTCAATAGACTTTTCTCCTACTTATTCGGACTTCTGCGGGCTTCTGAATCCTTCAGGGACACTGTGACCTTTGCTAAGGTTTTCATTTGACTTCTTTCACAAATTGATGGCTTCACCTTTTTGGAGGTGGCTTCAAACTAATTTCTTACAAATAGCGATCTGCTGCTCTCATTGGCCTTCCTTCATAGTGGCTGGATCTCCTCTTTAATAGCTTTGAATCTACTTCGCCCTTTCAACTTGAGCTGCTTCCCCTCTGCAAACAGGGGATTCTTCACACCTGGACTCGTGGCGGCATCTATCGTTTCTTTTCTTCATTCTTCAATGCCTCTGGTTGTCTTTAGGCTGCACACAATCTATCAACGATCTGATTTGGATCAGCAATATCATATTTACTTTGGTGATTTTTAGAATGGCCGGATCTTAAACTTTTCAAACTCTGACTGCAGAAGATTCTCTTTAAATTGGTGATTTGCGTTGGATTGGACCGTGACTTTAACACATGCAATAGACAGAGGCTTCATCAAGGGCTATGGCTCGAGTCTTCCCTTAACAACAGCAGCAACTTCTATTTTCCCATAGATTCCTCAAACGCAAGACATAAAAGAATCATGTGAATGCAACAAACCTCCTCCTTTCACAAGGGTTTTTGTCTTTTAGGCATCCTCTTTGTTGAACAGAGCGATTGCTATCTTTGGCAGCAGATGCCACGATCTACCTCTTTAAAAAACCGTGGCTACTTCCTTGCAGCTGCTTTCTTCCTTGACTTTGGATGATGAAAAAAGTTGCAGCTGCAGCCTTGACATCTGACTGTCTTTCCCCAGTAATGTGCAAGGGCTCCACATTCGCTGCAATGCTTTTTCTTGTAATGCAGCAGCCTGGTTTTACCTCCACGATTTCTAACTTGGTGGAGTGTTTCACAGAAAACAAAAAACTGCAATATTCCAATCTTTACCATGCAGCTTAGACTTTGTACTTCTGCGATCTCAATGCTGCAGCAATCTTTCTGAGAATGCACTCGTTCTTTTATAGTGGTGGCATCTTTTAAAACCTTCCAAGATTCTTTCTAAATAACTACTCAACACAAAATCAATTATTTTTTCTTCCGACTTTAGCGAGATTCGATCTCCATTTGACAAATTCTTTATTGCGACTCTTCACTGTTCTACGCCTTCTCTCGTCCAATAAAGGGCTTCAATTTTTTTGACAAAATATTATGGCCTTATTCCTCATAAATTGAGGGCTTCACCTTTTTGAATGTGGCTTCAAATTTGGTAGATTATACCAGATCTTCTCTTTGACTTCCATCTCCTCTTTTGAGGGTCAGCTTCACAATTTTTTGAAATGACTTCTGCATTTACAATAGTATTGACTTCGTTGGCTTGATATTTTACCTCCTGCAGCTTGTTCTTGTCCTTTGGCGGCAGGGATTACTCCACGCTCTTTTTGCATAAGCAACAACTCACAAATCTTCTCTGGCAGCTTCCTGCGGGGATTACATGCTTTTCTTGACAGTATCTCCTTTATCTTCAATTTTATTTTCAAACAAACACATGACAGATGACTTCCACCAAAAAAAATGATTTGTTGGCATTTTGATTGAAGTGGCTAGTGGAGGATGGTAATGGACCATTATTTTAGGAAACAGCTCATTTAAAAAGATACTATGCTCATTTAAAAGGGATCATGCTGTAGTTGCCGAAGGGAATCATCGAGTCATAACTTAGAAGATTTTCTGTGTTGAAGGGGGGTAGTGGTGTGTGTTAGCAGCATTTGTGTTTTCCAGTGATCTTTGTTGCTGTAGATGGTGTTGTTTTCTTAAGATTAGTTTGGTGGGTTTTTGTTGACTTTTGTGTGTCTCTTATTTTCATGTAATGGTGACTTCTGCTAATAAACATTTTGCTGGCTTTGAATAAGATCTTGAATTGCTCTCTGCAATCTAATTTTATTTTCATTTTAGTTGTCAGCTGCTACAGTCAATTGCCCTTCATTGGGTCCTTGACTATCGGACTGCGTTAATACTCTCCTTCAAACTTTTAATTTCTAAAAGAAATCTATTCAAAATAAAACCGAAAAACAATAAAAATCTTAATGCTAACTTGAAACCAAAAAATTTCTGTCTATAAATACTTTAATGCTCTGTATTTTTCTATGTAAATGTAAACGAGCCTATATATCTAAAAAAAATCAATACTGTTTTTTGATTATTTGAGAAAAACTTGAGAAACAGACAAAAAAAATATTCGACCTGCCTTTGCTCTGCATTTTGTTAAACCAATTCTTGGAAAATTCGAGAAGGGTGGCTCAAAATTACATGATATTAATGGCAGAGTTTTAGAGCGTAAGCGTAACGCTACCATGCTAGGAGCTCACCAAATGAAAATGGTGACATCTTTACATCATATACACTGCATTTACAAACTTAATAAATGGGATTTATAGCCATATTTGCCAATCTGATCTCGCCTAACCTTAGATTATATAAAAAACACAATAAAGGCACTTGACTGATGCAGTACATACAGATGAAAGAGTCTGATTGTGTGATTTACTACCATTCCTACTATGGTCATTTCAACCAGTAGAGGAATTTCCCATCATTTCTCTTGGAAAAGTTCAGACAGGGAATTTTCCTCTTTTAACTAATATACAGTGCTGCTGCCCTGAATATGACGGAACTGAAGAGCTTGAAAACTGTGGAGTTGAAATGATGTAATAGATGAAGTCCCAAAGAATCTTTCTTCATTTAAGAAAGGTAATGAAGCCCCTGAACCACAGTTTATGTTCTCCCCTGGCTGTACTTGTAGGCACACTCAAGGATGTTAGGAAACTGTTGTAACCTGCACTGGACCAAACGTTCCAAAATTCAGGTGGCCAGATGAAAAAGCTGTTTTATTTAAATTAATATGAAGTATGACAACTGAAGGCCAGCTGGGCTTACTGGTGTGAAGTGTGAAGGAGGAAAGCATTCCTGTAACTGCATGAGCAGTTGGCATGTACAAGATTTTGCACCACTCCTCTTCTTGTCTCTAGCAATGTATCTGCTGATTTTAAAAGCTTTAATTAGGACTGCAAAACTCTAATAGAATTAAAGCATTACAAATTTGACCTTGCCCAAGAAAGCAAACATGGAGACAAAACTTAAAATCCTTACCAGACTTGAGAAGCATCTTTCTGTTCCACTTCTTGGCCAAGGTCTTTCCTCGCCTGTGAAGATTCCTGCCTGGAGGTGAGATGATCAGAAGCATAATAAAGTGGATGACTGGACACACAACCCCTCGGCAATGATTATATTCACGTTAGGATGGACCTTCTCAGAGGCAGAGTTCCTGTGCATATCAGAACATTGCTAATTATCATGCCCAACGACACCAGCATTTTAAGGGTTGCTCTCTTGCTTGGCTCCAAATCCATCTTCCCTTGAACCTTCTGTACCATTATGTATTTCATCTTTTTGCATCTCTGAATACTTATTATCGGAGACGAGTGAGCACTATATTTTGATGAAATCAAATCAGCTTTGTTTAATGACAATCTGGAAACCCATGCTCCATAGAATTTTCGATGGATTTTAAACCCTTATCACCTAAATTCTGATTTGGTACTGTGAGAGAACTTATCTGTGTCTCTTCCTTTCATATGCTCTGTGCAGTTCAGTAGATTAGATAAGCCATCCGAGGCAATGGAGCCAATATCCCCAAGTTCATCCTCCCTCTTGTTCTGAACAATCTTCCCATCAGCTCTACTTTCTACTGTTAATTTTGTATCAACCGCCAAACAACAAATTAACATTTTATTCGGACTAGCACTTTCAAACCCTGAAACAGTAGATATGCCCATTGTGTCTGCAGCTTGGGACTTGACATTAAAGGCGGAAGTCTTCTTATTAGCATATTTCTTACCATTTGCATTAATTCTGAAAACACCATGAAGATTGTGCTTTCCCAACAAAGATTACTTTCTTTTGCCGTTTGCATCTTGACTTTTTATGTTGAGTCTGGGACATTGAAACACTGTACACTGTCGTGCTACGGTGCTTCTCCCAAGTATTTAGCGAAAAACCTGAATAATATTTTCCAGTTTGCAAGCTTCATAAAAAATTGCTTCAATGAAAATCTGAAACCCCATGCACCATTGAACTGTTGGTGGAATTTAAGCATTTATCACCTGAATTCTAAATTGATATTTAAAAAAAAAACTGTTTTGTGTCTGTACCTTTCATGTCCTCTGTGTAGTTTACTAGCCCAGGTAAGTCATTCATCCTTCCTCTCGTTCTGAACAATGTTTCTATCGACAGTATTTTCTGCTGTTAATTCTGTATTGCCAGTTCCAACCAAGTAACGGTTAGCATTTTATTAGGGCTAACACATCAAATGCTGAAATAGTAGATAAGCTTATTGTTTATGCATCTTGAGACTTGATAGTAAAAGTGGAAGCAATATTTTTTAGCATCTTTTTTACCACTCAAATCAATTCTGAAAATGCCATGAATTTTTTGCTTTCCCCGCAAAGATTGCTTTCTAAGCCACACAATGTTAACTCTGGAACTGCCATGCACCTCTAAAGTATTCAGTAAAGAATAATTTCCTCAGATTGTACAATTATTGCCAATTTACAAGCTCCATAAAAGTTTGTTACACCACATAGCATTGTCTGGAATGTGTATCGTTGACAAAGATCATACAGGAAAACTTTTCTAGAGAGTAGTCTAACAAAAGTCAAACAACAAATTGAAGATACTTTAAAACCTGAAAAAATAACTACAAAACCATATTTGCAAAGAAAATTCCTTATTTCACTAAACCCTGCATTTGACTTTAATTTAATATTTGTCAATTTGGACTTTCAAGAAACAACCACATTTGATGTACCAACAATCTGAAATATTAACTGAGTATCTTAAACGTTAACGAGAGGCTGATGCGAGCGACTGGAAAGGATGACATACTTTTTCTCACACTTCTGCCCAAGATCGATTCCCGTTAGATTCTATGGGTTCATCCATAGAAAGCGCTTGTTAATTAACACCTCCCTTCCAGCAGTCTTAATTTTTAAGTGGCTCAACTGTCATAAAACAAATAATATTCATAGAAATTTCAATTTATGAAACACCACAATTAAAAAGAATTGTCAAACAAGCTCTGAGTATTATTCAATGCAGTGGGCATGACAAAATGAAAGGTGAGTACCGGCTATTTCTGGAATAGGACGCCATATATAAATAGATGATTGTCCCAAAATCCAATATAATATTGCTAAAATAATCGGGAAAAAGATATCAACTTTCAACGGTCAGGAATAACCAAACAAACCTCTGCTTGAACATAAATATCCAAGACCAGATTCTTTCCACAATAGATTGACCTGCAAAGGGTGGTGTTAAAGTAGTTAAACGTGAGCTGACTAATTAGATAACAACAAAGGTATTGAATGTTACCATCTACTACTACGTACATGCTAATATAAAAATCTCAAAAATTTAATTACAGGTTGAGCGGTACAGGTCAGAACTAGTAATAATGTTTATCAAATGTTTGAAATTTCATGATGAGCTTATGTTAAATTTTAGTTTGCTCTTATATTCCGAAAGTTTAGAAATCAATATGTTGATTTCTTTCACTCCCTATGTGGAATCAATATGGCAATGGAAAAACACAAAGGAAAATCAGAATTGAAATAACATGTACATTGAATTAAATTTTTTAAGAAGTTTTTTTTCTGGCTAATTGAGTTTGTACCTATGTAACTCTTAAAGCGCCAACATGACAGCCACAGAAGTGATAATGATAGAATTCTATAAATGAATTTGTTGTGTACTCCTTTTCAACAAGAGGAAACTGCATTTATTGAGGACCAAAACATGCTCCACTTCTGAATGTTAGTGCCTTATCTGTATATCCAAACGAAATTGTAGACTTGCTTTATCAGATTTGTACAAACTAGTTTTAAGCATAATCATTATCAATATAGAGAAAACTTACGATTTACTTGAAAAATCATTAAAAAAAAAATCACGAATAAACTTACTCTTTATTTATTTGTGATCTGACAATCAGCAATTTATGGCATATTGAATATACAGGTGTATAGGAGATGAAGATAAGAAAATATCTTATCTTAAGCTATACAATTTTTATTTGAATGCTTGAAAAAGGCAGACAATAATGCCATCCATAACTTTGAAGCATTTTGCACTCCAAGATTTGGAGAAACACAACACCCAAATCAGGATTGAAAACCCAAATGCATTGCCCATTCCTAGTCCCACATCCCACCATATATCTTCATTCTTCACTTTTTTATTTTCTTCATCATCCTTGGGAGAAACATCATGATTTCTTGAGCATGACACATTGATTTGTAGGCCACATAGATCTGAATTATTGGAAAATGATGAGGAATCAAATGTCATTATTTGTCCTCCTTGTGGTATCATTCCTGATAGGTTATTATAAGACACATCAAAGAAGCTCAAATATGTGAGATGTTGTAGCTCAGCAGGAAACATTCCAGACAATTCATTTCTGGAAAGATCAAGTGATTGTAGTTGTAGCATGCTTCCCAAAGATTTTGGAATCTTACCACTGAAATAGTTTCTGGAAACATTGAGAATTATCAATCCTTTGAGGGATTCAATATCCCAAGGTATTTTGCCTGATAATTTGTTGTCTGATAGATCAAGGCATTTAATTAATCTCAAAATTCTTCCATACTCCATATCTTTTCCTTTGTTCATAATGATTATGGTATCTATATAATTCCTACCGATATCTGTACTATTCAATTCAAGAGTTCTTGTGTTTTCTGTCTCATTTGCCATTGCACTCAAGTTCATAAAGCCATTTGGAATAATACCTGAAATTTTGTTGCTCGACATATCCAATATCTGAAGATTTTGCAAGTTTGATAATTCTGAGGGTATCTTGCCAATAAATTTGTTAGATTTTAGTATTAAAATGCGAAGACTTTTCAAGCTTCCAATCCAAGTAGGGATGTCCCCATGAAAATTGTTATTCCTTAGATCTAGGATCTCTAAAGAAGTGCAATTTACAAGTGATAATGGTATGTTCCCTTTTAGCCCATTGAGACCTAATTTCAATGTTTCTAGAGAAGTCATCTTCCCAAATATATTTGGAATTGTGCCATTGAAATTATTCCTTTCTAGATCTAGCATATACAACTTGAAGCATTGGTCTAAATTCTGGGGAATCTTACCACTAAGCCAGTTATTTGACAAGTCTAAAACATGCAAATTACTTGACTGACAAATAGAATGCGGAATGGGTCCATCAAATTGATTTTTTGAAAGATCCAAGAAGCTCACATTTTGCAGAGAAAGGGGAATATTTCCTTGTAACTTATTGTTATGCAAATCAATAACAAAGTTGTCATTAGAACTGGGTGCAAATACAAGCAGCTTAATAGGTAAATTACCTACAAATTGGTTACAAGAGAGGTTGAGATAATGAAGAGGTATAGAATCCCATAACCAATCAGGAATATTTCCACCAAATGAGTTTTCAGAGGCATCTAGAAAGCCTAAGGAATATTGAGTTGAAATGAAAGATGGAAAATTCCCTTGTATATTACAAGATCCCAAACCCAAGGCTTCAAGTTGAAAATTGGGAATATAAGAGACATTGACTTTTACAGTCAACATATTCCCTGAAAGATACAATTTTTTAATATCGGGTGTAATATCAAAAAGAGAAAGTGGGTAAGTTCCACTTAGGTGGTTGAAGCTAAGATCAAGAACTCTGAGATTGGTGAAGTTTCCTAAGAAGCTTGGGATTGTACCATTTAATGAATTAAAACTTAGGATAAGATCTGTGAGTTTTGACAGCCTACCCAAAGATGTTGGGATGGTTCCACTCAAAGAGTTAGATCTCAAGTTAAGATATGTGAGGTTTAGTAGGTTACTCAAAGATGTTGGAATGGTGCCACTCAAATGATTAAAAGATAGACTAAGAGATGTCAACTTTGACAGCTTACCCAAAAATATTGGGACAGCGCCATTTAAAGAGTTACCTCTCATGTCAATATGTGTGAGCTTTGATAGCTTACCCAAAGATATTGGGATTGTACCATTCAAATTGTTCCAACTCAAATAAAGATATGTGAGATTTGATAGCTTCTCCAAAGAAGTTGGAATGGTGCCACTCAAAGAGTTAAAACTCAAGTCTAAATATGTGAGCTCTGAGAGCGTACTCAAAAATGCTGGGATGGTGCCACTCAAAGAGTTATATTTCAGGTCAACATATGTGAGCTTTGACAGCTTACCCAAAAATGTCGGGATAGTGCCACTCAAAACATTATAACTCAGATCAAAATATGCGAGTTTTGACAAGTTGACCAACATTGAGATGGTGCCATTCAAACAATTAGAACTCAGATCAAGATATGTGAGCTTTGACAGTTGACCCATAGATATTGGAATAGTGTTATTCAAAAAATTAAAAGACAGATCAAGATACATTAAGCTGGGCATTTTACCAATCTCTCTTGGAATCCGAGCAAATAAGTTAGAGTTGGACAAGCTTAAATACCTCAAATTACTGAGCTTGTAAAACTGTGAAGGGATGGCAAGAGAAGGGATAAAGGCATTCTCACTCAAGTTCAAGCTCTCCAGATGGCGTAGTTGGAATAGTTCCCCACGAAGTTCCCTCCACGACATGAATGGCGATGGCATGATGACGTCATGAGGATTCCAGGAGGCATTAAGGGAGTGAGGACTAAGATCTAAGGAAATGATGTGGCCAGTGATTGGGTGGCAGCTCACTCCTTCCCACGCACAACAGTTAAATCCCTTCCAGGATTGCAGCGTGTAATGAGAGGAAGTGAAATCAAGGCCCTCTTTGAAAGCTAACAAGGCATTTCTTTCATCTGTATAACATGCAGAGGAGCAGGACAACATCACTACTAATAATAATAACAGTAACATCAGGACCCTCGTCATCATCATCACCATCTTCATCGCAGATTGTAGCAACACTTCTGTTCCTCCAAACAACTTGCTGTCTCTATGAAAATAATAGAAGAAACTAAAGCTGATTTATAATTGTATTTTTCTACGTTGGTGAAAGGGGGAAGAAATCGCGTCCATTCCATTTTACCAAACCCGTTGAAATGGATTATTTACTATATGTGGGTGTTTGTAATCAACTGGTCAATTTCAAAGACTTTTTCTCCATAATTGTTTGCCAGCCTTTTGTAATTATTAACTATTGTACCTAGTTTGTTGCAAGTTAATTTCCGTATAAATCCAGATTTGTGGGTAAGGTTTGCTTGTAATAATTTTCAATATAAACGCAATTGTTGAATAAAACTTAAAAGCCATTCCGTATAGCAGCCTACAGTTTTTCATTTTATAGTTGCAACGCTTAGCGTCTACCTAACATAATTATTTTTCATTATATGCACAAAGATCTCTAAACTATCATTAATATTATAATATATAATAATATATATTTTTCACATTTTCTGTCTCCCAAAAATTTTCATGTTTGTTTTATTTATTTATTTTGGTATTTTAAAAATATATCTAAACCAGCACTTGTAAATCACATAACTGTATTCATTAAACACTTTTTCTAATTATATAATGACATAGACAAAGTATCGTAGTTGATATATTCCTTTTCAATCTAATTTAAGCATAATTGGTCCCAACGATTACTTGATCTAATTGATTAATTTATCTTGATCTTAGAATTTCCATTGAGTTTTCTATGAATATGCAGATCAACAATGTTTAGCATGGCTTCAACAAATTTTTGTTTTACAAAAGTGAGTTATAATAGAACTTTCAAATTTTCTCTATTTTCTCATAGTTTTCATTTGAGACTTTTTTTCTAGCTTTTTGCTTTCTTTAGAAGAAAATAACAATTATGTTATCTACAACTGCAAATTTAGAGTCATTATGCACATGTAATTCCGTTACATTTAAACTACATTTGAATTTTTGCCTATTTTATTGATCATTTCTACTATGTCATTCATGGATATAAAGTGCCAACAATAAATCAGTTATAGTTAAAATAAAATAAAAGTTATTTTTGATGTGTTGGAACCAATTTGGACAACAAAATGGGCACATAATCCGAATGCAAATTGTCAATTGAATTGCTTTGTGCATATTGAACCATAATTTTTTTGTGGACCTTGAAAATCTCAACTGCTTATTTAAGTTTGTTTCATTTGGACACGCTAGTGAAAATAGGTTTAAATCATTGACTGTCGTTCTAGATGTAGAACACCAATTTCACAAGAGGATTCCTTTTGCATTTGTTAATTTGCTTTTGGTTCTTTATTATAGAGCTTTCATGTTTTTAATATTTTATTGGAAATGTCTTTGTATCATTTCATATGGGAGTGTTGAGAGAGCTAGCTATTTTTGGATAAAATCAAACATTCATGTAACCTTGTTGTCAAAGATGGATTTTTCTTTTTTTTGTAGATATTTGAGATTGATTATCTACATTTGTTCTTCTAGTACCATTTTCTACAAGATGAAATTTTTCTTGCCTACTTGGGAGCAAACTTGTCTTTCCTGGTAATGTATTTACAAGCAAAGTTTAATACAAATAGCCGTTTTGTAGAGTATTTTGATGACTTGGAAATCAAATCTCATAAGTCCCTCTTGCAAAAAATCTATGTTCCAATGGAAATTGGTTTACTGAAAAATGATTTTGGGTTTCTATTTTTTTGGTATTGGTTTATGCTAGGGCCACATCGTTCCTATTTGTAGAGTACAAGTATCGGGGGTAATTACTATGTTTTGGGCCTTGTACATTTTAGTTTCTTGATTTTGTGGAAAATTTTAGCACCAAATCTCAAGCCTATACTTATGAAGGAAAAAAAGTGCAAGCTTGCTTTTGCAAATGCTATATTTAGTGTTATAGATTTTCTGCACGGTGCTTTGACATTAGTGTTATCGGGTTTTCATGGAATGAAGGTTTCAACTTATGCAAATGCAAGAACCACATTGGAGGCTAGGAAGGGTGTTCAAAAGGTTTTCATTACTACATTTAGGTTTGGTACTATGATGGGGTTTTTGCTTGCTACAAGTGGAATTCATGTGCTTTACATCACCATTAAAGCTTTCAAGATATATTATTGAGATGATTGGGAGGGTCTCTTTGAAGCCATCAATGGCATGGTCTTGGAGGGTCTCATTATTCTTTTCCTTCTACATCTTCATCTTCCTATTTATATTTTGATCCCGTCAATCTAAGAAAGCTTGTTCCATTTTATGAACTATTAATAGGGAATTATCCATATCATGTAGGCACATTCAAGAGTTGCATCTTTCAAGTGATGAAGAAATAAAAGGGTTGAGAATCTAGATCTACAACAAGAGCTTTTAAAATGGAGCCACCATTCTAGATGATTATGAAATCCATCAAATATTAACCTTCATAAAATTAAGGTTTGTAAAAATAATAATTTCAACATATTACCTTTCTACCAAATCTAGTTAACCAATTATTGATCTAATTATTTTGTAGTGTTGTTGGCCTCAAAACCAAAATGCAAATACCTAATAAAATTTTATGGGATTTCCAAAAAAATGTATAAAATAATAAGAATACTATGATTTATAACCTAAAGAGTGAATTCATGAAAAATATAACAAGGATATCGTCCTACTTAATATTGATGATGAAGAGCTAGATTTTGACTCATTGCCTTATTATTTGATCCTCTAACTTCAACAAAAATATTGTAATAAAATTCACATATATCAAACAAAAGGGAATATACTCAAATATTAGAGTTTCATCTTCAACTTTACACATATATAGCTCTAATATCTTTTAATAGATCACTCATACTTCAAGAGATGTTCATGGATCAAGATGTTATAAAATCTAATTTAAGTAAAAATATAATAAATCATTAAGGCATCATAACATTATATTATATTCATCATGTAAGAATATAGTTCATGTTATGTCTCCAAGAGATCCTAATAATATTTATACTCTTTACATCCTTACAATGATTTTCACCTTTGATTTTTATGTAGATCTCCTCCTAATAACACAACAGAGAATTATACCACTAAACTTATTTAGGCCTCCTTACCTTATATAATTGACCCAATATAACTAAATTAAGGTCTCCATATTTATTACTCCACTTGTTGTGTCTCTTCTAAGGCCTCTTATCTAAAAGTTGAAAAGCTCCTCAAGGACCTTCTTTAGGCCCCTATAGATGAGAATAAAATATTTCATCACGTTGCTTAGTAATTTTGTTGTTTCCTTAATGATGTTGGTGGTTTAGGACTATTTTCAATCCATTGTCAATCAAAGTTTTAGAAGCAAACAATGCCTAGAAAATTATCATTAAATGCATTATATTTTGTCATGAGTTTCACAAACTTAGAAAAGACTTGGACTTTATACTCTCCTCACCATAAAGAAGCCTATCCAAATATAAGACACATTAATTATTAAGAGCATTTGGAATGCCTATACTATCATTATGCATTATATTTTGCCATGAGTTTCTACCAGATGACAAGCTTAGAAAAGGACTTGAACTCTATACTCTCCTCACCATAAAGAAGCCTATCCAAATATAAGACACATTAAATAAGAACATGTAGAATGCCTATGAATTCATCAAAGCTAAGACACGTTAATTATTAAGAACATTTGAAATGCCTATGAATTCATCAAGCCCTAACTTCTTTGGTTTTTAACTTCTTTGGGTTGGTAATAGTTTTCATAATAGCCTCTTAATTAATTAGGAGTTTAATTAGGAGTCTCTAATTCTACTCAATCCAAATTGTCCTACATGTTTTAAAATTCTTTAGTTCGGAATTAAAACTCTTCTAGATCTCCACCTAGATTTTGCCATCCTAGCTTAAGGTCAAGGTGAGATTCCAATTATGCTATCAAACATCAAGATACCTTCAAAATTATTATTGATGTAATCGCTTCGCGAATGATTCACAGAATTGGAGTCAAGTCTTTGGAGTCTTGATTAAAAGATTGAAAACAGTATTTTGTAATTATAGACCTCGAAGCAGCTGGGTCTTTCCCTTAATGTACATCTGGTTTTTCCAGTCATCAAAGGCGGCCGATAGTATGATATTTCCAGTCTCGCACGCTATACAAAAATGTGGAAAATTAGCATGCAATTTTCTTCTTTCAGACTGTCTACTTTCAATGGTGAAGATTCAACAACTGACAATAAAAATATTGTGCAAATTCCGTGTATGAGACGGTCGGCAATGAATAGTATATGTATATGTAGTGCCTTCTCATTAACAATGGGGTCAACAAGTGTGTGAGGTCAACAATCTGCTGGGTAGTGCTGACGTACATTTGAGACATAGGATTTCTAAAGATGGATGTGGTGGTTAGATCATAATGCATAGATCATATATAAACAGCTAGAGTGGTAAAGTTAAAAAGTGTTTAAAAAAATGAATTCAAAAATCTTAAAAATATGGGGTATATTATTTTTTATAGTGTATTAAAGATAGTCTATAGTATGTAATGTTTTTGGATTAAAGTAAAAACAGGTTTTGAAGGGGTTCTAGGACCTTTTATAAAAAGATTCTAAGAGAGATAGAATCAAAGTTTAACAAATAACCACAACAAAACAGGCTGCAAAAGAAAGACGTTACAAAGGATAGCCAAAGAGACAACAAAGACTCAAACGGGCCACAAAATAAACAAAACAAAACCAAAGATCCCACATCAAGATTTGCATTTGGCACTATTCTTGTGGGAGCGGGGAATCATATCATAAGAGGGTTTTGAAGGCTTAGCTTTCTTACCCTTAACAGTAATCCAACCCTCCTCAACTTGAGCTGCCTTGGATTGCCAATGCAGCGACAGTCCACCATCATTCTTAGAATGAGAACCAACATAAATAGTATTCACCAGGTTGGAGAGAACACCAGCATTCCCCCCAACATCAGAGTAGCCACCACCAACGGAAGACCCAATCACATTTGGGGAATCACCATTATTCGCCTGCACAACAACAACAATCCCCCCCCCCCCTTGAGGTATCCAACAAGGATGCCGAATCATTGTTCACACAATCCGGAGGGGAAGCAACATCACCCTGTGAATCCAACTCACCCTGTGAATACAGCTCAACCACTTGAGAAAAACTCTTAGGTTGATTAGATTTTCCTCAATTGTATAGTGCTGATCAAAAGCCCCTTTCCAACATGAAGTTGACAAAGATTTTTTCTCTAAACCACATTGTGCAACCACATGACCTGTTTTAAAACATCGTCTACACCTAAAAGAGATCCCTTCATAGTCCAGAGATTGAGTCCAACAACCCTTAGAAGAATTGAGAACAATCTCTGCAGGCAACGCTTTTGAAATATCCATTTCAACCAAAAATGAGCAAAGGTGGAATGAAAGATATCAGAAGATTCAACATCCACCATCAGAAAATCACCAAGGGCTTCACCCACTTCCTCCAAAAGAGAATCAACCCAAAGATGAAGGGGGAGATTAGGTAACCTAACCCATATCAGTATCTTGTAAAACATTTCAGAAGAGGGATCAAAATCCGAATGCCAAAGTTTGATCATTAGCATAAACTTGCCCTCCCAACTAAAATAATGATCACATAAAATAACATTTCTGTCCTGAGCATTGCCAAACTTTGCTATGAAGAACCCTTTAGCCATAGGAAAGATATGAACTTTACCAGTGATGAAAGGCTCCCACTGTTCAAAGATCCAGGAGTGCAGTTGAGGGAGGCTAGGCCAAAATCCCCTAAAACGATAGATAACTCCATGAGAGGAAAGAACATAGACATTGTAATCTATTTCCTCTGTTGTCTCCGCAGTCAGCTGAATGGAGACGACATTAGCAATAGGAATAAACCCTTTATCAACAATCCATTTTTTCATACCTTGTTGAAATTGAGCCTTGGAATCCTTATCACCAGCCCTAGCAGTGGGGGCATCAACCCTAGAAAAGTTGACTGCACCAGCATCGTCCGTCAACGAAGTAACCCTAACCCCATCTACAAGCTTCACCACTGCAGCCGCAGAGGAAGACGAACCGACCGCAAGGGAAGCGACACCAACGAAAGGCCTCATAGACAGAGGTGCAAACAAAAGTTTCGCAGACTGTCCCATAGACGAAGTCATTGATCCTTTAAAATAGTATGAAATGCTCATTGACCTTTAAAATAAATATAAAAGCAACAAAAAATAAATTAAAAAATTGATGACTTAAGACATGGTATCAACAAGAAGATGAGAAAAATTATAAAACGAGAAGGCTAGTTGAAGACTCAAAACAAAAAAAGCAAGTGTGTGAGTGTTTCTGTAATAGCTAAGCACTCTACTTAATGATATGCTAGAAAAATAGAGGAATAGAGTTGAAATAATTTTATCCATGAAAAGTACATCTACACTACAAATCATTGGTTCTCCATGGATATCAACAGAGTAGCATATAAATCATTTCCATGGTAGGTCATATACAATTCCTTGAAAGGGGCATTTTCAAATGTGATTTCCAAAGTCACATATGTTGGCAAGATGTTAAAATGCATGGATTTCAAGTTATTAGATGTAAAACATGCATGATTTGTAAATGAGCACAAAGCACTCAAGGAGCCAAAAATAGGAAAATATTCACCATAGAATAAAAATATAAAACATTCAAATTTGACATTTTAAAAAATTTCTTAAATTTTAGCAATCCTCACAATCATGACAAATTCATGTACCTTGATAGACAATTTCTAATCACAAAAGAATCAATAAAAATGGTAACAAGGGTATGTGGGAGAGGATATAATTTCATAAAAATAGATAATGAATCAATCATCACATTGATAGGAGTGACATTTGATGGGTGGCTCTTTGCCATCAACAAAATCTGATACCTTAGAGTGAGGTTATGTCAAAATTGTATTGCTTATAAAACATTTAATACCATAACAAAGGATTTCACTTCAACTTTTATATATGATACTAATGACATAGCTGAAAGGAAGCCTAGTGCAGAGAAAAGTTTCCAAATGCTATTTAATCTAACAAGTGAGTGAATGCAAAAAAAATCTTACCAACCCTTTAACAGTTACAGATTAGATGAACACATACAAATTTAGATTTAAACAAATAAAACTATAACACCAAATTTACACGAAAAAGCCCTTTCATGAAAGATCCACACTTCAAAAGCTAGGGCTCAATTGTATTATCAACAACAAAGAGCAATTACAATACAATGTAGAGAGACAATGCTCTTCAAGAGCGATTACAACAACAAAGAACTTTGGAGAAAATCTTGGCACAAAATTGCTTCTTAGAAAATATCCAACCTATCATACAAAATACACTAAGAAGCCACATATTTATAGAGCTGAACACAAGTGGAAAGCACCCATGGTTTCCAAAACAAACTCCAATGTCGAAGAGGTATGCGATATCATAAACATGTTGGCGTAATTAAGGCATTTTACCTTGATTTATTCTTTCCTATGTCCTAATTACACTTTACTTAACCATACTTAGGGAATTGCATTAGAGTAGTTAGTGCATCTTCACTTTACGTGGACCTATCATGTTATTACTTTGTCATATCCACCTTTTGTGGTTAAAATTTTCCACCTTTAGTGGTGTTATTAGGTGATCCCTTTGCCACTTTAGGTGGGATAATAGCTTTGCACTCTACTTATCATGTCATGAGACAATGACACTTTTCATTGTCTCATTCACTCACCTTGGCTATATAACCAAGGGGTCTCTTATGTTCATTTGACTAACTTGTTGCATCATTGATGATAATAAATTTTGTTATTGTCCTATTGTTCTCTCTTATTATTGTGCTATTCAATAGGCCTTTAGATCTTGGGTGCCTACCTCCATAGCCAATTCTTACATTGTATCAGAGCCTATAGAGTGCCTTTGATAGTCATTTTTGGAGAGACCTTGGTGCATTTGAAGGTTGGCATCTTGAGAGATTTATGGTGCAACATATTTATTAGTGTCCTAGGATAAATCCAATCTCACCATTGCGTCTAGGAGGTTGTTTTCAAGAATTTAGAGTATAAATTTGCTTAAGTTCAATGAAAGTTATTTTTCAAGCAAAATTTATTTAGTAAGTTGAGTTGTACGACTTGACCTACCATATTCTACAAATTTTATTTTACAAAGGTTTTTGTTAAATCACGATTTATTATTTTATTGTAAAGTGCTTTACTCAAAAAATTAAAAGCACAAACAATTTGTTTTAACTACCTTGTTGGTATGCAAGGTACTCTAACCTCTATGATGCATAGGGACAAGTGTCCTTACTCAACACTTACCAATCGTTGATTCCAACCTGTTCTTGACGTTACTTAGGCAAGATCTTGACAACCCCAACATTCACCGTAGCAATCAAACCCCTACCTAGCATACCTCCCTACTTCTCTGACAAGGTTTCATTCACTTGGTTGGTTTCTTTCCTCAGGTGGCTTTTTAGCTCCCTTCGTCTGACAGTTTCTCGACAAACATACTAGACAACCAGCTATTGGCGATCTCATCCTCAACATAATATTCCATGATCTTTGTTGATCTCTATTAGTTTTTCCTAGTAGCATCTTTTGGCCCTATTTTTGGGGCCCTACAATTTTATTTTGGTGATCTATACTCCAACTCTTTCTTTGTCATGGACATTTCTCCAACAAAGATTTTGGCATGACACAGAATCCGACACCCTGCAAAACTAGTCTCCATGGAGATCCAAACTAGCCCACCTCCTGGTGACCCAAGATCCACTGACATATCTCGTCTGGTCTTAAATTTTTTTTATGGCGATCTTTTATTTTGTGCACATTTTTCTAGCAACATCCATACTTGCCAACCTACCCCTTCGGTTGATCTTCAAGCTTGTCTACCTCCCATAGACCATTATCCAATCGACGCCACCCTATTTTACACTAGCTTCTGGTAGTCTTTGGTCGGTTCTCCTAGCCATTGAGAGGTTTCTCAACATTTTCTCTACGACCCAAAAGCCCTAGGTCCTCTAGTCTTCAATTGCATGCAACATTTTTCGAGCTTCACAATTCTCTACAAGCCAAGGGCAACCTCCACCCACTGTCACTGTTTCCACATGGAAGGTTTTGACTAGCTACACTATCATGTGGACGCTTAGTCAGTGTAGACCCGTGACCCCACCTTAACACATGACCATTCACATTGGTTGTTCATCTAGCCCACATGACAACCAATAATCTATCAAACCCTACATATTCAACACCAACAGATGAGCCGTGCAACACTCTATCAACAAGTTCTACCTTGCCATGTGGCAATCATTCATTAGTTTGTGCGTAAAATATCATCTTGCCGCACATTATGCCATGCCATTGTTCATATTGTACAGACAACCCACACAAGGAGGAGTTTTTTGTGGTGATGTCTAGATGGGCGTCAAATTTAAGCTCACTGAGTGTTGAAATCAGCACTGTGTCAGCAATCTTTTGAAAATTCAGACCCTTCTCTCAAATGCATTTTTTATTTTGTAGGCAGATTTTGAAGGCTCATAATTTAGTCATTTTGAGGCCTTTTTCAATGCAATATTTTTTATTTGGCCTATTTTTTGTGCACTCCATAGTGGTGTGGTTATTTTCTAATTTTTTTAGACAAAATTTTCAAAAGTTTAGTTTTTTTTAACATTTGTACCTGTCCAATCCTCATTTCTACAACTTCTGGGGCTCTATTCAAGCTCATACAAGCTCCTTTTCAGGTGTCATTTTATTTTTAAAGTGCATGAATTTTTGTCTACTTTACTTTGGTGCTATCAGTTTTTCATCATTATGTGTAGAAATATCACTAATAGAACTTCATCATTTTTTGTTTATTTTGGCATATGTAATGCTTAGATCTTATACAAGCCTCTTGCATAAGTAATATTAGTTTGATATAGCTAACTTAAGGTAGTTGTAAACATAGACATCATAAATCCATTTTGCCTTGGTTTGCATGTCACTTCTTATACACACACTAAGGATAAAGTGCCAAATCATCTTTTTGGAGGGGTTCTTTGATTGAGTGAATTGGGGGGTGTCTTGTGTGATTGTGCCTCTCTTTCTTGTGCTCTTTCATTTTTAGTTATGGGTTATCCTAAATTTTTACTGCTAACTCCACATAATCATGCAACTTAGAAAATACATGCTTGGAGAAAATTAATGGAAAAAGGACTAACTCATTATATTGACGAAACTATTGAAGCACCATTAGATCCTAAAGCTAATCCAAATGCTCAAATGGAATGACTCACTAAAAATACTATAGCTCTTGGAACTTTGAGGAAGCATGTATCAGACAATTTTATCTTTCACATTGATAAGTGTAAGACAGTTAAAGATGCTTGGGAAAAGCTTGGTCAATTGTACTACCTAGTTGATGACATTAAGGACTACAATCTTGACAATGATTTAACGAATTTGGATCCTTATAATTTTGATACGATCCAAGACTATGTAACTAATGTAAATGATCTAAGATGAAAACTCATGATTGTGGTTGGGAGTGTCAAAATTTTGCAATTGGTATACCTAGGAATTGCCTTGTTTTAACCAGTTGGAGTCATTAGGGTTTAATTCAAAAGTTGTTTAAGTCTAAAGACTTAAACCCTTGTCTTTTGTATTGAAATGTTCTAATTCTTCAGTGACTTGTTCAACTGGTAAAATATCTTGCTAAGTCATGACTTGAGTGTATTTACTCATTTTGTGATATTTTGCCAAGATCAAGGGCACAATGAAAAGCACACAAAAGAGAGACATTAGTTTGACAAGAACAAACTGTATTCTCATCAATATGTAAAAGTGATCAACTAGATTAAACCATACAATGAATATAGGCATGCTTATATAGGCAAGGCTAAATGGATATGTGAGCACACAATCATGACATGTGGCCCAATGAGAAACAAGGGTAGGTAAGAAAATGTAGGGGCAGGTAGGAGAAATAATATATAATATTCCACAAGAGGTGGATCACCCACCAAATGTGGAATGTAACAACAAGATAAGACCTCAAAAGGTGAAATTTCTCCTACAAGCATCATCCCTATGTGCACGCTTCCCTAAGTGTCTCATATCCAAACTACGACGAAATGCATTATCTTAAGTCAACTTAAGTAAAGTGTAATTATATCCTATAAGAATAAATAATTACACCAACACCCCCCTTAAGTGCAACTTAGGGGAATGAAGACTCAAGTCAACAATGCAATATGGGTACCGGCTCGAGGCCATGATAGGTACCCATGTACAATATGCAAATGCAAGCAAACCTATGCAATGCAATCTCTCACAAACGGAGAAAGGGAGAAAACCCAGCGGGAAAAACTCCCCCCCCCAAAGAGAGATAAATGTATAAAGAGACCCTCAAAGAAGAAGGACAAAACCTCAAAGAGGAAAAAGTCCCCCCCCATAAGAGAGGAAGGAGAAGTCAGCTGACCCCCCCTAATGAAACATCTCTCACCCCTAAGAGAGCTCGCAACTGCTGGTACTTACCTTTAGTGAAGGGTTTGGTGAATATGTCTGCAATCTACTCTGCTGTAGGACAATACTGCAAGTCAATGACCTGCTCCTGAATCAACTCCCGAATGTAATGCATATGAATCTCGATGTGTTTGGTCTGCTGATGCTGGACTGGGTTCCTCGAGATCGCAATAGCACTCTGATTGTTACAATGCAAAAGTGTTGGTAGTGGAGTGGAGAACCCAAACTCTGTGAGAATATGCTGAAGCCAAATAGTCTCAGTTGCTGCCTTAACAACCCCTCGATACTCAGCCTCAGTCGAAGAGAGAGCAATAGCATGTTGCTTCTTGCTCTGACAATAAATGGGGCTCGAATGAAGGTGGAAGCTATAACTGGAAGTAGACTTACGATCATCAAGGTCGCCAGCCCAATCAGAGTCTGTGTATCCAACCAAGCGAAGTCCTGTGCCTGCTGCATAGTGAATTCCATAATGATGTGTACCCTGGATGTAGTGTAAGATGCGTTTGGCTGCTTTCCAATGAAGCTCATGTGGTTTTTGTATAAAGCGGGAAACCATGCCAACCGCAAATGAAATGTCAGGGCATGTGTGAGTCAAGTAGATGAGACTACCCACAAGCTGACGATACAATGTGGCATCAACTGGTGGAGAAGAGCACTTAGCCTCAAGCTTGACTCTTGAAAGAAAGGGAGTCGATGTAGGCTTACAGTCAACCATATGAAAGCGTGCAAGTAGATCAAGAGCATACTTGGGATGCGAAAGTGTAACCCTGGAAGGTGACTGTGAAATCTCTATCCCGAGAAAGTAGTGCAAAAAACCCAAGTCAGTCATAGAAAATTTGTCATGCAAAGCAGATTTGACACTGCTGATGATGGATGAGGTGCTCCCTGTAATGATCAAATCATCAACATAGAGCACAAGTATCAAGTGTGAGTCATCTTGTCGCAAAATGTAGACATTCGGATCAGAATGACACCTGGCGAACCGTACTGAGAGAAGGAAGGAATCCATCTTGGCGTAGCAAGCCCTAGGGGCCTGCTTAAGGCCATAGATAGATTTCCTCAGTCGCCAAACCAATGAAGAATTCTAGATGAAACCTTGTGGCTGCTCCATATATATCTCCTCATCAAGATCCCTATGAAGAAAAGCACTCTTCACATCAATCTGATGGACAACCCAACCATGAGCTGCGACAATAGCAAGTGTCAAGCAAATGGAGTTCATCTTGGCTACGGGCGCAAAGGTCTCAATATAGTCAACACCTGGAACTTGTGAGAAACCTTTTGCAACAAGTCTAGCTAGGAGATCTTTCCTCAAAATGAACACTCCTCTCAATAAACACCTCATGTGTCTCTGGATCCATCAATCGATATGCCTTAACACCCTCAGGATATCCAACAAAAATAGAAGGCCTACTCTGAGTTTCCAATGCCTTGCGTTTCTGCGGAGGAATGCGAGCCCACGCTGGACACCCAAAGACTCTGAAATGTCTCACAATCAGTTTCCTACCAACCCAAGCCTCAAAAGGAGTAATACCCTTCAAAGCTTTGTGAGGAACCCAATTTTGGATGTGTGTAGCACAACTGGTAGCCTCTGCCCAAAAGGCGGGATCAAGAGAATGTGCATGTATCGTACAGCTAGCCATCTCCTTGAGAGTTCTATTCTTTCTTTCTGGGATTCCATTCTGTTGTGGAGTGTAGGCAACTAAATGCTGAAGATCAATCCCCTCAAATGTACAAAAATCCTTAAGTCTTTTGTTCATGTATTCCCTTCCATTATCAGTGCGAAGGATTTTGACCACTTTCCCTGATTGCTTCTCGACATGAGCCTAGAAGGCTAGAAATTTGTCAAACACTTCACTCTTATGAACAAGAAAATAGACCCAAGTGAAGCGGGAGTAGTCATTAATGAAGGTGAGGACATAGCGAGCCCTACTAAATGAAGGTGATGGAAATGGACCTGCTACATCGTTGTGAACAAGTTGAAGAACTTCCAAATCTCTCCAAGCGTTCCCCTTATCAAATTTCTCCTCGGGATGCTTGCCCATGTCTTTAGTGCTAAGTTGCTAAAGATAGCGGTAGTTGAGGTGACCAAACCGCTCATGCCATAGCTTACTTTCTGAATTTGAATGAGTAAGCAAGGCCATAGAAGGAGATCTTGGCACAAAGTGGAAAAAATAATAAAGCCTTGAATTGCCATTGACTTGTCCCACTGCTACCAAGGCATCATTATCAAGTTCTTTTACCACAACTAAATTAGGTGTAAACTCAACCTTTTTCCCATTACCATAGTGAGTGATTTGGTAGATAGAGAGAAGATTGCTAGACAAGTTAGGAACATAAAGAACATGCTCATACCTTAGGTTGCTCCAATGAAGAAATATTCTCCTTTGTAGAAACCATGTGATAAGAGACACCCAAGTCAAGTATCCACTGCTGTGAAGAACCTGTTGTAGCCACAAATGCTTGCCCTTTTCCCTTAGACTTTGAGGAAGTGGAAGGAGATGATTCCTGCTTGTTGTAGGTAGATGGAAAATTAATGTTGTTCTTCTTAAGGAGATTTGTCAACTCATCAAATTGCTTAGTGTGGCATTGATGCTCATCATGACCATGCTTCTTGCAATAAGCACAAGTTGGTTTTTCCTTCTTAGGTGTATTCCCCTTCTTGGAAGAGGATGAAAAATCACCTTGTGATGGAGAGGATGATTGTCCTTTTTCCTGTTGTGGCTTTGACTTAGATTGCTTCTTCTTCTTATTGGAATCTTTGTCTTGACTCCCTTGATTAGCCACCAAAGCCTTGGACTTTGAAGACTTGAGAATCCTCATGTTCAACAACTTAGATTGTTCCAACATCAACATTTCTATGAAAGCATCAAATGAAGGCATAGTGTAGGAACTCCCCACTGTCAAGCGATGGGTTTGGAAGCTAGAAACAAATGCTGCATATTCAGATGGAAGCTTGTCCAACAAGTTGAATATCAATTGAGCATCCTTTTTGTCAATTCCACAATCCTTAAGCTTTGCTCTTAGCTCATTTGCCTTAGTGACATAATCTTGGATTGTATCAAAACTCTTGGGATCCAAGTTGGTGAGCTCATTGTTAATCTTGTAGGCTTTGATTTCATCAACTTGACCATACAATTTTTGAAAGATATGCCAAGCCTCTTTGATTGTAGTACACTTCTCAATGTGAAAAATGAGGTCATCTGATACATACTTATGCAAAGTTCCAAGAGCCATGCAATTTTTAGTGAGCCATTCTAATTAAGCATTAGGATTAGCCTTAGGATCTATTGGTGCTGCTATGGTTTCATCTATGTAATGTGTGAGTCCTTTTTCCATTAGTTTGCTCCATGCTTTTATTTTCCAAGATGCATAGTTATGTGGAGTTAAAGGTGGAAATTTATGAGGATCCATAGCAACAAAAATGAAAGAGCACAAGGAAAGAGAGGCACAATCACACAAGATACCCCCCCAAATCCACTCAATCAAAGAACCCCCCAAAATGATGATTTGACACTTTATACTTAGTGCATGTACAATGGGCCACTTGCAAAAAAATGGCAAAGTGGACTTATGATTTCAACTTTACAACTTCCTCAAATAGGACAAAAAAGAGGCTCAAACTAATAATGCAAGAGATCTAAACTAAGATCTAAGCAAATTACAAGTACCAAGTAAGCCAAAAAAGACCAATTTCTAAAAGTACATTATCCACTCAAAATCTCTACAAACTGATGACAGATTATGAAAGTAGACACAAAAATATGCACTTTAAAAAAAAATGACACTTGAAAAGGAGGTCGTATGAGCCCAAATGAAGCCTTTGAAGTTGCAAAATTGAGGATTGGACAGGTACAACTGAGAGAATCTGAAAATTTTTAAAAACCCGTTCACCAAAAATCAGAAAATAACCAAACCACTGCGGAGAGCATGAAAAATTATCCCAAATAAAAAAAAATTGCACCAAAAAATGAGCAAAATTGAGCAAGTTATGGGCCTTCAAAGTTGACCCAAAAATCAAACTGCTCAATGGTGAAGGGTTTAAAATTTTCAAAAAAGGTGCTGACACAGGCTAACATCAACATTTTACTATGTTAAATTTGATGGCCGTATGCCTGCCAAAATATTGTCGCAACTCCCTTGCTGACCATACAGATAGGATGACATGACAGGTTAACTGTGTATTATGTACTGTACGAACGCTTATGTGGCAGGTGACTGGTGCTGCTGATGTGGCCAGTGACGTGGCCAGTCGGTAGGCCTTGCGTGGTAGGATCCGTATGGCATGGCCCCTACATGGCGACTCTCGGCTAGCGGTGAGTTGGTAGAAAACAGAGCACAGAGGCACAGATGGTGGCACAGGCGGCAGGCACGCCGATAGACAGTGAGCGGATGGTGGAGGCGGGAGGTTCACTGGCAGGAGGACTCTTGAGGTCGCCGAAGGTTCACCAACAGGTTGCAGCAGGAGGACTTTGGAGGTCACCAAAACGGTAAGTCGCTGGAGGATTGGCAGTGGTCGGCGACAGGTACGGATGATGGGGCTGTGGGTTCTTGTAGTCTGTGCCTAGTACGGAGCACGGGTCAGGGGGTGGGGTAATGGCCCCCCCCCCCCCAACAATAATAATAATTTTTTTGAAAAAAACTTTTGAATATAATAAAAAAATTCTGCGGAATAAATGACTATTATTTTTGCAGAAAATAAAAATATTATATATATTTTTTGAAAAATCCGTACGATCACTTTTTCCTCCAAGCCCGAAAATCAACTTCCTCCAAAATAGGTCGAGTTTATATTTGTTTTTTATGGAAACAACCTCCCAGACACAATGCTTAGGTAAAAAACACTCTAGGATGCCTCCAAAATGCACAATACCTCAGATTCGAAATTAGAAGCCTTCCAAGATGTCTCCCAAAACCAATCAATGAAGCCCCAATGGCTCTAATACCATGTGAGATTTTGCCAAGATCAAGTGCACAATGAAAAGCACACAAAAGAGAGACAATAGTTTGACAAGAACAAACTGTATTCTCATCAATATGGAAAAGTGATCAACTGGATTAAACCATACAATGAATATGTGCCTGCTTATATAGGCAAGGCCAAGTGGATATGTGAGCACACAATCATGACATGTGGCCCAATGAGAAACAAGGGTAGGTAAGAAAATGTAGGGGTAGGTAGGAGAAATAATATAATATTGCACAAGAGGTGGATCACCCACCGAATGTGGAATGTAACAACAAGATAAGACCTCAAAAGGTGGAATTTCTCCTACAAGCATCATCCCTATGTGCACACTTCCCTGAGTGTCTCATAGCCAAACTACGATGAGATGCATTATCCTAAGTCAACTTAAGTAAAGTGTAATTATATCTTATAAGAATAAATAATTACACCAACACAATTGTCTATTGACCCCATTCATTAGCCTTTTAATTTTCTAATTAGTTTCCATGATTTCTCTAAAGGCCTAAGTATGAAGGTTAATATTTTATATCCTAATACAAGAAACCCTTTACCCTTTTTGTATCGTAGTAGGTGAAAGGTCTTCACATGCAATTTTAAGAATATTTAAGTAATGGTTACCCGATGCCCCCACGAGGGGTAACCCTTAACCATTTGGGACCCCATGGGATGATGGGGTGATGGTCAAAAGTCATGAAATATTGACTGCTAGTAGTATACTCTGCACCCCTACATGGTTGTTGGCAATGTTAGAAGCTTGACCATGGGGAGACGAGGTAAAAGATACATAAACCCTACTCCCCCACATGATGATAAAAATTGTTTAAAGGTTAACCATGGGGTAGCAGGGTGAGCAATAACTGTTAAGTACACACTACCTTGCACTTGAGCATGATCATTGATTGCTTTGAGCTAGAGATTGTGGGTCCATAGGGAAATAGTAATGATGGTGGGACTAACGAATGGGAGAAATAGTTACACCCCACATTCCCACGAGGGTAATGACTAGGAAAATAGACAAGCCACAAGACAACAAGATAGATACATCATACACGTGTGCATATAGGCCTATCCATAAAGGGAATAAGAATGGAGACTCCCACGGTGGAAAGAGAACTCCAGCTCACAAGGTCAAACAAAAGGCAACCAATCCAAGCTTGCTAATTAAAGATAAATGATCCATATTTAAACTTTAACACGACTACCAAACTCAAAGCATTTGCATGATTCAAATTTATTGCGACAAGATTGTGGTGAAGTGCAGTTTGATGGCAATAAATTCACAAGTGTATGGCTCATTATTCACTTTACATTCGAGAAGTTCAAGAAAATGGAGCTCTGTGATGACAAAGGAGAGTTCAAGAAACTAGATTGGGTTTTCAAAAGACATTTAAACTAGTAAGTTGCTCTAATCTTTTCTATGGTGCATAAGGTTAGATTGTTGGTGTTCTTGTTTGTGTTGTGTTTTGTAATTGTAAGGGTAGATTGAAAATAAAAACCTAGTTAGCTTAAATTCCATATAATTAACTATAATTCTTAGAAGAGGGGAATCCTCACATAAAAAGAATGAAGCCACAACTAGTCAGAGTGAGGTCATGCGTGAAAACAAAAAGAAAAGGTCATTCCACTAGAATATATTAGATATCCTACCTGACTTAAATATGGAGTTGGGAGCCAAGAAGGACTTTAAGGACAAGTATGTTGATTGCGGAGATGCTTCATATTTTAGGGTGGATCTATTCTCTTACTTCTACAAAAATAGGAACATGCCCATTCCATTGTCAAACCCTTGGTTCTTTGATTTGGCCAAATTAATTGCCCCAAATGTATTAATTGAGGTGGATTTACTCAAGGTTTTAGTAGGAAAGTACGATCATTTGACCAAAACTATTAGGAGGGGTGATGGTTTAGTTTTGGTAGATAAAGACAGGATGTTAGTTTTTGATTCTTTTGATTTGAATAGGAAATCTTTAACAGAGGTTGACCTAGGGAAATTTAAACAAGATTATGAGATGCACAGAAAAACCCTTAGGAGAGATGAAGTTCCTCACTATAGAAAAAAGGTGTGGAATAACAGGAGGGTACCGATAGTTGATTTAGAGAAGGAGCCTTTTGAGCTCACAGCATTTGAGGATATTTTGTTAAAATATGTTATGCCCTATGCCAAGTTTTAGGGATAGATGTATAAGATAAAATGTCAACTAGCCTAAAGATGATGGCTATGAGAATACAAAATTTTGATGTCAACATTGTGTTAGGATTCCCACAGATACTGAGAGGGGGGGGGGGGTGAATCAATATCTAACCAGTAGTAAGAATTTCTTAAGTTAAAACATGCAGAACATAAAATAACAGTGTACCGGTATGCAAGAATTAATGCAATAAACAGAATCAGAAACATCCACATGAAAAGAACACCATAACACAAGATGTTTAACGAGGAAACCCGGTGTGGGAAAAACCTCGGTGGGATTTGTGACCCACAATATTCACTCACTGACCAATAAGAGAATATTACTTCCAATAGGGGCCTGCACATGTAGGAAGGCCAACTGCCTAGAGCTCACTGCTCAATGGGAAGTCACACTGACTTACAATAAGGATTATACTAATCCAATGTCTTGTATTGGTTTACAATAGCATCTCCAATGCCAGATTCAGTACCGGTTCTTGCTATGTTCTTTACATATACCCTTGACCTATAATTCGCACATTAGGTCTGCCTAATAATTTTCTTTATGCTCGCTACATTACCTCTCTAAATGTCTACAATGATCTCCTTTATATACAAGAGTCATTTTACAATTTGCCAAGTCAGCTTACAATAATAAACAAAATATTACATAACAAAAATCCTGTCGGCCTCTATGCCAGTATACATGTTTTCTTTTGTGTCCGTGCCGATGTAGAGTGATCTTGTTGATGCCGGTGCACTGTCTTGCCTGTGTAATGCTTTGCCAGTATGATGTCTTGCCGGTGCCATAAGATTGCAAGGTTGCCATCAATGACAAAACCTTCAATCACATACAATGTCTCATTGGAGTGTCCATATGCCAACAATCTCCCCCTTTGGCATTGATGGCAACACTCATGAGAAATTTCAAAAAGTGTCCAAAATATGTAGTCCAAAAAGTTACCAAAAATGTTTACCAAAAATATGAGGGCTCCCCCTGAGCATTTGATTCCTGTCTTTGAACTTTCTCATCCTACTACTCCCCCTTTGGCATCAATGACAAAGTTTGTCAAGATGTCAATAGAGTTTGTAGTTATATCTATCCATATCCTCAACCTTGTAGCTAGTTAGTTATTATCTGAAAAAGATCGCCCAAAATTAAGTTTATACTATCCATAAACTTTTTACTATCTTTTATTGCTGTTTCAGTCCTCTTCACTGTACCGGTGAGATGCTGCAAATGCTCTGCCGGTGTTTTGCTTCCCTGTGTTAATGCCTCTGAGATTTCCTTTCGCAGAGATGCTAAATAGTCCAATCTTGGACTCAGATTAGATCTCAAGTGTTTTGCCTTTTTTAATTATTCTTTCTTTTTCTCTTTCTAGTTTAAGCAATTCTTCCTCAAAATTTGCTAACTTTTCTTCAAAAACTGATAATGAATCCGGTGAGTTGACAAAATTATCTGCAAGCTTATTTATCTCATCTTGTGTCTTTCTTATTTTCTTGTCAATATCTACAGTCAAGAAGTTTGTTTTACATGTATCTTTATACAGATTTTTGTATTCTTTTAACAAACTACATAGTTCCGGTAGAAGTGTGTCAAAGTCTCTGTTACACTTCTTTATTTCTTCATCAAAGAATTTCTGTTTCTCTTTTTCTACCTTGTCCTTTACTGATTCTGCCTTTATTTTCTCAATATTTCCAAAAATATATTTACACAATGTGTCAAATTGTCCTAAAGAATCTTTATTATCTATATTACAATTTGGAGCAATTACCTTCAAAATTGGTATTGAATCATCTATTGCTTTATAAGCCTGTGAACTGCAATCAGTTATTTTCTTGATGGAGCCAAGTAATACCTCAATCACATTTGTTGACTTGAATGTTGATGATGACCCAACAAACTGAGTACCGGTGGAAGTAACCATGTTTGTATTGACCTCTGGCAAGTCAGTTTGTGTCTGCATTTCTTTTAGCACTGGTTTTCCCGCTTCATTGCTTACCGGTGGCACTGTTTCCTTGTGAACCTGTTCCGGAGCATTTAGCTCTGTTGGTTTCTCTGTATGTGCCTCAGATTCTATCTTTTTCTCTGTATTCTCTACCGGTTTCTCTGTATCTCCTTTTACCGGAGGCTTATTAGCCATATCTGATTTGTCAGTTGTATCTTTATCAACTATTATGTTGATCTTTTGGGTATCAACATTTACAGTGTACAGGACTTCAGAATTAGGATTGCTATCCTCCACATCCATACTTTCTACTGCCGGTTGGTCTTCAGTGGTTGTAATTTTCACAGGTGGGGGTAGGTTGTCTTTAACTTTTATGCTTGGAGGTCCACCAACTTTGTCTTTCCCTTTGTCCCTATCCTTCTGATATACTTTAATAGGCTTAGGGTTACTGTATTCTTCTTGTTTTTCCTTTTCAACCAGGAATATATCCCAACCATCTTCTGTTTCCTCTGTTACTTCTGTAACTCTTCCTGCCATCAGTGAAATATGCCGGTGTGCAGTAGAGAATATTGACCGGTTTGCCTGAGCAATCAAATCATCAATTTCCTTTGGAGAGTTTACCAAATATACAACAAGTAGTTTTTCTATTTTTATTTTCTTATCTAATTCAATCACTGCTTGCCTTCTGGCCTCAAGTCTTTTGTACAAATCATAAGGAATTTCATTGACTACTTCCATCAAAAACTTCTTGTACATGTCCATATGCAGTATCACACTTTCCTCAACTTGCCCTTTCTCATCAGCAGATAGAGTGTCATAAATTTTCTCTATGATTTTCAATTTTCCTTCCTCTGTGATTTCATTTAACAATATGTCTAGAGGTGCCAAGTCAGTTTTTGTCCTTTTCCTTTTCTTTGGTGTTAGTTTCTTTTTAGGTGTGACCTTTCTAATCGGAGATCTCACTGCTTGTTGCTTCTGCCTTGTCCTTCTAGGTGAAGGAGTGGTTTCCGGTGAGGGATCTCTTTTCCTAACAACTCTTTTAAAAGTTGCTGGCATGTCACCTTCCGACGAAGTACCTACCAGTGATAGATGAGCTTCAGGTTGTGGAGTTGCCAACTCATCTTCTGTTATGCCGGTTTTCTTTAGTACATCTTCCTTAATGGCCTTTGCTTGTCTGGATCCTTTCCTCACAAATGCCTCTACCTTCTTTACTCTTTTCTTAGACTGTATTTGGCTTTCTATGGTCTCAGCACTACCAAATACTTCTTCCTTAGGTTCTTTGGGGGCTTCCAGAAGTGCTTTAGCATAAGTTTCAACTATGTGGTCATCTGTCTCATAGCCCATTTCAGTTACCCAAATTGTCCTTGGGATGACTGCTTCCATCCAGATTTCATCTTTCTTAATAACAAAGCATATATCATTTTTGTATTTGTCTACTAATTTCTGAGATAACCTTATTCTTTTCTTCATTTTTGTCTTCAATGCTTGGAAAAAGTCATGAATGTTGTTCTCCTTGTTCTCACCCATGGTATTGAACAGTTCTGTCAATTGCTTTCCTACCGGTATGTCATATCCAAGTTCTTTATAACCTATACCGGGAACCTGTTTTGTTATGTGAAGCATTAGGCATACTAACAGATTTCCAAATCTGAAAGTTCCTTTCTTATCCTTCTTTATCTTTCCAAGGTTGTCTATCAGTTCATCTTTTAACCATTCACAGATGTCAATTTTTGCATTGTCTATTACCATATCATAAGCACTCTTAATGCATAAACTTGAAACTGAGTTAAGTCTATTAGCATGAGTGGCTTTGTAACCTAATATCATACTTATGAATCTCACATTGATATCTTTTACATAATTAACCCTTAGAGATCTCTTATCAAATGTTGCACTTGTTAGGTCTATAACTAAATCATTGGAAACTTTCTTGTTTTTATCTGGCCTCTTACTGATGGTCGGTAGCCCTGTGACAACTTTTACAACTTCCTTGGTGATCTTATGAATTGCATCTAACCAAAAAAATTCTCCATGAACTCTGCTTAACACTATCCTAATCACATCCTTAGGAAATTCAGGAATGCTAAGGATTTCTGTGAATCCTAGGGTTTCAATAACCTCGTGTTCAGCTTTAACATTGCCGGTATCATTACATATCTCGGTTTTATACATGGTTTTGATTTCCTCGTCTCCTAATTCTTCAATGTTGCAGTGGATGTACATTCTAGGGTCTTTAGCATATACAACACCTGATGCTCTGCAAAATGGACAAGGTTAGAAAATGACAAACAACACAAGACACAAGAAATCGTTAGTGTTATTTAACCAAAAACTAATCTAAACAGGCATATCAAAAGAGATGCTAAGAACATGAAATAATATTTAACTAAAGAAGCAAATATGATGAGGCATCTCCAAATGCCTTCTAACATGCCCTTGGCTCCTTCTCTTTTGTTCCCCTCCTCTCCAAGTTCCAAAATAGTGTAGCTCTCAGCGGCTTTTTGCACTATGGACGCTTATAGAGGATTGAGATTTAAGTATTTGCTCTAAATGTGAATAAAAAACTAATACTAGATGCTATTGATACTAAAATGATTTATTTTAAACCAAAGTGACAAGATGATTAATGATTTATGCTAAATGCTCTCTAAAATTCTCTATAACTTAGATGCATACAAGTTTTCAAGATTATGGCTAAGAATGCTAAATGCTTGAGGATTTGAAAATGAGGAATGTGAGCTCTATTTATAGGTAAAATGGAGCAATGGATGGTTGAGATTGAACAATCTCAACAAGGGCCAGGATTGAATGATATTCAATCCATGTGATGGCTTTCAACCCAATCTCAGGATGACAAGTGTCAATGTGAGATAGGTTGAGAGGAGAGGGAATAAGCATTAAATGCTTGACATGACTTTGAGAGTTAAGGTCAAGGTTAGGTTGAGTGAATAAATTCTTTATTCAAAGAATAAAGTTTTTATCCAATGGATAAACTCTTGTGCAAAGGCAAGAGAGATAAATATGGTCAAAGCAATAAATGTTTGAGGAGACACATGAGTGCAAGTTGAAATAACCATAAATGGTTATGTAAGAGCCATTAATGGTCATGTAAGAGTCATTAGTGGTTTTGGAAGACTTTGGAGGTTAAATTGTTGCACACACAAAGCATTTAATGCTTTTCAAAGACTTTGAAGTCTTTGAGAAGTGACTCCAATTTGTTTAGAAATGTGAGAATAATTAAGAGATGGATTAGGCTAATTAGGAAGGGGTTAGAAGAATCCAGAAGGGGGTTTAGGAATGCAAGTGGATTTGGTGGGTGAGGGAAAATAAGATTTTTATTTAAAATAAATTAATTTATTTCAATAAATGTGTGCAAGTTGCATTTGTAGGAAAATGCAAGTGGGGGGGGATAAATGATTTAAATAAATGTTTGATTTAATTTATTTAAAAGAGGAATAGGGGATTAAATGAAATAAATATGATTTATTCATTTAATTGATTGTGAATTTGGTATAATGAATTAATTAAAATAAATTGAATAATTTATTTAATTAATAGGAGAATGTTTGAAGATGAATTAATTAAATGTTAATTTAATTAACTGATGGCTAGTGGATTTTTAATCAAACAAATAACAAATATTCATTTAATTAAAATGGACAGATTTATGTGACTACATTTGCCCCTCTTTGAGACGGTGCGGTTTATCGCATCGTTTCAAAGAAAGAAAAATAGGTGTGAAGGAATGCCCCATAAAATGTTAATTTAATGGGTGGTATGCCCCCTCGAGAGATGGGCCGATTTTTTTTGAAAAATCAGGCGATCTCTCGAAAAAGAATGAAAAGTGGAGGGGAGTTAGAATAGAAGAAATTAGAAATAATGATGAAAGAATGAGAGAAAATGGAGTGAATATGAAGAAACAACAAGCCAACGAGTACCCTGAGGTCATGCAAGAGATATAGAGCAGATGTAGTTTGTGGTTTAGATTGATGCTATACAATTGATCAAAATTGGTTGGACAATCTGGTGCAATCGGTTTAATTGCCCCGATCAAGTCAAAGCGTGACAGTTGATGTCAGTTGGTCGCTTGGACAGGATAAAGTCTGAGTAAGTGAATCAAAGTGACCTGATGTGACTTAGACAATTGATGTAATTGCCCGATGAAGTCAAGGCATATGAAACAAAAATACTCGTTGATACTTAGACAATTGATGTAATTGTCCGATAGATTGTGTTTGATTGGTTGATCAATTGATAGTGTGTGCGTGGGATGGATGGTTGTGGTTAATCATAGCAGCCCCGTTGAGACTAGGTCATTATGATAAATGCCTGATGTAGTCTAGGATTACCATGATCGATTACTTGTTGAGACCCGAAGATACTTGATCAGAGTATCGGTTGATAGTCTAGGTGTGTGAATCGATGTACGTGTGTCGATAGAGTAACTGGCTTGATTGGGTTGATGGGAAATGATGTAGGGTATGTGACATTGATTATCAAGATGGGGAGGGGGAGGCTGAGGGGGGGATTCGATGTTAGATAGAAGAAATGGAGGACCTATGACTCATTCCTATGGAAGAAAAAGGAAAATAGAGTATGCACTGTCATTACTATGTATGCATGATATGCCTCTATTATGAATGTATGGATGGATGGAATGCAACGGAATGCAATATATACAGATGAGATGGAATGACGATCCATAGTGATTTATTTTTCATCATTGAGCTTTAAAATGTTGTAAGAAAATACAAGCAACTTGACATAATGATTCAAGATGACCTGAGTATTCCTTACATGGATTTTGATATAGCAAGTTAATACAAGCAACTTGATATAATGGATCAAGTTGACCAGAGTATTGTTGCGGAACAGACAAGGATCATCTCCTTTCATGCATGACTTGGATCGTCCTCCTTGATCTTGGGCTGATCATATCTTGAGACAAGTTCATACCTTAATAAGAGACAAAAGCCTTTATCCAAATTGGATGAGGAGGAACCATAGAAAGAGCATTGTTCTTGCAAACAAAATAGTATATACATAAAGAATAAAGAATATGGATCCTTGGTAATGGTTCATGCTCATATGGTCGAGGTATACGTTGTAGTCAGCAAGCCGTAGTGATCTATGATTGTATTTTGGCCTATGATCACGTAGCTTAGTGAACTTCCCACGTAGACACCATTAGTACATGCCCCAGAACTTCATCAGAATAATGTGCAGATGATACACAAACAATACTGTAAGATCCTGATATAGATAAACAAATGAATTACTTCACAAATCAACCAAGTACTTGATAGCTTGAAACATAATTTTCTTGTCTAAGAAAATGTCATTTTGTCTTTGTTTTGGTAAGGAAGGATGCATCCTTGTTGAAGACAGTTTGATTGTTGATGTCGATTGTTTTTGTTGATAGGACAAGTGGTCATCGTTTTAAGTATTTCACAATGTTTGCTCGGTATCTGCCCAGATGAGTATGTACAATGTGGGGCCATGCTTTTGTTTGTTTTTGATGTTTTCTATTGTTTTTGGATTTTGTAGTGTTTTGAATGTTTTTAGTTTTTGATGATTGTTTTGAATGTTTTTGGATTTTGAATTGTTTTGGATGACGAACTATAATGAATCATAAGACAATGTAGAATCCATTTCCATCAATAGGTTAAGGGCATTGCCCCCAGTTTAGACATGACTATAAAAAGCGGGATGCAGGATGCATGTAGGACTTTCTTAGATTTGTAGATTTATAACAAGCCATGGTTTTGGATAGATGGATGAGAGGATGAAATGAATGTGATCGCAACAAGTCTGAAAGACAATGGAGCCATAGCCTTTACGAGTGGTGCCTGTTTGCCAGGTTTTCACCATCGTACTTACCCAAGGTGCCACCGGAGTGGTTGTTCACCGTTTGGATGCATGATTTTTCTTGACTTTTTTGATGTTTTTGTATTTTCTTCAGGACATTTATCTGGATGTTTTTGGTATTTTTTCTAGTATATATGGGAGCCTGATGCTTTGTGCAGCTTATGTGTAAAATCGTTTGAGGTGCATGCTGTTGATCAGATCTGCTAATGGTTCTCCTTCTGAAGTAGCCAACTGATATGTCCCGGACCCAAATACAGCAGTAACAACATATGGACCTAGCCAATTTGATTCAAACTTTTCCTGATGTTCTTTGTTTGGTTGGTTACAAGGATTCTCTCGAAGAACAAGATCACCTACCTCAAACGTATGAGGCTTAACTCGATGATTGTAGCTTCGGCTCATGCGCTGTTGATAGGCTTTGAGGTGCTTGTATGTAGCTTGTCGCTTCTCATCAAGTAGCTCTAAGTCCTGAAGGCGTGAGACTCTGTATGCTTCATCATTGATGAGATTGTGCAAGGAAACCCGTAGTGATGGGATCTTGACCTCAATAGGTAAGATAGCTTTAGCACCATAGACCAATGAGTAGGGAGTTGCGCCTGTAGGGGTTCGAATGCTAGTTCGATATGCCCATAGTGATGGATTTAATTGAATATGCCAATCACGACCGACATCGTTGACTGTCTTCTTTAGGATCCGCAATATGTTTTTATTCGATGCTTTGGCCTGACAATTGCCTTGTGGGTAATAGGGAGTGGAAAAGCGGTGTTGGATGTGAAATTTATCACAGAGTTCGCGGACATCCTGATTTTTGAAAGGAAGACCGTTATCTGTGATGATGGACATGGGTACACCATACCGACAGATGATGTAATTGAGGATGAATGAGGCGATTTGCTTGCTGGTAACTTGGGTAAGTGGAACAGCTTCGATCCACTTTGTGAAGTATTCAGTGGCGGTAATAATAAATTTATGGCCATTAGATGAAGATGGATGGATTTTTCCCACAAGGTCAAGGCCCCACTGGCAAAAAGGCCATGGTGTTGTGATTGGTTGTAGTTCCTGTGCTGGTGCATGTATCAGGTCGCCATGAACTTGGCATTTCTTGCACTTCCTGACAAAGTAGTAGGAGTCTTTTTCCATAGATGGCCAATAGTATCCATTGCGCAGGAGTTTCTTGGCTAGTGATGGACCACTTGCATGAGTTCCACATATTCCTTCATGTACCTCTTCCAAGGCCTTTGTTATCTCATCTTGTTCCAGACATCGAAGGAGAGTACCATCAAGACTGCATCGGTATAGGGTTTCGACAATAATGGTATATCGAGCAGTTTGGTGAATGAAGGTTTTTCGTTGGTTATTTGATTGGTCAGGAGGTAGGATGTGATCGCGGAGATAGGTGTAGAATTCACCATACCATGGGGATTCAGAACCGATAAGGTGACATATCATCTCGGATTTAGGGATATCATAAGCGGGGATCCAAAGCTGTTCTACCAAGAACTCGTAGCGTGTTGAATTCTATGGAAGATCTAAAAGAGATGCGATGGTAGCCATGGCGTCAGCAGCTCGATTTTGATCTCTTGGTATCTGCTCAAAGGTAGTTGTAGTAAATGATGCCTTTAGATTGTCCACCATTTGCTTATATGGCATGAGTTTATCATCCTTGGTCTGATATTCATAAGTTGCTTGTCGAATGACCAGTTGTGAGTCGCCATATACTTGTAGTTCTTGTAATTTCCATTGTACGATGAGCCTGAGTCCGGTGATCAAGGCCTCATACTCTGCTATGTTGTTAGTGCATGGAAATGTGAGCCTGTAAGACTTCGGGATGCTGTCACCTTGAGGTGTGATAAATAGAATGCCTGCCCTCGAGCCATGTCTAGTGTATGAACCATCAAAGTATAGCTTCCATGGTTGTGTTGTTGTGATCATGAATATCTCTTCATCTGGAAAATTGGAAATGAGAGGATGATCGCCTATGAGTGGTGCATTGGCCAACTAATCTGCAATGACCTGCCCTTTGATAGCTTTACGGTCTACATACTCGATGTCAAATTCACTTAGAATCATCACCCATTTGGCCAAGCAGCCTGTCAATGCTGCCTTGCTGAGTAAATACTTGAGTGGATCAATCTTTGCAATGAGTTGTACCTTGTGTGTTAATATATAGTGCCTCAGTTTTGTGGCCGCCAGGATTACTGCTAGGCAAGCTTACTCAATAGGTGTGTAATTGAGTTCATAGCCCACCAATGTACGAGAAATATAGTAAACAACACACTCTTTCCCTTCTGCATTATGTTGTGCCAATAGTACACCCAATGCTGTACTTGTTGCTGAGATATAGAGTAACAACGGTCTACTTGGATCTGGTGGGATCAACAATGGTGGATTCATGAGATAGTCTTTAAGCGTTTGAAATGCTTGCTGGTATCAGGCATCCCACTGAAAGCGGATGTTCTTGTGTAACAGGTGTGTAAAAGGATGACACTTATCTGCCAGTTGTGCAATGAATCTTTGGATGGATTGTAACCGTCCTTGTAATGTCCTTAGCTGACTGATGTTCTTTGGTGGTGGCATCTCCAAGATTGCTTTTACCTTTGCTAGGTCGACCTCAATACCTTTGCTTGAGACAATGTATCCTAGAAGCTTCCCGGAGGTTACTCCAAAGACACATTTCTTTGGGTTGAGTCGAACATGGTATTTTTCCAATCTATCAAATATTTTATCTAATATGTCGAGATGACCTCCTCTAGTGAGTGACTTTGCTAGTAAGTCATCAACATAATCTTCCATCATAGTATGCATCATGTCATGGAAGATGGTGGTCATTTCTCTTTGATAGGTTGCGCCTGCATTCTTGAGGCCAAAAGGCATTACATTCCAGCAATATGTGCCCCATGGACATGTGAAGACTGTCTTATGTTGGTCCTCTGGTGCGATCTTTATTTGATTATATCCTGAAAAGCCATCCATGAGTGAAAGCATGGCATGTCCTGCTGTTAGGTCTACTATGATGTCGATATTTGGTAGGGGGAAGTCATCCTTAGGACATGCCTTATTCAGATCTTTGAAGTCGATACAAATGCGAATGCCCCCTTTTGGTTTGCCGACAGGCACAATGTTGGAGATCCAATTTACATAATCAATTGGTCTAATGAAACCAACATCTAGGAGTTTCTTGAGTTCTATTTTGACTAGCACTGCAATCTGAGGATGCATCTTACGAAGCTTCTGCTTGACAGGTTTGGCTCCTTCTGCTATGGTGAGGTGATGCATGACTAAATCAGGATCAAGCCCAGGCATGTCTACATATGACCATGCAAATTTGATTTGACGCTTTTGAAAGAACTCTATGAATTTAGGCTGTTCCTCTGGAGTGAGAAGAGATGTCAGATGTATGAGGTGAGGATTTTCAGGAGTCCCCACATTGTATTCTTTGGTTTCCTCGATGAGAATCGTTGATCGTTCCTGCTGTGTACTAGCAGGGAGAATGTCAAACCCTTCATCCTCAGGCGCCTCAGAGAGGTTTTCACCATTGGATACGCTCTTTCTTTTTACTTTTGTTGAATCAAACAGTGCCACGGTGTGGTTTTCACTAGAAGATCCATGTTTTATTGTTATATTTTTGCAGCTGAAAGGTTTGGCATCCGCCCCGAAGTATGCTGCGCTATTTAGTTCTATGGCAAATCCAGCTTTGTGATCCCCGCTTGGTAGGTTATCCCTTAATTCCAAAAAGTCAATGATGGCCTCATCATTTTGGAAGAGGTCAAGACATGGGGGATTTGGTTGGTTCCATTCGATGAGTTCAGGATGGATAATGGGCATTATTTCATCGATTAGGTTAAGTTCGTTAAATGTATCGGTGAGGGTTAAGACGTTGTGGTGAAGGTCGTTGATGGTACTCTCCCTGTCAGAATTATGTGTCTTCCTCATCTGAAGTGTTAAGCTGAATGGAATCAAATTCCCATTCATGTGAGTCAGTCTCTGAATCACTTTCCAGCATCCGATTACTATACCATACTGGGATGTCCTTTGAGTTAAACACTGCAGGTGTGATTGGTTGATGTACCTTTGTAGATGAAATGATCGGTGTTGTAGGAAGGACGATGGGGGTCAAGGAATCTAATACGGGGAGTACCGGTAGTGTTGACTCAGGTGCTTCTACTGGAACTGCTGGTGTTGTATATACTGCTATGGGTTCTGATACAGTTGCTACTGCTAATGGTGCTTTTATTGTTGCTGCTGATGGGATTACTGATTCGCTTGGTGGGATGATTGGTATTGTAGATGGTTGTGTTGGGATTTTGAGCCTCGGTGGGGCAGTTGCGATGACGTTTGATGCTGCTTTGATAATGAAAGGTGTCCTCTTTGCAATAGGCTGATATAGTGGTTTGTTGGGTTTTCCTTTGAATCGGAGCTTAGGAAATATCTCCTTTTCAAAGCTTAGGCTTGTATTACCTTTGGGCTTTAATTCTGGCAGCAGAGGTTCATGTCGTCCTTGTTTGCAATATCCCAAAGCACTCTGACTATCATACCCCATTCTTTGCATAATGAGGAGGCCTTTGCCATATTGATCCGTAGGAAGCATAGCTTGCGGTATATCAGTGGTGATGGGATCTTTATAGATCCACTTCGCTAAGTCCTCATCTTAGGTTTCTTCTTCTTGACTCTTTCCAAGGATGAAAGGTGTCAAAGCACATGCTGGTGTGATCAGGGGTTGCTGGAGTAAGTGCTGCGGTTTACCACATGTTCTAGGAGAAATGGGCATTTGTCCTACACAAAAGAGTTGACTCAAGTTGTATTCCCCATGACCTTCCTTTGCTATCTTCATCTTAAGCTTTTCTTGCTTGGGTATAGTGGTGTTCGAACTGGCAAGAGAGGCGGGACTTATATATGATGTGGAGGAAATGGCTTCTCTATTATTAGGAACGGTAATCTCTGGTTGATGGCTGATATTATGACAGTATGCAAAGGGATTTGCATTGCCCAGAATTGTGATCTCTACACCGTTATGTGGGAACTTGATACATTGATGGTAGGTAGATGGAACGGCTTGCATGACATGTATCCAAGGTCTTCCTAATAATAGATTATATGGCAGAGGAAGGTCCAGAACATGACAGATGATGTGCTTTACCACAGGGCCCACTCAGATTGGTAGTACCACAACTCCTTTGGAGGAACGCTCTGCATCATCATAATCTTTGATTGTGATCTTCTTGTGAGGATCCACTGATTCTATTACGTATCCCAAAGCTGTGACTAACTGTAGTGTACAAATATTTAGGCCTGCTCCATTATCGATCAAGACTTGCTTGATCCTGTGCTGGTTGATAAACCCTTCAATGTGTAGCGAAGCGTTATGAGGTTGTTGGAAGGAAGAATTGTCACTTTCGGAAAAAGTGAGACAAGGTGATGACTTTAGACTTCCAATCATGGCTTGAAATTGGTCTGTATTTAGGTTTGCAGGGACTGACGCCTCTTGGAGAGCTTGATCCAAGATTGTTTTATGAGATGGAGATAAGTGCAATAACTCTAAAATGGATATAAGTGCGAGCGTTTTGTCTAATTGTTCCACAAGATTGTACTGCTTTGGTATGGAGGTGGTGCCTTGTGGAGCTGCCTTTATGGTAACCTTGCCGCAACGTGTAACAACATTGCAATTTGAGTTGGGATTTTTTATGGTTATAGTTGCAACTTGTTCATTGGCATCATACAGGTGATTTACAATATAATTATACACAACCTGTGTATAATCTGTGGTATCAGTGCCTCTCCTGGAAGTGGAAGGACCCCTTTGATCTTGTGATGGAAGTGGATTTTTGAACATCAGATGATCATTATTTGTTGTTTTTGGGTCATGTCCTTCTATTTCAATTTCTCCTCGGTCAATAAGATCTTGAATAAGATCTTTCAGTCGGTGACAATTACTTGTCTTGTGTCCTCACCCTTGGTGGAAATCACAGTGTTCAGTATCTCTCCACCATTCAGGTTTGACCTGAGGTTCATAGTTTGATGTTTTAGGTAGAGTGACCAAATTTTGAGAAATGAGTTGTCGCAATACTGTTTCAATGGGTTCCCCTAAGGGAGTGTATGTTCGTTTTTGTTTTTGCTAACGAGGTCTAGGTTCATCGTGAGATGTGATGCGACCTTGATTTGAAGGAACATTTGTGTTATTCTGAGGTGGAGGATTCTGTCTTGCAAACCAAACCACAGGTTGTGCACTTTTGATAGTCCTGGCATCCACAACCCCATCGTTAACGATATTCTTGTTTTTGTTCCAGAAGCTTGGTTTATCACTATTGAAGCGTGGGCGAGGACCATCCTTTGGTTCGTTATAGATTTTGATAAGTCCTTTCTTGATGAGGGCCCACTCACATTTCAAACCGTTGGTGATCATATCATTAAAAGAGTCTGTGTCTTGTTCGTTATAGACATTTGACGCCATCGTTGCAGGAATACTGAGAATAGTTCACCTAGTTTTTGTTTAGTGTTGCACAGATCAACCATGGTGATGTCGCGTTCAATGTTATGAGAGTAATGAGCTAGGAACTTTTGGATGAGTTCCTCAAATGTTCTAATGCCACCTGGTAGTCGGGAAAACCATGATGTGGTTGTCCCTCCTAAGCTTTGGGGAAAAAGGTGCATTAGGTACGTGTCTTCATATGCCACTTTGAGGCAAGCGGAATGAAATTCTCTGACATGATCGCGAGGGTCTCCCTTTCCTCTATATTTTTTGAATTTGGGTGTTTCGAATCCTCGTGGAAAGGGTGGCATATAAAGATTCCTATCAAAAGGACAGGGATAGATGTCATTGAGTGAGAATTGGTTAGTCTTGACACCACTATGAAGTTGTTGGGCGAGATTCTTGACTTGTTGCTGCAACATCTCCATTTCATTTGGAGGAGGAGGTGGTGGGTTACCTCGAGGAATGTTATATCTGATGGGATCTCTACCTCTTTCCTCTTCATGGTGACTTTGTCGTTCCGATGCTTGTCTTAATTGGGCAAGATCAAAGTCAGAGGGGAGCTTTGCTCCTTCTTAAGAGAGCTTTAAAAAGTGAGCATCCGCATTGCTCCTGAGTATTTCATCAAAAAGTCTGTTAAAGAGAGGGTTATGATAGGCCCTTTCTATTGTTGCAGGAGTAGGAGTACTTGGGTTTTCGTCATTCGCATTTCCTCCAAGTGCTTCTTGAAATTCATTGAGATTTTCCTCCTCTTCTTCCTCAATTTCTATTTCTCGTTGTCTTGACTGTGATCGGGTTTGAGCCATTTTGTTTATAAGCTTTTGTTGAAGTTGAGTGAAAATGATGATGAGTTGTTGATGAAATGAAAGATTGATGGTTGGTGATTTGTGTTGCATGTGGATCTGTAGCACTTTAAGGTAGATGTAACCAAAATTCCTTTTTTGAATTGCTTGTTTGTTTTTGATAAGGTTTGATGTGATAAGGTGTAGAGAAATCTGAGATGTGTTACAGACATTAACTACCTAGTAATGAGAGGATTCACTCATGAACTAGTTTTAACCTGCGTAGATGTGTCTCTTAGGATGAGCTTATCCTAGATGTAGAAACAATCTAAAAAGTGATGTGATGTGTTTGATTCAAGCAATATCTAAAAGGAGAACTTGGGACAAGAACCTCTTAATGTTTTGAGAGTTGGAATGGATTGATGATGAAGTGATGATGTATGAGTGAGATAATGGATAAAATGTTTTAACTTCAATAAAAGCTTTGTGTCACGAATGGAACAAATTCTACCTCTTCCCTTTCGGGTGTTGGTGGCATTTCTCGAGCTATGTTGTATGCGATACAAACGTTTGGGAAGAAGTTGGGATTAATCTTGCCTCCTTGGTTTTTGTGATAACTCAAAGCTCTATATTGCATAAAAGCTCTGCGGTTCAATGACTCTGAATCAAATTCGTTTGTTTTGCCTTGAAGGTAGAGACGCATGTGACATAGAAAAAAACTCTATGGGAGACAAAGATTTGTCTATTTAGATAGAAGAATTTCCTCCTTTTGATCAAAGCCTTTGAGCTCAATGGTCTTCTTTTCAAGTTGATGTTCTGATGACGATTCTTCTTTCGCAAGATGTGAAGAATGGTCATAAAGTTGGATTCTTTTCTTGTTTTGTCTTTGATCTTTTTGGTTGTTTTTGAAAGATGCTTGGTTGGGTGAACACTTGTGTTGATTTTTGGATTTTTATGATGTTTCTTTGACAAGAAAACAAAGCAAGCACACAAACACAAGAATGTTGCCTTTAGAGGCACAAATGAGTATGGGTCTAGATCAACCCAATCGTTGGACTTTTTATGACCCTTTCTTTTAAGTGTATTTTAGATGTTTTCTTTCCAAAGCCTAAAGTCAGCTCAATTTGTACTTGGTCTTGACTAACACGAAAATACTTCAAACATTTTGTATCCCTAAGGTCAAATGGCCAGTTGTGATAAATTCAGCCCACATCTTGATATTTCTTCGACTTTGGTACTACATACCTTATGAATCCCGCCGTGGCAGGTAAGGATGTGATATACTAAGTCTTGTGTGAGTATAACAAATAGATGATCCCTATGATGGAGGAGTCACCATTTTTATCAAGCCACAAGTGAACTTTCAAAAAGCTATGTTTCTACTCAAGGAAATATGTATGGTGAGTATCTTGGGAGCAAAACCATCTATGCTCTTGCACTGAATTATATCTCAAATATTCTCAATCAATAGAACGGGTGGGCTACTACTTAAAGGTGTTTAGTCATTTTTGATGTCTTTGGACATAAGTTCATTCTGCAGTGACTCACTTAAGAGCCTTGTAACTTGTGGTGGGGCCCATTTGTCCTTTCAGCAAGTTACACTGTAGGAACAACTATACCCAAGGCTACAACTTTCGCTCTCACCTGATTTCTATAGCGGCTCGAAGGATTTACTGCGTGAGGTCGTTCCCAAGAGTGATGTGTCTCTTGGTAGGCCTCTCTTAAAAAGATAAATTTTTTGAGTGTTAGTAACACTTTTCTCTTGCACCTAGGACCACGAAAGCCAAGGGAGAGGATAGTGTGTGGTAGAAGTAGGACCACTCGACCAACTTTTTGCACAAGTGTGCCAAGCACGAAATTCACTTGTTCTTTTTAATCCATCATTGCAATGTGTTCTAACTATTTGGAGATGTTGCTCCAACAATCATGATGTTCTTTTTAACTTCAAAGGCAATATGTTTAAGTAACTAGGAAAATGAAATCCTGGTCAACTTTAATAAAAAGCACGTTTTCTTGAAGTAAATCATTTTCAAAAACCGAAACTAGTGGATTGTAAGTTTTTTTTTTAATTGCACCAAAATTTGAAGTGTGGCTTGTAAATTTTTGCTTAAGTTTGATGCAAGAAAATTGAAGTGTTGATTTTAAGCACCAAATAAAGTGTGTTTCCTAACTTGCAAGAAAACAAATTTTGGTTTGTTCAGTTTTAAGGCACCAAACACAAGTGATCCTAACTGGAAAGCAAGGGAAAGTTTGTTTGTTCAATTCTTAAAACACCAAAATAAAGTTTTTGATTTTAAAGAGGTGAGTTTTTAAACCTGCACAAACAATAACCAGTTAGTAAAATCCATATCTAAGGGGGGCTTCCACAAGCCTAAAATTTTTCACTTTTTCGGTTACAAGGTCTTTTTTACAACGTTCTGTTACAATAGCGCTAGTCTGTGTTTAAACAGAAGCGCTATTTAACACAAACGCGCTAAAAGAATAGAATGCCCGAGAAGTCAAAAGCGCTCAAACATGTTTAATAGCGCCAGAACGGGGTCAAAAGCGCTCAAACAATGTCAATAACGCTAAACTTGATACAATAGCGCCATTATAAGAACAATAGCGCTAGAACAACAAGTTTCAATAGCGCTATAATGTGATCAATAGCGCTAAAGCACAACCTGTGTTACAATTTCAACATTCAAACATGTTATTGGTAAAAAAAAAATGATCTTTTTGGTGTTTGGATTCACGTCAGGTTCACCAAATGATGCTCTGCAAAATGGACAAGGTTAGCAAATGACAAACAACACAAGACACAAGAAATCGTTAGTGTTATTTAACAAAAAACTAATCTAAACAGGCATATCAAAAGAGATGCTAAGAACATGAAATAATATTTAACTAAAGAAGCAAATATGATGAGGCATCTCCAAATGCCTCCTAACACGCCCTTGGCTCCTTCTCTTTTGTTCCTCTCCTCTCCAAGTTCCAAAATAGTGTAGCTCTCAGCAGCTTTTTGCACTATGGATGCTTATGGAGGATTGGGATTTCAGTATTTGCTCTAAATGTGAATAAAAAACTAATACTAGATGCTATTGATACTAAAATGATTTATTTTAAACCAAAGTGACAAGATGATTAATGATTTATGCTAAATGCTCTCTAAAATTCTCTATAACTTAGATGCATACAAGTTTTCAGGATTATGGCTAAGAATGCTAAATGCTTGAGGATTTGAAAATGAGGAATGTGAGCTCTATTTATAGGTAAAATGGAGCAATGGATGTTTGAGATTGAACAATCTCAACAAGGGCCAGGATTGAATGATATTCAATCCATGTGATGGCTTTCAACCCAATCTCAGGATGACAAGTGTCAATGTGAGATAGGTTGAGAGGAGAGGGAATAAGCATTAAATGCTTGACATGACTTTGGGAGTTAAGGTCAAGGTTAGGTTGAGTGAATAAATTCTTTATTCAAAGAATAAAGTTTTTATCCAATGGATAAACTCTTGTGCAAATGCAAGAGGGATAAATATGGTCAAAACAATAAATGCTTGAGGAGACACATGAGTGCAAGTTGAAATAACCATAAATGGTTATGTAAGAGCCATTAATGGTCATGTAAGAGCCATTAGTGGTTTTGGAAGACTTTGGAGGTTAAATTGTTGAACACACAAAGCATTTAATGCTTTTCAAAGACTTTGAAGTCTTTGAGAAGTGACTCCAATTTGTTTAGGAATGTGACAATAATTAGAGGATGGATTAGGCTAATTAGGAAGGGGTTAGAAGAATCTAGAAGGGGGTTTAGGAATGCAAGTGGATTTGGTGGTTGAGGGGAAATAGGATTTTTATTTAAAATAAATTAATTTATTTCAATAAATGTGTGCAAGTTGCATTTGTAGGAAAATGCAAGTGGGGGGGGGATAAATGATTTAAATAAATGTTTGATTTAATTTATTTAAAAGAGGAATAGGGGATTAAATGAAATAAATATGATTTATTCATTTAATTGATTGTGAATTTGGTATAATGAATGAATTAAAATAAATTGAATAATTTATTTAATTAATAAGAGAATGTTTGAAGATGAATTGATTAAATGTTAATTTAATTAACTGATGGCTAGTGGATTTTTAATCAAATAAATAGCAAATATTCATTTAATTAAAATGGACAGATTTATGTGACTACAACACCTTTAGGGATTTGAGAAAATGCACCTAAGGTATCATCCTTCTTTGCTATCTCGGGGACTAACTGAAATACGGGCCTAGGTCTTTTAATTACTTCAACAACAGTAGGGTTTGCTATGTATTCAATTGTAGAGGTGGATGCTATGATTAAATACCTTTTTCTGCCTTGGATGGATGATTGCTTGGAGTGTGCTTGCTTCTTGCTCGAAATGCCTTAGCTCAGAATCTTCGCGCTCTTTGAAAATTTGAAATCACGGTGAAATGAAATGGAGCCAAAACCTTACTTTTATAATGTCTTTTCACCATCTACCAAATTAATTGCATGCCGGTTAAGTATTCACTTAACATTGTCTGCCGGTAATAAGTAATTTTCAACTTCTTATCTCTAACTGAGGGAATAATAGCACGTGTCATTAGATTTCCAAACCCTCAAGGAATTTTTTTTCAATTAGATGAAGAACTTCCTGCCGGTGGAGCACTGCTCTGTCCTGTCGGTGAAGCATATGTTGGTTCTACTGGTGGAGGAGTATTCCCAATATTTAGATTAGATTTTCTAATCCATTGCTTTGAGAATTCTTGCTTAACCTCCATCTTTTTCTTTACCTTTCAAGCTAGCACTTTTGTTGTCTACCGGTGTACCTTTACTTCTACAAAATTTAGCAATATGCCCAATCTTGTTACATGCATAACAAGTTACATTATTTTTCTGAATAGCTTTCTCATAACCTATGCCGGTTTGTGTTCTGCATTGATTTGATAAATGTCCAAATCTTCCACAAACATAACATCTCACATTCATTCTGTAGTTTTCAGAGTTATGACCAACTTTGTTGCATTTTGAACATTGACTGGTGGGTGTATTGATATTCTGATAATTCTTAGATCTACATTCATTTGTTCTATGACCATACTTATTACAGTTAAAGCATTTTCCATTGAATTTATAAGTATTAGGTTGTCTTACCGGTTTGCTATGATCCTGAATATTTGCAGTACCGGAGCTTTCACCAACTTCAAAGCCAATTCCAGAAGTGTCACCTTTAGGTTTTTGATTCTTCAGCAAGGTGCCAAGTTCCTCTGAGCTTTTCTTGAATTTTTCTTTATGTTGATTTGCAGTTTCCAGTTCCCTTTCCAAGATTTCTTTTTGTCTCATCAGTTCATTTGAGTTATTCTGAGTATGCATCAGATCTGTCTTCAACATGTCATTTTCATAGCTAAGTCTTGTGTTCTCATTTGCTGCATCACTTAGTCTTCTGGTCAATTCTTCTTCATTCTTCTTTCTATCCTTAATCTCTTTGCAAAATCTCAGTCTAATCCCGCATTTCATTTTTTGTTGTCATGTTCTCTTGTTTCAGCTTGCTTATCTGATCATTAAGTGATTCCTTTTCATCATTCTCATTTTGCAATTTTTCACAAAGTTCTCTTCTCTTATTTCTTGCAACAGTAAGATTTTTTTGAAGTGCCTGAATGATATCCTGAGATGCTCTTAAATCATCTTCTAATTTGATATTTTTCAACTTCTCTGCATCATAGTCAGTAAGAGCTCCTTCAAGTTGCTTCATCAGATTTTCCATCTTTACCGATGTCAAGATCTTCCTCAAGTTGTTAGGCTTCTGAAAATAGAGGACCAAGCTCTGATACCAATTGTTAGGATTCCCACAGATACTGAGAGGGGGGGGTGAATCAGTATTTAATCGGTAGTAAGAATTTCTTAAGTTAAAACATGCAGAACATAAAATAACAGTGTACCGGTATGCAAGAATTAATGCAATAAACAGAATCAGAAACATCCACATGAAAAGAACACCATAACACAAGATGTTTAACGAGGAAACCCGGTGTGGAAAAAAACTTGGCGGGATTTGTGACCCACAATATTCACTCACTGGCCAATAAGAGAATATTACTGACAATAGGGGCCTGCACATGCAGGAAGGCCAACTGCCTAGAGCTCACTGCTCAATGGGAAGTCACACTGACTTACAATAAGGATTATACTAATCCAATGTCTTGTACTGGTTTACAATAGCATCTCCAATGCCAGATTCAGTATCAGTTCTTGCTCTGTTCTTTACATATACCCTTGACCTATAATTCGCACATTAGGTCTGCCTAATAATTTTCTTTATGCTCGCTACATTACCTCTCTAAATGTCTACAATGATCTCCTTTATATACAAGAGTCATTTTACAATTTGCCAAGTCGGCTTACAATAATAAACAAAATATTACATAACAAAAATCCTGTCAGCCTCTATGCCGGTATACATGTTTTCTTCTGTGCCCGTGCCGGTGTAGAGTGATCTTGTTGATGCCGGTGCACTGTCTTGCATGTGTAATGCTTTGCTGGTATGATGTCTTGCCGGTGCCATAGGATTGCAAGGTTGCCATCAATGACAAAACCTTCAATCACATACAATGTCTCATTGGAGTGTCCACATGCCAACACATTGAATATGACTTTGCTTCTTATATTCAAAAGGAGATTAATGGGGGGTTATTAAGGATAAAGGATAATAATAGAATAATAACCTTTAAGCATTATTCCCTTCTTTGCCATTTGATACTACACCAAAACAAGGAGATAAAAATAATGGATATTATAACCCTTGGTTTAAAGAAACATTAATAAAGAATGTTTATGAAAAACTCTCTTAAAAGAGAGTAATAATTATTAATTATTAATTATTAAAGGATAATTAAAGGTGACCTTTTTGAAAGGATGTGATGGTTTGGAAACCACCCCTTAAAAGGTTATATAAGTCATTTATGTGAGACTTGGAAGGGGGCATGGAGATGACTCAAGGAAAAAGAAGAAGGTGGCTTGATGGGCTACGAGCATGGGATGAAATATAGGAATTTAGAGGGCACAAAGGAATGACGGTTAAGGTCATTGGTTGGCATGAGCATTGGAGAAGGGGCACACAACATGTGTCCAACTCGGGGTGCAGTGTACACTTGGGAGTGTCCTGGCTAGGGCTATGTTTATTTCGTGTTGTGAAGGCATGCAAGGTTCTATGTAAGAACATGTCCTCCTGGAGTGCTTATTTATCCTAAAGAGCCTAGACCTGTGACTATTCCTTTGAATTCTCAATAATATGGTTGGTTCTATGTAAGAACTGGTTCCTTTAAGAAGTGCACCCTAGCAACAAGGGCCAATACCACTAGAACTTCCTTGAAGTGAGAGTGACATTTCCAAGCCTCATGATACATGTAACTAGGAAAAATGGAAATAAGCATCAAAGCAATTAAATTAGCCAACCACAAAGCTAAATTGCAATGAAATAAAATCCTATTACAATCAATAGAAAAATTGAAAATAAGAAATTCAAAAGAAATGAAAATCATCACTAATGTCTCATTCAATTGACCTCCATTGTCCTTCCTTCTCCTCCAAATACCTTGTTTGTGGATCTCACCTACAAGTGCAAGAGAAAAGTATGAAAGCAAGAAAGATGACAAGATAAAAATTGTAGCATAAGGATACTTGAAGCGTGGTTGTCATTATGGAAAAAAATGATTAATTTATAGAAAATTGATGACAAGATTGGAGACTCAAGATGGATTAAAAAAGATGGCATAAAGCAACTTTTGACTAGGCATATCTCATTTTTCGAATTTTAAATTGAGATTCAAGAGATATTTTCCAAGAAGATAATTCAAGAAAATCAAAATTTGAGTGGTTACTTCTATTTTCAATTTTTAGGAAGATATGATAATGATTTTTGAAAATCATATAAATCAAATGACAACATACTTTCCATTTTCAAAAATTGGGAGAATATGAAAAAATAGTTTATTTAAATTGGATAATGATTTGTTTTAATTTTTAAATCATTTTCTTGATTTATAGCCATTTTTTAATTTGGATTATGATAATTAGAAATTAAATTAATTAAATAAAGATTTTTTTCCATTCTTGATTTTTGGAAGAAGATAATTAAGATTTAATTAAATAAATAAAAAATTATTTAATTATGATTATATAATTAGCTAATTAAATAATTTAAAGAAATTATTCAATTATGAGAAAAATGAAATTGAATTTAATTAAATAATAAAGATTATTGAATTAAAGTTAGGAAATGAATGATTAATGACGTAATGATTTAAATGAGTAGGAAAATAGAAAATTTAAATTAGAAGAATGACACAATGTCAACATATTATGAAAATCAAATGTGACATGGAAGACATGTTAGAAATTAGGTTAGCGATGCAGGAATGATGACCAATTTTGAGTGTCTACAATACATATAAGTACTTAAAACCCTTGATGATAAAGGATAATGAGAATATAATAATTTTGATGATAATATGGTTGAGTTATATGGCTACAACTATTTAATTTATTATGTTAACAATTGAATTTATTATTTTTATTAGATTATTATGTCATAGTCACTTTGTCAATTTACATCTAGTTTATTTTTATGTCGTCTTATAATTGATCTTAACATTAGTATTTAATATATTAATTCCGCTGCAACTAATTAAGTCTTGGAGAAAAGTGTCATTACAGTTTTTGAGAGGCTACCACTAAAGATTATGCAATTATTAAGGCCAATAGCAGAAATGCCTAACTTGGACAGTGAACACAATTTTAGTGTTTGGTTTATGTTTTCTAGTTACACAATCATTAGATTGTATGAGTGCCCCAAGTCACCACATGTGTTGCCAATAGTTGTCTATCCTTAGCTAGTATTTCTAGAGTTTATGTGACAATTAATGTGAATGTAGAAAGAGATCATGGAAGGAATGAGAAAGGGTACTCACATACCCTGTTGCTCTAGGTATTATGATTTTTCAATTGGATTAGGAGCATTGGAGGAAGTACATGAGCACTTGAAAAGTAGATATAATTTCAAGTTTGAAAAGATAAGGATATATGATCCTGAAGGGTTCATGAATTGGCTAAAAGACAAGCATGTGAATGGAGGCCCTTATTTTCATGAAGTATATTTTGAAGAAGATGTAATAAGGAGTTTCCCCAATGTGTCATAAATGATACAAAGAAGGAAAAGGTGGGGAATACTATTGAGAATTGAAGTTGAAAGAAAGAAACGAGATCCAAGTTTCCTAGGCTTCTACTTTGAAGAAACAAATGAGGCTAAAAGGATAGAGCTCAAATGAGCAATTTTGAGAAAATATATGGGAGAAGTATTGCAACTTAAGAAAAGAAGCCCACAATAGTAGAAAGATTAGAGTATGTGCCTCCCAGGTTGGAAGAAGTAAAGGCCAATTTAGGTATTAATATTGTTGAACTTGATGACCAAACAACCCAAGATCCTCCCCAAAAGAGATAGAGGACTGGAGTCGAACCTCCCATTGTGATTTAAGAGATTACTGAAGAAGTGGGAGAGACAAAAGAGGCCGCCCAACAATATATGAAATGGCTAGTGAGCAAGAGGTTAACCAACCTTTAAAGTCACCTCCAAGAGAGGATGTTATAGGGCAAGTACCTCTTGATAGGATAGATTTTCATGCATCTATTCCTTTTGATCAGATTGATGATGACATAGTGATATCATCTTCTTAGTTTTACAAGATGATTAATTCATCAAGACTCCAGAGTTTAAAGAATTTTGGATCAAAATGAAAGTTAACGAATAGAATGAGAGGGAAGAAACAAGCAAACATGGATTAAAGAGCCAAATTAGGATGAAATGCGTGTGTGAAAAGTGGATCATATCTGTATTTGGAATTGTAGCGTCCTAAAATTGCGACACTTGCAATTTCGACTGCATTTCGGTCTTCACGATGGCGACGCAACACGCAACCTGAATGGAGACCCCAAAACTTGCTCGCGACACTGAAAACTGCATTTTTCAAGCACCCTGGCCTGAACCTCATTGCACCTTGCTGTCCCGGGAGGTGGGACCAGAGCGCCCAGCGCCCTGGTCCCCAGGACCATGGCGCCCAGCGCCCTGGTCCCTGGGTCCTATTTTGGGCCCGGTCTCCTAAGGGGCTCGGGTCTTTTTGTTTGCAATTTGGAAATTACATTTCCTGGTCGGCCTAAGGTCGGGAAAATCAGTCTATCAGCCCTAAATGACAAGTATATAAACTACATTTTCCTCTCTCATTTGGTAACACAGATGAATGAGGGAAAAAGCATGGAAACTATACTCAAACATTCAAGCATTCAAGCATTCCTTCAAGCAATTGATCATTTCAAGTCTCCATTCAAGGCTAAGTGTTGCATTCAAGTCAAGGATTCAACCATTGAAGAGGAGATCACATACTACATGCTACAACATACAACATACAACATCTATACCTTCGCACATAAGGATACAAACATCCTTAGAACAAGGTATTAGTACTTGTTTTACATACATTTACATTTACAACTCTTGCTCATTTCTTTGTTAATTCCAAAACTGGGGTTTGACCTAAAGGCAAACCCCTAATCCCTAACCCCCCAATCGTCTTCGCTTTTCTGTGTGTAGGTTGCAGGTACGCGGCTGAAATTGAAGATCTGGAATCCTTGTGCAGAGACGAACAGATCCCCCTTCGTTTCGTGGATTTTTCGGAGGACCGTGGCGCCGGGCGCCATCGTCCTGACAACTTTTGCTCAAATTTGCAGGACAGCGCCGTATCGACATTCTACTGCTAATTCCAGGTCCGCAGCTTCATCCTATAACCCGAACTCAGTTTATAAGCGAATCTTTATGACTTTCTATGTATTCTTAGCTTAATTTCCTTAACAACATTCTTTACAAAAGAGGGTAGCCTTGCTTTCCTAATCCTTGAAATTCATTTAGCATCCAATCTTACATTGTGTGGGATTGGATCTTATGAGTTTCAACCCCTCTTTTGAATGTAAAGTCTCTCCCCTAAGTGAAAACCATCGAATCCTAGCAAACCTCCCTTCTCTCTCCTCGGAGTTGGAAGAGGGGAGAAAAACTAGGGTTCGATCGCGATTTTCCGCTTTACATTTTGGTGAACCCGACGTGAACATCCTTTCTGATTTTTCATGCTTAGATCTGAAAAAAAAAAAAATTTGATTACATTTCCATGTTTGATCTTTTGCAAAATTTTAGAGGTGATTGCATAAAAACCCTAAAATTTCTTTTTAGTAATTAAACTTGTGAAATGCTTAGTTGTTGATGTTTGTTTCAGATCTGCCCTTCTATTACAAATTTTCAATTCATATCTGTGCTTTAATTTTGAAAATTAAGTGGTTAAATGTCAAAACCCTAATTTTTGAAACCCTCTTAATTCAACCTTTGTCCGACAATTTGACCGATCAAAACATCTCCAAATCAGCTGTAACTTTGGATTCCGCAATAAAATCACAATATCTTTCATCCCTGAAAATTTGGAAAAAAGTTGCGAGGACCGTGTTGCACTCCGAGCGCCATCGTCCCCGACATTTTTTCCAAAATTTCGGTAGCGAGATCTTGCTGTATTTTCCTGCTAAAATCCAGAATTTTGGCTGATTTTATCAATTATAACACTTTCAAAATTACAGTCAAAGTTGGTCTTGTGATTGCTTGGATTAAGGCTCCTAATCATTCAAAAATCATTGAAATTGAAATTTTGTGTCAAAATTATGTTCTTATTGTCCTAAATTTGAAAATTGTGTTTGCATTCATTCGAAATTTCAGTGCTTTATTCAAATTCTTGCATTTTGTGACTTTTGAAATTAAGTGGCTAATTACAACAACTTCGATTTCCGCTTTCAAAATTGAATTTTGCGTGAAATTGAGTCAATTTTCAAATTTCAAAATTTGCATTGCTCTTGACATTCCCTCTAAAATCATAAAATTCAAAATTTCAGTTTCCCTCTCTTTTTCAAAATTCAAAATTTTGCATTTTTCGACAATCTTGATAGGGTTCAATTTTGAGTTTGCAACTTTAATTTGGCCTATCTACAGATCGTAAAATCACTCAATTTTTTCAGATTAGCTCTAAAATCATCATACCTTTCATCCCTGCAAATTTTGAAAAAAGTTGCAGGGACCGTGTTGCACTCCGGGCGCCACGGTCCCGGACATTTTTTCCGAAATTTCGGGAGACTGTTGTGATTGCATTTAACAGCTTAAATCCAGAAGATTGGCTGATTTTACTGAAAATTGCTACCTCTAAATTCAAAATCTTCTCTCTCTTTTTAGTGCATGAGTTTTACAACAATAAGCCCTACTTACACTATTTCCGTTAGACGAAGCTGTAGAATTAAGTCTTTCCGAGGTTTAACTACTGAGGAGATGGAACCTAATTTGAATAGCCTTTTTAACGAGGACATGGGTAATTCCTCTAATCCTCCTAATGATGAAGAAGCTCTCCATGAGGTTTCCGTATAACAACTTTCGAAATTGGATAACCAATTTGACGATTTTCGACAATGGATGTCTCAAGAATACCCTGATAGTCAAGCTCTTCCTTTAATTGAGGGTCTAAAACGTATGCTTCAAAGTGATAAGAATGGAATTGATATTTTGCGTGGTATTGCACACATTATGGATTCAAACGTGATGCCTATGAAGAGTTGTGCCGAAACCTTAGGTTATACACAACCTCCTACCCAAGACAATCATTCTATTCCTTTGACGACTCCTATTGCTAGTATACCTACTTTTACATCAAACATAATGGCTACTTTAACACAAGACATTCCTCCTATGATCACCAGTCATGGGGGCAACCCTTCTTCTTCAATTAACCCTCTTCCTTCATTCAATCCGACTTCTTCATTCATTCCTCCAATGAGTGTTCCTATTACATCTCCACAAATGAACATGACGCAAGGGGGCAATTCGTTTAACCATTCCATCCCTCCTTGTAGTGTTCCTCCTGTCCAATCATCTCCTATGACTAATTATCATAGAGTCCCACCACCTTACTCTTTACCTTCTTTCAATAACATAACACCTCCATCTCAATCTAACACGTCTAATATGAACTCTTCGACTGAAGCGACCATTAACAATCTAGCACAAACTGTCTCTTCTTTACAGCAACAAATTGCCTCTATGAATCAATCTAAGTTTAGTGTGCCCACATTTGACGTTCCGAGCCCACTTTCTCTTGACATTGTTCGAGCTATCCCTCCTAAACATGTTGAAATCCCGCATTTGGAGCTTTATAATGGTAAAGGAGATCCTCTAACACATGTTAAGACTTTTCAAACAATTTGTACTGATTTTGCTTATGACCAAAGGTTGCTTGCAAAACTGTTTACTAGAACATTAAGAGACAAAGCCCTACAATGGTATTGCTCGTTGCCTTCTTATTCTATTACTTCTTTTGAACAACTTGCAAATGCTTTCATTCAACAATTTCAAAACAATATAAGTCCTAAAGTTACTTTGATTGATTTAATGCATTGTAAACAAGGTGTTAAAGAAAAAGTGACTGATTTCATTGGTAGATATAAGTATTTGTATGCTCAAATTTCTTTTCCAGTGCCTGACAATGATATTCAAAGAATCTTTATTTCTAATTTACAAAAAGATATTTGAGACAAACTTCTGTTTTCTGAGTTTACTTCTTTCCAACAGTTGTGTGCAACTCTTCACAATTATCAACTGACTGTGAGTCAAATGGAACAATCACATCCTATGGCTCCGAGTGATAAGGGTGATAGCAGTCAACAACCATTTGGGAAGTTTAAACCAAACAAAGATTCCATCAAATTCAATGAAAACATCATCAACAACAATGTGAATGCAGCATCAGGTGTGCCTCCTATTTCTAAATTTTTCAAGAGAGAAAGAAAGTATACTCCTTTGAATGAATCATTGCATAGTATTATGAATAAGTTATTGGAACAAAATGCGCTTACTCTTCCTCCTATAAGACAAATTGATCCTGCAAAGATTACTTCACCTTATTTTGATAACAAAGCCTTTTGTCAATTTCATCGTCAGCCTGGTCATGATACTGAAAAATGTTTTTCTTTAAAGGGTAAAATTCAGGATTTGATTGATAATAATACTATTTCTGTTTCTGGAGTGAATGATAAAGGCAACACATCTGTAGCTCCTCCTAACCAAAATCTTCAGATTTTCACTGATCCATTGCCTTCTCATACCTCTAATGCGATTGAGGCTAATGATTCCTCTCTTTCATCTGATGGTCTTGTGTCTATGACCCCGAATGTGATTAACTTTGTAGAGCAGCAAGAAATCCCTAAAGAACCTTCCATCACATTTGATTCTAGTGAAACCATTAGGGCACCTGATGGTCCTTTATACATAGTTGCAAAAGTCAAGAATACACCTTGCCGTGGAGTGCTTATTGATCCTTCGTGCATGATTAATGTTATTACTGAAGAATTTCTTTTTACTTTGCAATTGAATCAAGTGATCTATGACAAAACAGATGTGATTGTGAAATTATTTGATGCATTTTCTTCTCCCGCAATTGGTTCTATTACATTGCCTATTGAGGTCCATAACAAATCCCTTGATGTGAACTTTGCTATTATTCCATCTTCCGAACAATTTCGTGTGAAGCTTGGCTATCCTTGGCTATCTTCCATGAAAGCTATTGCTTCTCCTATTCACAAGTGTTTGAAATTTCCCCATAATGGTGAAGTTGTTACTGTCAATCATAGTCTCTTTAAACCAGCTGAAAGAACTTCTAGTGTTCCTATAGATTACTTTTGGCCTAAACAATTCCAATCTCTTCCTCCGCGAAGTGATCATCTTTTCAAATCTTATCAAAAGTGGAAAACAGATATGATCTTATCTCTAAGTGAACCTAGAACACCTAAACTTGACATTCCTATCATTCTTGAGAAGGAAGTTCTTCCTTTGAAAGATAAAACTAATGTCTTTCCTCAAGAAGATTCCCAACCCATCCCTATGGATGTGACTATGTCTATGCCTAATAAACTTCCTAAGAGTAGACCTATACCTCCTCGTCATGATGGACTTGGTCTTCTCCCTAAACCAAATATTCTTCCTTTATATGGAGCAGTTCCTCCTCCTTCTTTTTATAGAGAGAAGAGACCTTCTTCTTCTCCTATTATCCAGCCTAAGAGACCACAACCTAAACACCCAAGTGCTAAGGATGAGAACATTCCTCCTCCTCAATCTTCTCCACTTCCTACTAAGACTAGACGTAATCGTTCTGCACGTGAACGCCGACGAAAGCGTCGTCTTAGGGCTCAGGCAGCTGCTTCTCAAACTTTGCAATCTCCAAAAACACCTTCAACAAGCATTATTCCATTTTCTCCTCAGCCGGACATTGAGCCTAAATCTCCTAAACATAAGATGCATGATGATCTTGATCCTGTGCGAGTTAAAGATCCTATTTTTATAAATCTTGATGACGATATAGATGAAAATGTTACTCCTCTTGCTTCTGATAGTGAATATGAACTTGTTGATGTTGATAACCATTTATCTAATGAATTTTCTAAAGCACTTATCCTAGCTCCTAGACAAGGACAATGTGGCTCGGAACATGAACATAGCCCTTGTTTGGATCTTGTGATAGCTCCATCTGCTGTGTTGGATGTTCCTCCTCTAGCGTGTTCCCTGCCTTCCCGAAACATTGATCAGCAAGATCGGGGGGTAGATGACGTGCTAGACTAGTTACATTAGCATAGCAGATTCTCTCCCCCTCTCTTTTGTTACTTCTTCTATATGTTATTCTCATTCTTCTATTTGTTGTCCTTGGTGTTGTCTACTTGAGGACAATGCAAAGCATTGAGATCTCTCGGTCTCTCTCATGTTGACTCAAAAGACACATGTGTTCCCTTCTTCTAGGTGACCTTCTTTGATTGGGGAATGAAGAACAATTATGCATACATACATATGATATATATACATGACTTATCATACAGCATACTGACCCCGAGGAAAGCGAAGTCACCTCGTGCTTTGTGTTTTGTGTCTATTATCCTTGGGTTTCTCTCACACTTGGGGGCTAAATCCTTGCGATAACGTGCTCCTTTCTCATTTCTTATGTGTATCACTACGTTAAAACAATCACCCCCAGTGAGGCGTGTGCGATCACCTTAACGTAGGGGGGCATACATCCCGTTCATATCTTTTCAAGATACTTGAAAATTTCTTGGTAAATTTAACCTTGCCTTGAAAATTTTTGATATCTTTCTTGCATGACTCATAGTGAGGGAATCTTACTACTGACAGTCATGGTTCTCCCTCGTGATCTTCCCTTTTACTTTGTCAATCGAAGTCGTAAGATCCTTAGTCCACTGGGGGCTTGGTGTATCTTGCCTCCTTAACGTGGTGAAAGTCTTTCAATGTTGTTTCCTTGTACTTTACCGGAAGTATGAGCATACATACTCCCGCTAAAGTGGGGGCTAAATGTAGCGTCCTAAAATTGCGACACTTGCAATTTCGACTGCATTTCGGTCTTCACGATGGCGACGCAACACGCAACCTGAATGGAGACCCCAAAACTTGCTCGCGACACTGAAAACTGCATTTTTCAAGCACCCTGGTGCAGAAGCACCTAGACATCAAGACATTGGAGGAGATCCTGAGAGATATTTTAATCCATATGTTTGGATATGATATTCAATGTAATAGAATCAAATGTAATGCCCAAGGGCAAACAAAATTGTAAATTTGTCATTTAGTTGTCATTTTAAGAGTCATGTGATGTGTTTTGTAAAGCCATGAAGTCATTTATTCAAAAGTGTAAAAGTTGTCAACTTGACAATAAAATGTTGTCAAGCAAAGTTGCAAAAATGCAACAAAAGTTGAAAAGGGGTTAAAAGTTGGTTATGAGAGGTAGTTGTAAGGTCAAAACTGACCAAGAGTCTATAAAAATTAATTTTATGGTCGTTCCAAATCATAAAGAAAAGAAAGGAAAGAAAGGAGAACATTTTGATACATTTTGGTGCATTCTACTATTGTTATTTTGATTGGCTTTCCAGTTTTTATGTTGGTTCCAGGCCTTGTACGACCATATATGGCCTGGGAACCTTTGTAAAATGTATAATTGATGGTTAGATATGTGAAGTACCTTTCTTTTCCTTTTTATTTGGAGTGATTATGTTTAGAAATGAAGAAGTTATGAAATTTTTGGTGAAAGTTGTTGATTGCAGATTTGAGGTTTTCTGAGAACAGTCATGTTGCAGCATATGGTACGGATTCATATAGAATTATTATGACCTCTAAATAGATTCATTGGATAGATATGTGAATTATCTTTCATTTCCATTTGGTTTGAGTCATTTTTATTTAGATTTATGGAAGTTATGAAGATTGTGGTGAAAACTGGTTTTAAACTATCTTCAATGGAGTTGCAGGCAATGGTTTGACATTATCTCATGATTTAAGAATTGGAAAATTTAATGGATTACATATTTTGAATCTATATTCATAAATATTTCATATGAAATTGGTTTGGTGTCATTTTGTTATTTTTTTGTGAAAGATATTTGATGCCCTAGGCGGACTGGGCATGCACATGCTTTGTTTGGGAACAACAGTATTGGGTCTCGGTACAGAAGCCATAACTTTTAATCTAACCATTGGATTCTCCTAAGTTTTTGATATGTTTTAAGAAGTATAGTTATATACATTTTCACCAAAGGGATCTTTTAAATAATATCTGGGTCAAAATTTATGAATGACAGAATACAGGTCTATGACTGGGAACTTTAAAGATTGAAGTGTGAACCATGAATATGGGTTATTGCATTAAGTTGATATTAATGAAGAGATGATTGAAAGAAGTTTTTATTTTGCCTCTAAAGAATGAGTTTAAATGGATATTGATATTTGAATATGCAGATAGGGAAGAAGACTTTCTTTCCTCTGCATCACACCCTGGCCTGAACCTCCTTGCACCCTGCTGTCCCGGGAGGTGGGACCAGAGCGCCCAGCGCCCTGGTCCCCAGGACCATGGCGCCCAGTGCCCTGGTCCCTGGGTCCTATTTTGGGCCCGGTCTCCTAAGGGGCTCGGGTCTTTTTGTTTGCAATTTGGAATTTACATTTCCTGGTTGGCCTAAGGTCGGGAAAATCAGTCTATCAGCCCTAAATGACAAGTCTATAAACTACATTTTCCTCTCTCATTTGGTAACACAGATGAATGAGGGAAAAAGCGTGGAAACTATACTCAAACATTCAAGCATTCAAGCATTCAAGCATTCAAGCATTCCTTCAAGCAATTGATCATTTCAAGTCTCCATTCAAGGCTAAGTGTTGCATTCAAGTCAAGGATTCAACCATTGAAGAGGAGATCACATACTACATGCTACAACATACAACATACAACATCTATACCTTCGCACATAAGGATACAAACATCCTTAGAACAAGGTATTAGTACTTGTTTTACATACATTTACATTTACAGCTCTTGCTCATTTCTTGGTTAATTCCAAAACCGGGGTTTGACCTAAAGGCAAACCCCTAATCCCTAACCCCCCAATCATCTTCGCTTTTCTGTGTGTAGGTTGCAGGTACGCGGCTGAAATTGAAGATCTAGAATCCTTGTGCAGAGACGAACAGATCCCCCTTCGTTTCGCGGATTTTTCGGAGGACCGTGGCGCCGGGCGCCATCGTCCTGACAACTTTTGCTCAAATTTGCAAGACAACGCCGTATCGACATTCTACTGCTAATTCTAGGTCCGCAGCTTCATCCTATAACCCGAACTCAGTTTATAAGCGAATCTTTATGACTTTCTATGTATTCTTAGCTTAATTTCCTTAACAACATTCTTTACAAAAGAGGGTAGCCTTGCTTTCCTAATCCTTGAAATTCATTTAGCATCCAATCTTACATTGTGTGGGATTGGATCTTATGAGTTTCAACCCCTCTTTTGAATGTAAAGTCTCTCCCCTAAGTGAAAACCATCGAATCCTAGCAAACCTCCCTTCTCTCTCCTCGGAGTTGGAAGAGGGGAGAACAACTAGGGTTCGATCGCGATTTTTTGCTTTACAGGAATACACAACACTTCAATAAGTCATTAGATGCATGGTTAGTAAATCAATCAACAATGAACAATAAACCATCACAAAGCAACCTATTGCCTTCTAGTAGATGTGATTTTAGTCTTTCTCTCATATTTTTATATGCAATACCAATGACTAGACAACACCTAAACAAAAGATTTAATTTATATGAGTACTAAATTGAGCTATATGAATGCAAGATTAATGAATATTAAGCTAACATGATTAAGCTATGAATAAATATTAAGCTAAATAATTTCTTTTTGGATTAGACATCATATAATCATTACATAGGATCAGGAAAATCTGAGTTCAACAAGTATCAAGGCACCAAGGGAAGGTGCATGCACAAAAATATATAGTTAATGGGCACCTCCACTATAAGAAGGATGATTACATTAGATATACATATTTGCAACCAAAAAACATTAGAGAACTATGTAAATAAGATTTCAGAATCCGGTGAAGAGTTATTCCCCAGTGGGGGGATCCAAGCCACCCACCCCAAGTTTCCATCCTGCCACACTTCCACCTGACCATCAAGTATGACCTGTTTGTGGGGGTGAGAGGTGCGTTCATTAATCAGGTCAGCTTCCTCCTGAATGATCTCCATGTGTATCTGTCTACGCTCCAGATGCCTCATAAAGGCCATTAGTGCTTGCTCAAATGCAACCTTTCTCGGTTCATCCCTCTCCCAAGTGAATTCGTGAGATAACTCTTGGATGTAAACAATAGTAGCCCCTACCTTGATCCATCTGTCAAATTTGTTCGAGTCCAGCTTAAGTACCACAGTGACCTGCATAGAGATAGAGTAAATAATGAGTGTCCTAAGAGACTCAGTGAGGTGCCTGGTATTGTTATTAAAGATGTCATCATTACAATACTTCCACATGAGCCAAAGAACCTCCAAAGAAAAACAAAACCAAAAGGTATTTGCAATTTTCCTACAACCCTTAATATATCCTAGAATAACATCTATGTATTCAACAGAGTTAGATTCCAACTTAAAGCCAAACAATCTCCATATTTCTTTTGCAAAATGGCATTCAAAAATATATGTGTCATAGTTTTAGGTACTCTGCATATGTTACAGTTTAGGAAATTACCCTCCTTATCTTTTATGGGGAGTTTATTTAACAGCAGGCACCAGCCAAAGAATTATTTTTTTGGTTCATTATGAGCCATCCAAAATTTACACAGTCTATCTTTCCAGTCCTTTGGTTCCCAGTTTAGACCCCAACATCTGTTAAGGTGCAAAAAAATGGTATCAGCCTTGGTAAGTGAAGAATAGATGCATTTAGCTTTAAGGGAGGGGAGAGGTGTGCCATCGGTCCAGCAAAGTGTAGAGATGGGGGGGTGGAGGAGAGGGGGGTGAGAGGGGGGGAGAGAAGAGTTTAAAGCACATTTAAGTATGTTATATGTCCTGCTCTAGGATGTTGGGATAGAGAAGGTAAGTTTCAGCTCCTCCCACGATCTCAATTGGCCATTCTCAAATAGCTGCTCAAAATATTTAATACCCATATTGTGCCATTTTAGTGCAGAGCAGCCTTGGAGTGTTGGCATTTTGATGATGTTTTGATTGTTATTGATGGACACACACTTTCTTAATATATGAGTTATGATCAACCTGTAATTGTTCCAATCAAAATTATGTACTATAGTCTTTAGACTATAAGTGTTTTGCAGAAGATGTTTACCAGTCACAAATTGACTGACGACCTCAAGTGGTATGGAGAACCCAAGCGGTATGAAGATCTCAAGCGGTTCGAAGGAACAAAGCGGTAGTTAACATTTTCCAGTCTTCATTTTTTTGACAATCGATAATTGGTATATTGTATGGACCGGTATTACTCTGTGATGAGTTACCAACCGGTATTTCTATGATGAGTTATCATCCACGGACACTTTGGTGGTGATTGTGTCGTATTACCAAATGTGTCTAGATGAACTGAACCTAGGAACTTGTAGTTTAATCCTATTGGACCGACATGAAATCAGTTTCCTTTATAAGGACATCATGTCTAGGGTTTGCATGTGAGAGAGATGTATGATGTATGAGAAGGTTATGTGCGATCTTTGCAGAGAAGATTAGGTCTTTGTGAAGAGATAGAGTGTGGAGATATTGAAGACTGAAGTAATGCTGAAATGCATTAACAATGATCTATCAAGGATCTAACCAAGCAGACTGTGCTAATATCTAGATCACTCACTTGTTGATTACTCACATCTTCGACAAGTCTGAAACCCTTAACCGGGTAGGCCTAGAAAATCCTTTGTAAATCCTCTAACAAGGTGGTTCACAACTGTGGATCTGAAATCCTCTCACAAGGTAGTCTTTAACAGGGTTTATCTCCTAACAGAGATCTAGATTCCTAACAGGATCTATTCTAGTGAAGAACATTGTATGACCTTAACCGGTTTGGTTTATATTCTGCAGATAGTTACTTGTGAGTTTCTTCTCACCGTGGTTTTTCCCATTTGGGTTTCCACGTCAAATATCTTGTGTTATGGTGATTGTGGTTTTGTGGGTGAATGCTTTATTTGCTATTTGGTTTGCATTTATCTTAACCGGTTTATTAGTGAATTTGTTATATCGGTTATCTGCTAAACTGTTTAGAACTTTGAGTACAGTATTTTTTGGTGTACTAATTCACCCCCCCTCTTAGTATTCATCAATTGGTATCAGAGCCAACCTTTCTATAAGTCTAACCACTTGGAAGGAGATATGGGGGAATACACTGTGAGGGAACTTACTCATCATCTCACTCAGACTGAGAGAGCTTATGATGAACTCAAAGTCAAGTATAAAGCCTCTTTGGCGAAGAGAAGAGAGTATGCTGAGAAACTAATGGAACTTACTGAAAATAGCTCTTCTGATGAAGCTGACATGTATTCTCTAGTTGAAGAAGTTGAAAAAATGAATGAATCTAAATCCAACCTAAGAAAGGAGTTGGAAGGACTGACTATCAGAATGTGTCAAGAGCTTGAGAACCGAAGGAAAGCAAAGCTGAAGATCTGGTAAAAGACAAAGATCACAAGATCTCCAAGCTGAAGCAAGAAATCAGTGCCCTTACAGCTCATCTCCAAGAGAGTAAAGTGGAAAAAGAAGAAATGCAAGGTGAACTAAACATGGCTATTTCTGAGAATGCAACCATTAAGGAATCCAATGCTTCTATTTCCAAAGAACTTACTGAGTCAAAGGAGATACTTGCCAAATTCAATCAGAGTACTGCTAAGCTAGAGCAAAAGCTTGAATTGGCAAAACTAGTAAAGAATACCACTGGACTTGGTTTCTCTGGGTATGAGGAAGGTGAGACCTCTAGAACAAAAGCTAAAGCATCAAAGAAGCAACCAACATACAAGGATAAAGGTAAGAAAAAGTTTAAACCTTTTTGCTTCAATTGTCTTAAGGATGGACATACTGCTAATGTGTGTAGAAGCAAGGCCTACAATACTTTTCCTTATTTTCTAAACAATAAGCCTAGATCCAATATATTCAATGGAAATTGCTATGCATGCAACAAGTTTGGGCATAGAGCATTTGAATGCAGGTCTATTTTGCACAACACTGGGAGATACCCTCCAAGGACTCAAGGAGTTATCCCGGAACCCTCTGTGAATCGGAATCCCAGCCGGTATAATACCTATGATCATCGGTCAGGTGGCTATCAAGAGGCAACTGGTTGGAGAGCAACCTGTTTGATTTGTCATGGTAGCGGTCACACTACTGCAACATGCAGAAGGAAGAATGGTAGTATGAATAATGGACCATGGAGAACACCTGGAATGGTATGCTATCACTGCAAAAAACTGGGACACACTGCTAGAACCTGCAGAATGAGAAAGAACCTATCGGATGACATAACCAATCACTCCAGAATGGAAGATTGATGTTGAAACCGTTCAAGCGGGAATGAATAAAAATTGGAAAAAGAAACCTGAAGAAGTGTCATAGGATGAGCCAATTTCCGCACCTAGTGTGGAAGTCTCTAAACTAGCAAACTGAGCTTCAGAAATGCTTAGGGGGAGGATATCGGTAAAATATTTGAACCCCCGATTTATATCAGTAAAGACCTTAACTGGTATACATTACCTGTCAATCGGTAGAAGACTTGAAGTGGTAAAAGGCAAATTTAGGGTTTGTACCCTAACGGTGATGCATTTATTATGGTAGGTGAAAGATTGTTTAAAAGGGATTTTTGACACCATTTTCACTTATCTGTTTTCAAGCGAAGAATTTTCAAGTGCAGAGCGACAAAGAGCGATTCATCTAGCGATTCAAAGTGAATTCAAAATCTTTTAGAGGAATCCAGCAGACTTTCAATCTATCGGTGAAGAACACTAAGCGGTAATCCAGCAACCGAAGTGGTGTGTTGTGAGCGACATTGACAAATCCTAAATTTTGAATTGTAAAGGTATTTCTTGAATTTCTTTCCTATCATGGCTCCTGCATCGCACTCCAGTTCTAGTGCACCTATAGATTCAACCGATTTTATTCAAAAGAAGATGAAATACAATGCCCTATCCCAGATACCCATCAGAGTTATAGTTGAGGAAGATATTTCAGGATATATTGATTGTAAATTGGAAGACCTAGGATCCCTAGTGATTCATTCCCAGCTAGGTCTGTTCTATGGGGATGACAAGAAAATCAAACTTGAATATAGCATCCTAGAGAGGAAGAAACTGCACAATGTGGTTTATTTTCTGGAAGAGTTCACTGAAGATCACATCCACATCATCCTGAGCAGAGTGCACAGTGATAAAAAGTATCTTGAGCGGACGCATGACATCACACCAGAAGCAATTCATGCCATCACCAATTTCTGTAACATTGGAGAGGTGCCAGCTCTAAGGAAGGTCACCAAGACTGAAATGACTAAGCTCACCGGTTCTCTGAGCGACCAACGGGCGATGACCGTCAAAACCATCAAAGATGAATTGGTTAAGTATGCTTGCATGGTGATTGGCTACCGGATATTTTATGCTAGCAGAATGAACTCTGTCCCTGATACTGCAGTTAATGCTGCCTACATAATGATTAAGGAAGATGCCTCATTTGATTTGTGTACCTGTTTGCAGAAGCAACTACTATTGAACCTGAAGTCCATCAAACAGGACAATGCTCTAAGGTTCAGGTTTGGACAACTTTTGGTCGACCTATTCTTCTACTTTCAAGGCTATTTTCCTGGAGTAGGTGATTTTCAATGGTTTGTTGACCAACCGGTTTCCAAGCAAATTAGGGAAAGTCTTCAAGTAGTGGGAACTGGATATCCTGAGGTTCTTAATAAATATTTTGATGAATTCAAGAGGAAAATGAGCCAGAGAATGAGGATATCTGGTGACATTGTGAAGAAATATGAAGATGACATCTGCTTCACAATAAAGGTAGATGAATGCACAATGGAAGCAATGGAACTGAGAAAGGAAGCAGTTGAACCTATGGGTTATGAAGTGATGTATGATATGTTGATCGGGTATGCCTCAACCCTACTTGTCTCACCATTAGATGCGAAGAAAAAGTGAACTGGTACCTACTTAGAGAGGGTAACACTGGTTGAAGATCCTACACAGAAAAAGGGCAAGGTAGTGCCATTAGTATCGGTATCAGTTACCTCAGCCAGTCCAAAAGTGACCAAGCGGTCACTTGCTAAGAAGAAACTAGAGGTTGTTCCTGCTAAAGTCTTTGAGAGGAAGTGGAAAACCAAAAACAACTCACCGGAGTCAGAGGATACTAAACTAGAAGTACAACCTAAGAAGACCAGGCAAACAAGCAAGAAAACAAAATCTATCGGTAATGCACCTGCAACCTCCGCACCAATAAATATAGATATTTCTTTAAAGAATATTAAGAGGAAAGTGCTTGATGATTTAAGAGAGTATTTTGATGATTTCACTGATAATGAGAAAGAAGAGGTAGAGCAGGAAGTTATCAAACATTTGTGTGTTAATGACCGGTCTCCATTTGAAATTAGATCGGTGACACCTAATTCTTTATACAATTCTTTGGACAATAAATGGTTCATTTCCATTGAGAAAGAACATGAAATAAGGGAGAAAGTCTTTGCATAATACTTTCCCGATGCCTCTAATTCTGAATTATTTGAGATAATGGATAAGAACAAAGGTCTCTTCTTCATGAGAAGGAGAAGACTCAGGCTGCTAGAAGGCAAAGCTTCTAAAGTGGAGAAGGACACACATCTACATGCAAAAGCTGTTGTTAGATTACATCAAGTGTCTAAGGCCAATATGAAGGCTGAACAAGAACCAGACCTATCATCAGAAAAACTGGATGAAGTGTTTAACAATGAAGGAGAAAGAGTTACAGAATAGGTTGACGCTATTGATGTGGATGCATTAGATATTGAGGATGTCACTCCTGATAAAGAAGAAGTTGAGAAAGAAAGACAGGACAAAGAAAAAGCAGAGAGAGAGAAATAGGACAAGGAAAAGGCTGATAAAGAGAAAGTGGAGAAAGAGCAAGTGGAAAAAGAAAGGAAAGAGGAAATAAAAAAAAAATAAGAAGAGAAAAGGAAATAGGAGGAGAAGAGGAAACAAGAAGAGGAGAAGAGGAAACAAGAAGAGGAGAAGAGAAAAGAAGAGGAGAAGAGGAAAGAAGAGGAGAAAAAGAAGGAGGAAGAAAAGAAAACGCAGGAAGAAGACAAGAAAAGGAAGAACTAAAGAAGAAACAAGAAGAGGAACAAAAGAAGAAAGAAGAGGAAAAGAAAAGAGCAGTAGAGGAGAAGGAAGCAGAGAAAACCAAACAAGCGGAGACTCCCAAGGCAACCGGTGGTCAAGACAAACCGGTTGACACCACTAGTCTGATTGACCTTCAATCAACAGATGAGTCTGAGCTTCTGCGAGGCATCAAACTGACACAAGAAAGACTGGAAGAGTTGCAGAGGAAGAAGGAAAGGGATGTCATACAAATTGCAGTTGATACCCTTACCAGTCTAATTCCCGGTACTAACCTCCCCAGTACCGATTCCTCTCTGTCCAAGCTGAAACTCCTTTGTACTGTAGTAGAGGACCAAATACAATGCTTGGAAGATGTTGTTGCAACCACTGCAAAGAAGAACCATGAAAAGGCACTCAACACTGCCTTAGTCAAGAAAATGATTGAGCTCCGGTCACAACTTTTGAAGTAGCAGAAGGATATTAGGGGTGCTATGGATGAGGGAAAATTACTGTTAAGTAAAATCTGCCAACCCCATCTATTTTGTGATGATGTGTTTAAGCAGAAAGATAAACTCCAGTCGAAGTTCCAGGCATACATCAACACCTTCAAGATGCTCTATGATTCATTTACTACATATGGGCAAACAGTTCTGTTAGTGAACAGATTTTTGCCTTTCTTCAAATTAATTAATTTCAAACTCTGTCGCCTTCTTTAAAAGACAAAAGTTCAACTAAACAGCTGCGTAAGTGTAACATATACTACTTCCCTTTGAATTTTTGATAGGTATAGCTCCCTCCATTAGTTATTCAGGGAATAATCTAATTAAATTTAATTGGTATGCTTTTAACCTGAAAGCACATAAGGCTACCTACTTCATTCTTAGATGAGAGGCTAATGATTTACACATATTTAAGAGAAAAATTCTTCTTCAAAATGCTTCAACGGGAGAAATGAAAGTGACTGAAACAAAGTTCAGAACACCAGTTCAACAGTTCATAAAACATATAAGAGAAACAAAATCTCTTTTCCAGCTCATATCTTTTAAAATCTCACAGGAAGGAGTCCTAGAATAATCATAATATTTTGCATCGGAAAGGCGATCACTACTGTTTGATTTGATTAATATATGCAAAGATATATCAGCACACAGATTCAAAACTCAAAGGTTTTCCTTCTCTCAAAAACAATATGACCATTTATATATATATATCTTATGCAACAAAGACACAACAATACATGTATAAATCCTTTTCAATTCAGTTTTTCAAAGTCTGATTACTTCCTTCAACAAAACATCAACTTCAAAAACTAGAAAACTAAGTAAAAACTAACAAAATTCTAACCAAAATCTAACCCCTATTCTATCTATCTTAATCTAATTTATGGTCTTTAGAACAGAGGAGGTCTCCTTGAAAACTCGAGCTCCTCTGAATCAGTTATGAAAACCAACAGAGTATATTTGGGACAGATGTCCCGAAGTCATTTGCAAGATAATGACAAATACATAAAATAAAAACAGAGCACTATCAACATGTTATGATCGTCATCTTCTCCTCCGCTTTCCTGGGTGTCATGGGTAGTTGCAAGTTCCTGGATTATAGCTTGGCTCAGATTCTTCATGGCATTGATTTTTGCCTTTGCGGCTTCTTTGTCCCATCTATGCTTCACCATTTTATCGACATGCTTCAGTAACTGATCGTTACCAATAAACGTCATGGACTCAATCCGAGCGACTTGTGTTATATCTTCAGGGGTGAAATTGCCTTTAGCTTTAACTTTCTCCATGTATAGCCTAAAAGCCTTTATTGCTTCCTGCATGTTCAGTCCACAAATCCCCAGCTGCCAATCATGGTCTGGATTAACCACTTTGTTGTCGTTAACTAGACTACATTGGAGATCCTGAAGTTCATAAACATAAGTCTTGGCATCAAAGATCACAGATTTGAATGTGAGTACCCGCCACATTATGGTCTTTTTCAATACGAAGAGTTGGCACTCATCGGTTACCAACTTGATTGAATGTTCTGTCAGGAATCTGGTGGATCTGTACTCTTTTATCTTGGTGAGCATAGGCAAGACATTTTGCCATTTATGTTCATCTTTTTCCCATGGCAAAATCTAGTTTTGAATTTCTACAATTAAGCTCTGCATCTCATCGCATAACTTCCTGGAGCTTGTGATATACCTTTCTTCGTCTTTAATTACTCTTTCAATCCATCTCTCCATAGCCTCCACAATGCTTTTAGCTCATTGAACCTGACTCATTAGCTTTTTATTCTTGGGTGAAGTAGGGTCAAAGCTCTATGTGGCATGGGATATGGGAAGTGCTCCGAAGCACCCGATGCTATCAATGAATTGGGCGATAATGTTTATATGCCGCTTTAGCTCCCTCTTCTCCCACCCATCTTTTTCCGACCTGGTGAGCATTTTCTTAGCCGATACCTGGAAGAAATGATTATCCGAATTCCTACTCATGTTCTCGAGCTCCACATTGGTGATATCAAAGTCCTTTGCACTGACTTCCTTATCTTCATCTTTGGGCTTGTAAGAGGTGATCTCGGCAACCCACTTTCCAGTTCCTTCATCACTATCCAGTTGGGCAGTTGTTTTGAACTTCTTTTTCTTGGGGCCTTTCTCTGTGTACTTAACTACCATGTCCTAAATTGGGATGGTCATGGGGATGAAACTCAGTTTTTTGCTTATTGAAGTGGTTAGCCACTTAGGAGTTGCACTCGAACTGGTTGTTCCTCCAATCACCTTAGGGGATGGCATCATGGCTATGGTAACCGCATGGGAATCCATGGTGTTGACAATCTCACTGTCAAGATCCTCAACTTCAAATATCTGAGCATCAAGAATTTTATCCTTTTCCTTTGTATCTTTGGTCTGATCTATTCTTTTCTGCGCAACACTTCATGACCTGGTATGTCAAGGAGCAGAGAAGTCCAGAGCCGGATTGGGCTTGTGCCTAATGTGAGATGGCTTTTTATCCTTATCTACATGAACATGCATAGAAGTGAGATTAGAAAAATGCTTTGGTGAACGCAGAGTAACCTCACTATTTTTCGTGGAGTTAGACTTGAGGCCTAATCTCACTACTCTCTTCCTGCTAACCCATTCTGCGGTTCTCTCCAGAAGCCTTTTTGATTTTAGCTATATGTCATCCTCTTCTTCCACATCCCAGTTGATGCAGGATACTTCGGTTTTATCTTGGTTTAAGTATTCGGGTTCAAAAAGCTCTACATAATCTTCTTCAAGCCCATTTATGTCGAGCTTCACATGCAGTGAAATTACTGGCTCCAACACCATCCTCATGTTTGCCCTCTTTAACACCTCGAGTTCATCACTGCAATCTTCCTAGAAGTCTTCTAGATGTGGAATTGGGAGGTACGACATCAGACCGAGACTTCGTGAGAAACCTCTATTGTCAAAGCCTTTTCTTTCGTGATACAATGGAAAATTGAAGTTTTTCAAGTCGGCTCCAATGCTTAAAGCATCCGACATTGAATTACAAGATAAACTACCCAACTGAATAGGAAAATGATGCTCCCATTTATCCCTGGGTTGAGCCTTCTTAATCATGGTAGCCAAGAAAATTCTCTTCTGAAAAGATTAACTCTATTAAGTGTTGTTGAACACTTGAACTGCGTTGAACATGTTGAACACTTCCAAACCGTTTGAACTAGGTTCAAAGAGTTCATAGCCTGGAGAAAGATGATATAACACAACACCAAATGCGACCATTAAAGAGAACCGCTGCAAAACACTTTGAGTGAATGTTAGTATAAAAACCTCCTAGACACCTAAGAACCTACAGAACCTAAATGAACATTATGAACTTGCTTCAAAAAGGTTCAATGAGTTCACGGGATTCAAACCGGCCATTAAAACTTGGCATTTCAGATTTAAAAACAATCTACAAATGGATTAAGGATTGAACCGAGGAATTCCAAGAAAGATAAGGACTTCAAATAAAATTTTATAGGGTAGTTTACTCCTGTTATGAAGGATGAATGACGAGGTAACATCGGCTCTGACTAGGGATTGTATTTTGTGAAGGAAAATGCAAACAACCCTAAATCTCTGGTTTCGCACAACAAAAATAGGAAAGGGGGTAGAGAGAAGACACACCAAATAGACACAAAACAAAGCACCTAAACTACTATATACAGGGACTCTTAATCATAGACTTCACAGTTTGTAGAGCTTGAGGTCCTGCCCATTGTAGGTATAGGGCATAACCGTTCCATCAGAATAATTGAGTCTAAAAGCATTTTGTCCCACCACTTCACAGATCTTGAATGGGCCTTTCCACAATGAGTCAAATTTACCATGAGCACCCTTTGGTTCTTTCCTTTTATCCCATAACAATACTTCATCTCCTTTAAGAAAACCTCTTGGCCGGGCTCTCATGTCAAAGATCTTCTTCACTCTATTTTGATGCTCAGTAATTCTATCCACTAACATTTCTCTTTCCTCTTCCAACCTCATCAAATACATAACTCTCTTTTCCAGAGCAGTTTTGAAAAAGGAATCTTGGATTACTGTTTGAAGTTTGGCTACCGATAATTCTAGGGGTAAAGAAATTTTTGTGCCAATCCCATACACGAGCGCAAAAGGTGCCATTCCAATGGCTCTTTTAGGCATAGTTCTATCCGCCTATAAGGCTTCATAAACCTTCTTATGCCAGTTTCGAGCATTTTCATCAACCAACTTCTTCATAATTGCCACTAGGTTCTTGTTGCTCGATTCTGCTAACCCATTTCCTTGTGGGAAATAATGGGAGGAGTGTGAAAGAGTAATTTGATGTTCATAGCAGAACATAGTCAATTCTTCAGAGGAGAAGTACGACGCATTGTTTGCGACAATCTTCTAAGGGACCCAAAAATGAACCAAAATGCAATCTTTCAGAAAGTTACATATGACCTCTGAGTTCGCCTTCTTAGTAGGAACAACCTCCACCCACTTAGTAAAATAATCCGTTGCTGTCAAAATGTACATATGCCCAACACTGGAATGAGGATTTATTGGCCCCATGAAATCAATACCCCATTGTTTGAAGGGTTCATCTACTATCACAGGCCTTAAAGGTAGAGCAGCTAAATGTGGTTTCCCAGAAAAGAGTTGGCATTTTTCACATTCCTTAACATAAGCATATGCATCCCAAAACATACCAGGCCAATAAAAACAATTTCTTAAGATCTTAAAAGCAGTCAGAGAGGATGAAAAATGCCCACCGCAGGCTTTACCATGATAAACTTCTAGAAGCTTTTGATGTTGAGGCTTATCCACACACCTTAAATAAGTACCATCCAAACCTTTTTTGTGTAGAACATCTTTCCAAATAACATACTTAGCTGCTTTTAACTTGAGATTCCTTTGCTCTTTAGCTGACAAATGAATTGGACAACTGCCATAAGTCAAATAGTAGGCTACATCAGAAAACCACGTATCTTGCAATCCAATGAATAGGGTCAATGGTGGATCTTCTTCTATTTCCATCTTATTTTCTACTATTAATTTGTATAAGCCTTGTCCTTTAACCGTCTTTGTAGGGTGAATGTCTAGATCGTATTCCTGAATTTTAGTCACCCAAGTAGCTCTTTATTGAGTCCGACTTCTTGCTGAGTTAAAATGATTTTCACAACAGAATCTGGAACAAAAATCATAGAATGAGAATGCAAGATATAATATCAAAATTGTTTCACAGCTTTAACCACAACAAAGGCTTGTTTCTCTAAGAGCGAGTACTTAAGATCCTACTTCTTGAGAGGAACACTCATGAATGCTATAGGGGCTTCAATCCCAGATTCATCTACTTGTAACAATATTCCTGACATTGTATGTTCTGAGGTATAGCAGCATATAATGAAATCTCTTTGAAGTCCAGGTTGATGAGAGTTGGCACATTGGCAACTGAACTCTTGATTCTGTCAAAAGCTTCTTTGGCTTCTTCAGTCCATTTGAAAGGGTGCCTTTCGCTCAACAAACTGATGATATGCTTGGTAGTTTCTGCAAATTCAGGTACAAACCGTCTTAGGAAATTTAACCTGGCCAAAGAAAGACCTCACTCCAATTCGATTTGAAGGTAAGCTGAGATGTTGAATTGTATTGACTCTCTCAGGATCAATCTTGACACCTTCTTTTGAAACGATATGCCCCAACAATTTGCCTTCAGTTACACTTCTTTGGGTTCAAGGAGATACCATGCTCTCGACAATGTTGCAGAAGTGCCCTCAGGTCTTTGAGATGATTCTTCCTATCTTTAGAAAACACTGTCAAGTCATCTAGGTAAACAACAATAATTCTGTCACGAAAATCCTTAAAAGAAGAATCCATGGCCCTTTGAAAAGTTACTCCAGCATTTATCAAACCAAATGGCATATGATTATATGCAAATGTTCCCCATGGAGTGATGAATGTTGTCTTGTGTTGTTCATTTTCTGTAACACTAATTTGATTGTAACCAGAAAAACCGTCTAACACTGACATCATTTCTGACCCAGATACTGTCTGCAAAATATGATCCATATTGGGTAAAGCATAGTTATCCTTAAGACTTGCCTGATTCAGATTGTGAAAATCTACACAAATCCAAATTTCCTCCTTCTTCTTCCTCACAGGCACAATATTGGCTACCCAGGTAGAGTGATGAATTGGATATATAATTCTGGCTTTAAGCATTTTATCTACCTCTTTAAAAATTGTGTCTGCCATCATGGGATTGAAATTTCTCAATTTTTGCCTGAAAGGAGAAACACCAGGCTTCAATGGAATTTGATGTTGAAATTGACCATTCCTAAACTCCTTCAAATCATCATAAGACCAAGCAAATACATCAATGTATTCCTTCAGTAGCCCACTAAGTATTCATTTTTCGTCAGAAGAGGAACATTTGCCAATTGTTACCATTTTAGGATTAGATTCATCACCAAGATTAATCTTTTCACAACTTCCTTTTCCACCATCATCAGGAGCTTTCTTGCCCGTGAACACATCATTACAAGTGAAAAACCTCTCCAGAGTCACTAGCCCTTTCGGAATTTTGTTCACTTTAAGCTAAATGAAATTCTTCTCAGAATCAATACCCGGATTTGGACTAAATTCCTTGCAACTATCTTTGGAACCTTTGAAATATGATTGGGTAAATGAACGAGTGCACTCTAGAAAGTCTTTGATTTGAACATCTGTATCAAATACTTGCCAGTGGTTCACGTTATTAGAGACACTAGGCCTATAAATCATTTCAATCCTATAAGAATCATCCTTAAAGTCTGGGCGTGGTAACAAAAGGGAAGCTGAAACGACCAACGAATCTGCCCTAGTGTTTTGATCCCTTGGTATAGCCTCAATTGAGAAAGCACCAAAAAACTCTATCTCATCCCAAACCCTATTTCTATTATGTTTCAATCTATCATTCTTAACTAAATAGAAATTTCTTACCTGTTTGACAATCAACTTCGCATCCCCTTTAACCCTGAGCAATTTTATACCCTTACACTTGGCTTCATTTAATCCTAACAACAATGCCTCATATTCCGTAGTATCATTAGTATTCTTGAAATCCAACTTGAAGGAAAAAGGGAAAATGTTACCATTAGGGGACAACAAAACTACCCTTGCTCTCGAGCCAGAATTGGTGCAACTTCCATCAAATTCCATTTGCCACAATCCGTCTGGTTCATCCACTACTCCTTCCATCTCTTTTTCATCAGGTGCAAGAATGAGATAATTTCCAAATTCACATTCTTGGAAAAGAATCTGAGCTTTGGGATTGTCAAAAGGAAAAACAGTATATTTATTTTTAGGTTCAGGTTCAAGTTTGATTTTTTGTTTTCCTAGTGGGATGAAAGCTTCTAACCAGTCCATCTTAATTTCACCTCCAAGCTCTTTACAAAAAGTCCTACTCAAGAGCATCCCGTAGCTTGCAGGAATGTCAGCAACCAAAATGGTTAATTTTACTCTTTTATCGGGACATGCTGCTAGCACTGCCTGAACATCCTTTACCTATCCAATGAGAGGGACCTGCTTCTCATCCATTGAATAACATCTCCCAAAGGTCTTAGTAAGAGTTAAACCTAAGGATCTAGCAACAGATGATGGCATTATGTTATTTGATGCCCCTGAATCTATAATACAATTGCTAAGTTTCTGACCATTCAGGAGGAGGGAGATATAAAAAGGTTCGGGCTTCAGAATTTCAGTGTCAGACTTATCTTTAGCATTATGAAAAGCACAGGGGTTATTTGAGTCAGTGGAAGGGCAAGAAACAGGTGTAGGTTTTTTAGTAGTAAACAAATCACTATCAACCACACGTTTGTATGCTGAGGAGTCTGAGGTAGAATGTCCTTTTACATACTTGACCAGTTTGTCTAGTTCCTTCGGATTCAGTTTTAAATATTCAGTAGTAGAAAGTTGAATAGTTGAAGCTTTAAAGAATTCAATTATATCAAAAGAAGTGGAAGGAGAAGAATTATTTTTACTTTCAATATTTCTTTGTAAAATCTCAACTTCAAGAATCTTTGCATAAGAGGAAAAATCATTACTTATGTGATCCTTACCCTTGAAATTAGCTCCAGAGGAACTTGCAAAAGGAGAAGCTTGTGAGGTTCGTTGATTCCTGGTGAGGATTGCACATGCAGGGTCTTCAAGAGTTACCAAAATATTACAACCTCTTTCTGAATCTGATTCATATTCAAGGTAGAATGATCCAGAGTCGCTAGGTACTTCTTGAATATTATCCGCTTCAGTGAACTCACCTAGTTCATCTTTTGAGTTTTTCATTTGAACATGTCTTATCATATCTGGACAAGAACTCCCATCCTGATCTGTCGTAAGGTGAAAAGAGCACATAGCACCTTTATCAGGAGGAGCCTCTATCTGTAATCTTTGTGGGGCAGTGGGCAATTGCAAAGTTCATACGTAATTGTACTAGTTTGGTTGCTTTCTACTTATATCTTGATAGGGATGTGGGTAGGAAACTCCAGGTTTCAGAATCTACCTCTTCAAAGCAATCATATCATTGACTAATCTTTGAACAACTAGATCGGTAGAAGAGGTGGAAGCTTGAGGGACTTACACATCTTTTCTCCACTTTCCTGTTGTTATCAAATCATCTTCAAGCTCTATAGCCTGATTTTTTTCAGTATCAAGATCGGCTGGTCTATTTCTTTTGAGATGGAAACCAACATCAGGAGGCATGGAGTTGACAAAGAAACATTGTTGGTTATCAGCAGTGGGTCTGTTGGCCTGGGGAATCCTATGAATAATTTTATTATACCTAGCCACATAATCTCTCATTGGCTCATGAATCTCTTTTTTCATTTGTGTGAGCTAAGCCAATAGTGAGTGCTCATCATCAACACTCTTGAACCGTTTCTCAAAAGCAGTTTTCATTGTTTGCCAATCAATTATAGATCTGGCCTGCACATGACCGAACCAATCTGCTGCTCCCTCGGTTAGAGTTTGAGCAAAAAGCCTAACGACCACATCCTCATGCTGTATTGCCAGTATCCTAGTAGCTACATTAAAGGAATTCAAATGTTCCTCAACCAAAATTTTCCCATCCCCATTAAACTTAGGTAAGACATCCCTAGCCCCTTTTGGAAGAGGATTATTAGCTCCGAGAGCAAGAGGCCCGACTGCGGCACCCCATGGTTGAGCCATAATGAAAATAGGGTAAATAGTTACGAGGGGAGGGGCTTGGACTTCAGTAAGCATTAGTGCTTGCCAATGGCTAGAAGAGGAAGGTATAGGAGTGGTTCTGGTTGGAGAAGAATGTCTACTCTTAGCATTCCTCTTGGGAGTGAAAGTTGTGGAAAATGATAACCCTTGCAATTCTTCAAAACAATCATCAACAACTCCCTCTCTCCTTTGTGATCTGGTATAAGGACATGAATCTAGTGTTATCCCCTCTAGGATCCTTAAACAATTCTTTCAACCTCAACAATGTTCTTGAGTTATGGGTTCAATTGCAACAAGCATGCAACATACTAATCTAGTGAATGGTTTGACTCTCCCCAGCAGAGTCACCAAAAATCTGTTAGTGTACAAATTTTTGCCTTTTTTCAAATTAATTAATTTCAAACTTTGTCTCCTTCTTTAAAAGATAAAAGTTCAACTAAATAGTTGGGTAAGTGTAACATATACTACTTCCCTCTGAATTTTTGATAGGTACAGCTCCCTCCATTAGTTATTAAGGAAATAATCTAATTAAATTTAATTCGTATGCTTTTAACCTGAAAGCACATAAGGCTACCTACTTCATTCTTAGATGAGAGGCTAATGATTTACACATATTTTAGAGAAAAAATATTCTTCAAAATGCTTCAACATGAGAAATGAAAGTGACCAAAACAAAGTTCAAAACACCAGTTCAAGAGTTCATAAAACAAATAAGAAAAACAAAATCTCTTTTCCAGCCCATATCTTTTAAAATCTCACAGCAAGGAGTCCCAGAATAATAATAATATTTTGCATTGTAAAGGCGATCACTGCCATTTGATTTGATTAATATATGCAAAGATATATCACCACACAGATTCAAAACTCAAAGGTTTTCCTTCTCCCAAAAACAATATGATCGTTTATATATATATATATATATATATATATATATATATATATATATATATATATATATATATATATATATATATATATATATATATATATATATATATATATATATATATATATATCTTAATATATCTTATGTGACAAAGACACAACAATACATGCATAAATCCTTTTCAATTCAGATTTTCAAAGTCTGATGACTTCCTTCAAAAAAATAGCAACTTCAAAAACCAGAAAACTAAGTAAAAACTAACAAAATTCTAACCAAAATCTAACCCCTATTTTGTCTATCTTAATCTAATTTATAGTCTTTAGAATAGAGGAGGTCTCCCTAAAAACTCGAGCTCCTCTGAATCAGTTATGAAAACCAACAGAGTATATTTGGGACAGATGTCCCAAAGTCATTTGCAAGATCATGAAAAATATATAAAATAAAAACAGAGCACTATCAACACGTTATGCTCCTTTTCCATCGTCATCTTGTCCTCCGCTTCCTGCGCATCATGAGTAGTTGCAAGTTCCTGGATTATAGATTGGCTCAAATTTTTCATAGCATTGATTTTTGCCTTTGCGGCTTCTTTGTCCCATCTGTGCTTCACCATTTTCTCGGCATGCTTCGGTAACTGATCGTTACCAATAAACGTCATGGACTCGATCCAGGCGACTTGTGTTATATCTTCAGGGGTGAAATTGCCTTTAGCTTTAACTTTCTCCATGTATAGCCTAAAAGCCTTTATCGCATCCTACGTGTTCAGTCCACAAATCCCCAACTGCCAATCGTGGTCCGGATTAACCACTTTGTTGTCATTAACTAGACTGCATTGGAGATCCTGAAGTTCATAAATAGAAGTCTTGGTGTCGGAGATCACAGATTTGAATGTGAGTACCCGCCACATTATGGTCTTTTTCAATACGAAGAGTTGGCACTCATCGGTTACCAACTTGATTGAATGTTCTGTCAGGAATCTGGTGGCTCCGTACTCTTCTATTTTGGTGAGCATAGGCAAGACATTTTCCCATTTATGTTCCTCTTTTTCCCATGGAAAATTTGGTTTTGAATTTTTGCAATGAGGCTCTGCATCTCATCGTATAACTTCCTAGGGCTTGTGATATACCTTTCTCCATCTTTAATTACTCTTTCAATCCTTCTCTCCATAGCCTCCACAATGCTTTTAGCTTGTTGAACCTGACTCGTTAGCTTTTTATTCTTGAGTGAAGTAGGGTCAAAGCTCTTTGTGGCATGGGATATGGGAAGTGCTCCGGAGCACCCGATGCTATCAATGAATTGAGCGAGAATGTTTATATGCCACTTTAGCTTCCTCTTCTCCTGCCCATCTTTTTCCGACCTGGTGAGCATTTTCTTAGCCTATACCTAGAAGAAATGATTTTTCGAATCCCTACTCATGTTTCTGAGCTCTACCTTGGTTATCTCAAAGTCCTCTACACTGACTTCCTTATGTTCGTCTTTGGGCTTGTAAGAGGTGATCTCGACAACCCACTTTTCAGATCCTTCATCACTATCCAGTTGGGCAGTTGTTTTGAACTTCTTTTGCTTTGGGCCTTTCTCTGTGTACTTAACTACCATGTCCTGAATTGGGATGGTCACGGGGATGAAACTCCATTTTTTGCAAACTGAAGTGGTTAGCCACTTAGGAGTTGCACTCGAACTGGTTGTTCCTCCAATCACCTTAGGGGGTGGTGTCATGGCTACGGTAACTGCATGAGAATCCATGGTGTTGACAATCTCACTGTCAAGATCCTCAACTTCAAATGTCTGAGCATCAAGAATTTTATCCTTTGCCTCTGTATCTTTGGTCTGATCCATTCTTTTTTGCACAGCACTTCATGACCTGGTATGTCGAGGAGCAGAGAAGTCCAGAGCCGAATTGGGCTTGTGCCTAATGTGAGATGGCTTTTTATCCTTACCTGCATGAACATGCATAAAAGTGAGATTAGAAAAACACTTTGGTGAACGCAGAGTAACCTCACTATTTTTCGTGGAGTTAGGCTTGACGCCTAATCTCACTGCTCTCTTCCTGCCAACCCATTCTGCGGTTCTCTCCAATACCCTTTTTGTTTTTAGCTCTTCCACATCCCAGCTGATACATGATACTTCGGTTTCAGCTTGGTCTAAGTATCCGGGTTCAAAAAGCTCTGGATAATCTTCTTCAAGCTCATTTATGTCGAGCTTCACCTACAGTGAAATTACTTGCTCCAACACCATCCTCATGTTTGCCCTCTTGAACACCTCGAGTTCATCATTGCAATCTTCCCAGAAGTCTTCTAGATGTGGAATTGGTAGGTACAGCATCAGACCGAGACTTCGTGAGAAACCTTTATTGTGAAAGCCTTTTCTTTCGTGATATAATGGAAAATTGAAGTTTTTCAAGTCGGCTCCAATGCTTAAAGCATTCGACATTGAACTGCAGGATAAACTACCCAACTGAATAGGAAAATGATCCTCCCATTTATCCCTGGTTTGAGCCTTCTTAATCATAGTAGCCAAGAAAATTCTCTTCTGAAAAGATTAACTCTGTCAAGTGTTGTTGAACACTTTTGAACCGTTTGAACTAGGTTCAAAGAGTTCACAGCCTGGAGAAAGATGATATAACACATCACCAAATGCGACCATTAAAGAGAACCGCTGCAAAACACTTTAAGTGAATGTTAGTATAAAAACCTCCTAGACACCTAAGAACCTGCAGAACCTAAGTGAACGCTATGAACTTGCTTCAAAAAGGTTAAATGAGTTTGTAGACGTATAAAAATGACCACATTCCTAAATGAATATTTTATGTTCATTTCTCTATTTGATTAAATCCAATTTAATTAAATTATCCACATTCCTCTATTTAATTAAATAAATTACTCAATTTATTTAAATTAAATTCACTATACCATTTAATGAATAAATCATTTTATTCAATTAAATCCCCCCTATCCACTTTTAATTAAATTCAAATTTAATTAAATAGTTATCCCAAATTGAATAAATCTAATTTATTTAATTTCTCCAAATTGTAACCAAATTGAATGAAAATCATTTAATTCAATTAAATCCTATTATCCCCCCATCCACTTGCAAAATCCCAAACCCCTTCCTAATCCCTTCTAGAATCTTCTAAACACTTCTAATTAACCTAACCCTCCTCTAAATTTTGTCACATCCCTAAGCAAAGGGAAGTCACTTCTCAAATGGCTTAAAGTCTTTGATAACCATTAAAGGTTTTCAACCTTCAACCACCAAAACCATTAAAGTCTTTGAAAACCATTGAAGGCTTCCAACCTTCAACCACTTAATCCCTAAAGTCTCCAATAACTATTAATGGTTAATTCAAACCCTCCCACATGGTTAAAACATTTGTTTTGACTCAACCTCTATCCAACCCAAGGGTCTCATCAGACCATTAATGCTTTGACCATGATTATCTCTTAATCATTTGCACAAAGGTTTATCCTTGGATTAACTCTTAATCCATTGGGTAATCCTAACTTAGACTTGACCCTTAGCCTTTAGATAACCATGAGGTCTTCTCAAGCCTTTAATGCCTCCAACCTCTTCTCTCAACCCAATCCTATGTTGACATTTGTCACCATTTCATTGGTGCCAATTGTGCACATGGATCCCCAACTTTCAAACCTGACCCTTGATTAAACCTTTCTATCTTGACCATCCATTGCCCTGTTTGTGCTATAAATAGAGCTCTCATTCCTCCATTCTTAACAATCATCTTTCAAATTTGAAGCATTACACATGCTCAAATTCTTTCAAGCTTTCATATCATTTATATATGCTCATCATTAAGCCTCTTTTAGATCAGGAATTAGACTAAATATGCATATTTAGAATACTTTCTTTATCATTTAGCTCAATCATAGACTAAATATATCATGTTAGGATAGTATTCATACTAACCTCGTCATCTTATCATCTAGTGTATTGCATTTTAGAATCATACCTAGCTTAATCTCCATTTCATACTAAAATCTATCAAAGCATCTCTCGTTCTCATATTTGCCATCCCTAAACCATTTTGCTCAGTGATCTGAGAGCAAAAACGTTGGTTTGAGGGACATTGTGAGATAGAGAACCATGGGACCCTCCTTGGGAAGCTGAGTAACACTACGTTACTCCATAGCTTGCATCAAGAAGTCCTGTGTGTGTGTGTGGACTAGTATTTAAGTATATTTTCATATATTAAGTTTTATTCGCCCACTTTTCCTGCATACATTTCTGGCGCCCATCGTGGGGCCCGACCCCATATATCAAATCGGTTTTTGAATTTAACCACTTTTGCAGGTCCGCGGGAAAAATGAAGGAGCGCTTTCAATTCACTGTTTAGCGCATCCAGTAAATAGTCTAGCGCATCCAGCTCACTTTTTAGCGTGTTAGCCCTATTATTTAGTGCGTGAAGACATTTTATTAGCACATGACCAAACTAATAATTTCCTGTAGGTCCCGACGCGGGTAAAACTCAGAGTAGCGCATGTAGTAAACAGAATAGCGCATAAGATCCACAGTTCAGCGCTTATAGTCTATCATTCAGCGCGTGCAATTCAAACATTAGCGCATCAAATTCAAAATTTTCCTGCAGGTCTCAGCAAACCCACAGAACAGCGCTTCAAACTTTCGGAATAGCGCATTCGTCGAACAGTGTAGCGCAGGGGAAAATAGTTGTAGCGCATCCTGTCTCTATTGTAGCGCATAAAAGCCTTTTTGTAGCGCATGACAGACAGAGAAAATTTTTAAACCTGTAACCAAAAAAGAAATTTTAGACTTGTGGAAGTCCCCCAAATTCGCTAACAAAATTTTGGTTTACTTGCAGGACCCTAATAATTTTTCTTGCAGGTGGAGCGGGGACGCTTTTCTTTTGTAAATCGATTTCTTTTGTTGACCTCAAAATCGAACATTTACTTTGTTGACCATTTCCCTTTCATAAATTAAAAAATCATTGATTTGTCCGGATAAAAATGAACATCATGTTTTGTGGAGCAACATCTCCCCATAGATTTTAGCAAAATCACTGATTTGAAAGGATAAAATACAATTGATTGCTCTATCTCGAAAGTGGTAGGAATATGCTCTCCCCTTAACTGGGTGATCAAAAATCCAGCCCACTCTTACAGCTTTCATTATTTTAAGCATTTACATCTTTTAGCAGGCCTGCCTTCCCGAGGAGTTGCAATCAACTCTTAAAGCTGTTTATGGCCGGTGTGAAGAGAATGACCTAAGTGGGGAACGACTTTGATGCCAAGAATTCTAACCCACTATAATCAAATGTGGAAAGTGACGAAAGTCCTTTTCAATAGTTGCGCGCAGTGATTAGCCTTCCCCCAGTATCCTCGAGATACGTAAAGCCTTTGTTCTAAAGGTTGGGAAGCCTCCTGAGGGAGTTTATCACTGACGGCCGAACATGAAGCCTGATTAAGAACCATAGAATTAGAAACTTTGAACCGAGTCAGTAACCAAACATTTGTAACATCATAGTGCAAGGGTGGGGAAGAATCCGCCCCCAAGATTACTCACCACATATCTCCTAAGATAACTACTCAACTGTGAAGCAATTCACTTTGAGTTAACTTCTGGCAAAAGACAAAAAAACGGGCGCCCCCTAGGGGGTGACACGGCTGTTTGAGCTGACAGAGTATCGAGACTAGTGGGCTATGATGTTATTTATGACCCTTGAATAAAGAGTCTTTCTGAAGTGTATTACTTGTATCCAAACCTGTTAAAACATTGGGGATTTGAACACATCCTCGTAGAACATACACTTTTTGTTAGATTAGGCAAAATGGTTGTACTTTTTGTGCTGTGCTTGCATTTATTACTTCAGAAAATCCTCCATCGCACTTGAAAAATTCTTAACAAAAATAAAAAATCTCAAGAAAACACTCAAACCGAAAAATCAGGGCAGTCTAGCGCATAAGAACAACATCTTAGCGCATGGAAGACATTTGCTAGCACATCCAAACCTCAAAATAGCACGTGGAGTTAAAACAGTAGCGTTTTATCATCAGGCAAACCAGTATACAATCCCTTAGCGCATCCACAACACAGTCTAGCGCTTTTCAGCAACCTCTTAGCACGTGGGGACCAAAGATTAGCGCATAAAACAAAACAGTTAGCGCTTCACAAGCCCAGTGCAGCGCGTGACATTTTCAAAAAATTCAATATCCATTTTTCAACAGTCCTACTTTTAGCGCGTGGCAGCAACAACCTAGCGCGTAGCATACATACATTAGCGCATTCGCTCAAACAGTTAGCGCTTGTAAAGCCCAGTATAGCGCGTAGAGTTTTCACAGTTAAAACAAAAATTTTCCAAAATCCAAACTTTAGCGCGTATCTAGGGGCAGATTAGCACGTGTGCTCATTCCTCTAGCGCATCAGGTAAATTCAGTAGCGCATGTAAATTCTGTTTTAGCGCGTGGAAGCAACCTCTTAGCACGTGGGGACCAAGGATTAACGCATAAAACAAAACAGTTAGCGCTTCACAAGCCCAGTGCAGCGCGTGACATTTTCAAAAAATTCAATATCCATTTTTCAACAGTCCTACTTTTAGCGCGTGGCAGCAGCAACCTAGCGCGTAGCATACATACATTAGCGCATTCACTCAAACAGTTAGCGCTTGTCGGGCCCATAGTAGCGCGTATCTTTTTTAAACAAATTTCAAACAGTCCTTACTTTAGCGCGTGGAAGCAACAACTTAGCGCGTGGAAATCACACTTTAGCGCATTCACTCAAACAGTTAGCGCTTGTAAAGCCCAATATAGCACGTAGAGTTTTCATAGTTAAAACACAAATTTTTCAAAATCCAAACTTTAGCGTGTATCTAGGGGCTGATTAGTGCGTATGCTCATTCCTCTAGCGCATCAGGTAAATTCAGTAGCGCATGTAAATTCTGTTTTAGCGCGTGATCCAAGGCCAAAAAACAGAGTCCAAAACTGAAAAATTTTAAAAATTTCAAAAACATCTTAGAAGAATTTTTCATCAAAAATCGTCTTTTATCAAACCAGAGTGACAAAAACAAACTATTAAAAACTTTTCTCAAGCTAAATTTGTGTCAAACAAAGTTGTCCAAATCCAAAACAAATCGCACAATAGAGGATGTCTCTCCTATCATAATCCAGAAAATTTTCATCATCAGTATCATCAAAATCCTTTATCATCTTACGGATTTCTATCTCAAAACACTTGTTTAAAATTCTCAAATCGTCAAATCCAGTTTCTAGATCGGGAAGTTTTTATCCATATCATTTGACACACTTTATCGTGAAGGGGCAGCCTTCACTCTGATAAAGTAAGATTTGAAATTTCCAAAACAAGAATCAACTGAATCCAAACCAATCAAAGGAAATCATTGATTACTCCTGCATGACTAATCCCCTTATTCTGAGAAGAAAGAACCTCTATCGTAACATCACGTTAAAGAAGCGACAACCTAGTTTTTCCAAATTCATCAAGCGAAATAAGTTTTTATACATCAATCGTCAACTCTTCAAATCTCATCGGGTATTCCTTCATCACGTCAAACGTTATATCCAAAACAAATCTAGCGAATTTGACAAGAAACCCTTGAAGACAAGAGCATACTGTCAAAAGTCTGCTTTTAATCAAACCATAAACCGTGGCGGAAAAATCAATCCAGCATTCTTACCCGACGAGTGCATCACATATAACACATCTTGACCAGAACCACCAACGCCCGAGCAACACATCGAGGAGAATTTTGTTCCTTTCATCACTGAAAGTTTCTACTAAAATTCCCGTCACTCGCTCTCAACGAGACAAACAGAGCGAGACACCCGCTGAGTCCAGTATGAATCGAAGATTATCAAATTCTTTTGAAGTTCCACCCACAGAAGAACCTGAAATTACTGAAGCCCTTCTTAGGGAATGTCAAGTAAATCCCGCCTTCCAAAAACTTGTCAAAAAGCTCATGGAAAATGACAAGGAAAAATATCTGTTGATGCTCACAAGCAAGGGCGTTAAACTTCCTGAAGATTTCGACCCAAACGTTTTTCAAACCGGATCTCGGTAATATGCATATCAAGAACAAAACAGAGAAGAAGAAACCCGCATACCTGAGCAACATAACTTTGAACAACACATTCCAGAACAACGCATACCAGAAATGCATATACCTGAGCTAGAAACACCAGAGCAACATATACCATTTACCACTCCTTTTCAGCTGAGAACCAATACCAAGCAAGAACTTTTTCCTCGGCAAGACAATGCACCTTTGATTGCTCTTACTCAACAAATGCAAATGTTGCAAAGGCAAATACAGGATATGCAACAAAGGACAACAGTGCGGTACTCTTTAAATGAAATCTGTCCTTATCCATTTGACAGAAGCTTGAACATGGTGCCTTTTCCTCCAAACTCGGACGTTCCCAAATTTGATAAATATGATGGGAAAAGTGATCCCAGAGATCATGTACGGGAATTTTGCACACTAAGCCTTGAATTCGCTCATGATGACACCTATTTGATGAGGTTATTCCCCAGAAGCTTGGGTGGGCAAACTATGGAATGGTTATCCAAAATTTCGCCACCTGTTAGATCATTTGATGAGCTGGTTAACAAATTGATCACCCACTATTCCTACAACATCCAACATGCCATAACCATGCTAGATGTTTGCAACACCAAACAAAAGAACAGTGAAACATTCATGGCATTCCTTCAATGCTGGAGATGCATGGTCTCCAGATATCCTCGAGATATTCCGAAAAAAGAGAAAATGGAAATCTTCATTGATAACTTAAATGGCGAAATGAGTTACAGACTCAAACTTCAATGCATACCATCTTTCGCTAAATTGATTGAAAATGGCATTCAAGTAGAAGAAGCATGTGTCAAAAAGGGAACACTCAAATTCTACAAGGAAGGAACAAACTCATCAAACTACAATAATCAAAACAACACCGACTTTGACAAATCTCGATTTTGGACTCGAAACAAGAACGAAGGCAACAACGAATCACATGATCCCAAATCTAAACAACCAGTGCTTGCTTTATCTGGAAATCCTCAGAACACGAAAAATCTTAAAAATGCTGCACCTAATGCTAACACACATGCACCAAACAATGATCAAGGACAACTTAACATGAATAACACCAATGATATTCAAAGCAAGAACATGAATCCAGGACCTAACAACAATTCACGCAACACGAACAATTTCCAAAAGCGTATCTTCACACCACTGGGACAATCACTAGAATCTGCATTCAGAGAACTTTTGGCAAACAAGATTCTTTCTTTACCGCCACTCAACAATTATGAACCCCCAATCAAACCACCTTGGTGGAATGATTCACACTATTGTGATTTCCATCGCAACAAGGGTCATAGAACAAATGAATGCATGAGATTGAAACACATAGTCCAGGACATGATTGATCGAGGTGACTTAACGGTTGATGGTCTCAAAACAAATGGTGATCACGGAGCCTTTAAAAATCCTCTCCCAAATTACAACAAGGATGGAGCATCCACTTCAGATGATACACGCGGAGCTCGTATTAATCACATCTACAACAACACCATCAACCACATATCAGCTGAAGATCATCAAATCAATGTCATCACCATCCGAGATCAGCGTAATCATGAATCTGTCAATGTAACAACCCGAACTCAGAAATATGTCTTGAAAGGACATACTGCACCTACAACCGCCACACCAAAAATCTAATATGACTTGGTTAGCCAACTACGCAAGACTCCAGCTCAGATATCTATCCTGGAATTATTGAAACTATCACCTAAGCATAAAGACATATTGGAGCAAGCACTATTGGAAACAAATGTACCTCAAAATCTGGATACAGACAGATTTCAAGCCATGGTCGCCCATATGACAGGACCTCATAACCTCACCTTCTCCGAGCATGATAATACTTCCTTGATCCATCCACATAATACTCCACTCCATATTGAAGTCATTGTTTGCAAACACCGAGTCAAAAGACTTTTAATAGATGGAGGAGCCGACCTTAATATATGTACTTTAAAGCTTATCCGTGCATTAGGCTTCTCAGAAGAATCTATTGACCCTTGCAAGAAAATTACCATAAAAGCATATGATGATGAAGAAAGGTCCTCTAAAGGCACAGTGATATTACCTATTCAAGTCGGCCCAGTACAAAAGGATACTATTTGTCAAGTCTTAGATATTGATCTAACCTAGAATATCTTATTAGGACGACCCTGGACACATGAAATGCAAGCAGTACCTTCAACATATCACCAGTGTGTCAAGTTTCCTTATGATGGACAAGAAATCTCCATATCTGCTGATCACAATCCATTTCAACATTGCAATGCAATGGGGGCAGCCCAGGACAGTTTGGTTCCTTATAATAGAGAAAAGCAACAATCTTCAACATCAGATCCACAAACAGCAAAATCCAACTCCTTATGGGGAGACTTCAACCAGAAAATGCAAATCAAAGACCAAGGTATAGGAGAATACACTTTGGAGCCTTTATGTTTGGCAAAATTGCCGACCTCACCTAGATCGCATGGTTTGCCTACTACATCAACACAACTGGCTACTCAGCCCATCACTAAATTTGATGGTACCTTCATCCAATTAGGTACTCTAGCACATGAATCAGAAGACAAAGATGTTCTTAGCTGGTTATACAAAGATGAAGAAGAAAATCATAGAGCAGCCGTAGCGTCCTAAAATTGCGACACTTGCAATTTCGACTGCATTTGGGTCTTCACGATGGCGATGCAACACGAAACCTGAATGGAGACCTCGAAACTTGTTCATGACACCAAAAACGACATTTCTCAGCACCCTGGCCTGATCCTCCTTGCACCCTGCTGCCCCTGGAGGTGGGACCATGGCGCTCAGCGCCCTGGTCCTTCAGGACTAGGGCGCCCAGCGCCCTGGTCCCCCAGGACCATGGCGACCAGCGCCCTGGTCCCTGGCCCTATTTTGGGCCCAGTCTCTTATGGGGCTTTGGGTCTTTAAGTTTGCAAATTGGAAAATAATTTTTCCTGGTCGGCCTAAGGTCGGGAAAATCAGTCTTTTAACCCTAATTGGCAAGTATATAAACTACATTTCCTCTCTCAAAAAGGGAGGAGGACATAGATGGAAAAAAGGCGAAAGCATTATTCAAACATTCAAACATTCAAGCATTCAAGCATTCCTTCAAGCAATTGAGCATTCTAAGTCTCCATTCAAGGCTAGGTGTTGCATTCAAGACAAGGATTCAACCATTGAAGAGGAGATCACATACAACACATTACATGCTACATACATTACACCTTCGCATGTAAGAATACAAACATTCTTACAACAAGGTATCAGTACTTGTTTACATTACAAACATTTACATTTACAACATTCTCATTTCTTGGTTAATTCCAAAACCGGGGTTTGACCTAAAGGCAAACCCCTCATCCCTAACCCCTCAATCGTCCTCTCTTTTCTGTGTGTAGGTTGCAGGTACGCGGCTATAATTGAAGATCTGGAATCCTTGTGTAGAGACGAACAGATCCACCTTCGTTTCGCGGATTTTTCGGAGGACCGTGTGCACGCCGGGCGCCATCGTCCCGTCAACTTTCGCTCAAATTTGCAGAACAGCACCGTCTCGACATTTTACTGCTAATTCCAGGTCCACAGCTTCATCCTATATCCCTATCTCTATTTATAAGCGAATATTTCCCACTTTACATGCATTCCTAGTTCAATCTTTCTATCTACATTCTTTACAAAAGAGGGTATCCTTGATGTCTTACCCCTTGAAACTCATCTAGAATCCAATCTTGCATTGCGTGGGATTGGATCTTGTGGGTTTCAACCCCTCTTTTGAATGTAAAGTCTCTCCTAAGTGAAAACCATCAACCCTAGTGACTCTCCCTTCTCTCTCCTTGGAGTTGGGGAGGGGGGAACAACTAGGGTGCAATTTTTCCGCTTTACATTTTGGTGAGCCCGACATGAACATCCTCATTCTGATTATTCATGGTTAGATCTGAAAAATTTGCTTCCTTAATTACATTTTCATGTTTGATCTTTTGCAAATTTTAGAGGTTGATTGCATAAAAAACCCTAAAATTTTCTTTTTAGTAATTAAACTTGTGAAATGTTTAATTGTTAATGCTTGTTTCAGATCTACCCTTCTATTGCAAATTATCAATTCATTTTGTTCTTTAATTCTGAAAATTAAGTGGTTAAATGTCAAAACCCTAATTTTTAAAAAACCTTCTTGATTCAACCTTTGACTGATAATTTCACTGATCAAAACACTTCCAAATCGGCTGTAACTTTGGATTCCGCAACAAAATCACAATATCTTTCATCTCTGAAAATTTGGAAAAAAGTTGTGAGGACCGTGTGCACCCCGAGCGCCATCGTCCCCGACATTTTTTCCGAAATTTTGGGAGCTAGATCTTACTGTATTTTTCTGCTAAAATCCAGAATTTTGGCTGATTTTATCAATTTTAACACTTTCAAAATTAAGGTCAAAGTTGGTCTAGCGATTGCTTGGATTGAGGCTTCTAATCATTCAAAAATTGTTGAAATTAAAATTTTTATCAAAATTGTGTTTCTTACAGTCCTAAATCGGAAAAGTGTGTTAGCATTCATTCAAAATTTCAGTGTTTTATTCAAATTTTTGCAGTTTGTGACTTTTGAAATTAAGTGTTTAATTGCAACAACTTTGATTTCCACTTTCAAATTTGAATTTTGTGTGAAATCGAGTCATTTTTTAAATTTCAAAGCTTACATTGCTTTTAGCATTCCCTCTAAAATCATAAAATTCAAAATTTCAGTTTCCCTCTCTTTTTCAAAATTCAAATTTTACATTTTTCAACAATCTTGGTAGGGTTCAATTTTGAGATTGCAACTTTAATTTGGCCTATCTACAGATCGTAAAATCACTCAATTTTTTCAGATTAGCTTTAAAATCATCATAACTTTCATCCCTGAAAATTTCGAAAAAAGTTGCGAGGACCGTGTGCACTCCGTTCACCACGGTCCCGGACATTTTTTCCGAAATTTCGGGAGATTGTCCTGATTGCATTTAACAGCTTAAATCTAGGAGATTGGCTGGTTTTATTGAAATTTGCTACCTCTAAAATTCAAAATCTTCTCTCTCTCTTTAGTGCATGAGTTTTACAACAATAAGCCCTACTTACACTATTCCCATTAGACGAAGCCTTAGAATTAAGTCCTTCCAAGGTGTAATTACCGAGGAGATGGAACCTAATTTGAATGGCCTTTTTAACGAGGACATGGGTAATTCCTCTAATCCTCTTAATGATGAAGAAGCTCTCCATGAGGTTTCTGTAGAACAACTTTCAAAATTGGATAACCAATTTGATGATTTTCGACAATGGATGTCTCAAGAATACCCTGATAGCGAAGCTCTTTCATTAATTGAGGGTCTAAAGCGTATGGTTCAAAGTGATAAGAATGGAATTGATATTTTGCGTGGTATTGCACACATTGTGGATTCGAATGTGATGCCTATGAAGAGTTGTGCTGAAACCTTAGGTTATACACAACCTCCTACTCAAGTCAATCATTCTATTCCTTTGACAACTCCTATTGCTAGTATACCTACTTTTACATCAAACATAATGACTACTTCAACACAAGACATTCCTCCTATGATCACTAGTCATGGGGGCAATCCCTCTTCTTCAATCAACCCTCTTCCTTCATTCAATCCAACTTCTTCATTCATTCCTTCAATAAGTGTTCCTATTATATCACCACAAATGAACATGACGCAAGGGGGCAATTCATTTAACCCTTCCATTCCTCCTTGTAGTGTTCCTCCTTTCCAATCATCTCCTATGACTAACTATCATAGTGTCCCACCACCTTACTCTCTACCTTCTTTCAATAACATAACACCTCCATCACAATCTAACACGTCTAATATGAACTCTTCGACTGAAGCGACCATTAACAATCTTGCACAAACTATCTCTTCTTTACAACAACAAATTGCTTCTATGAATCAATCTAAGTTTAGTGTGCCCACATTTGATGTTGCGAGCCCACTTTCTCTTGACATTGTTCGAGCTATCCCCCCTAAACATGTTGAAATTCCGCATTTGGAGCTTTATAATGGTAAGGGTGATCCTCTAACACATGTTAAGACCTTTCAAACAATATGTACCGATTTTGCTTATGACCAAAGGTTGCTTGCAAAACTGTTTACTAGAACATTAAGAGATAAAGCCCTACAATGGTATTGCTCGTTGCCTTCCTATTCTATTTCTTCTTTCGAACAACTTGCAAATGCTTTTATTCAACAATTTCAAAACAATATAAGTCCTAAAGTTACTTTGATTGATTTAATGCATTGTAAACAAGGTGTTAAAGAAAAAGTGACCGATTTCATTGGTAGATATAAGCATTTGTATGCTCAGATTTCTTTTCCAGTACCTGACAATGATATTCAAAGAATCTTTATTTCTAATTTACAAAAAGATATTAGAGAAAAACTCCTGTTTTCTGAGTTTACTTCTTTCCAACAGTTGTGCACAACTCTTCACAATTATCAACTGACTGTGAGTCAAATGGAACAAGCAAATCCTATGGCTCCGAGTGATAAGGGTGATAGTAGTCAACAACCATTTGGGAAGTTTAAACCGAACAGAGAGTCCATTAAATTCAATGAAAACATCATCAACAACAATGTGAATGCAGCATCAGGTGTGCCTCCTATTTCTAAGTTTTTCAAGAAAGAAAGAAAGTTTACTCCTTTGAATGAATCATTGCATAGTATTATGAATAAGTTATTGGAACAAAATGTGCTCACTCTCCCTCCTATAAGGCAAATAGATCCTGGAAAGATTAATTCACCCTATTTTGATAACAAATCTTTTTGTCAATTTCATCGTCATCCTGGGCATGATACTGAAAAATGCTTTGCTTTAAAGGGTAAAATTCAAGATTTGATTGATAATAATACTATCTTTGTTTCTAGTGTGAATGATAAAGGCAACACATCTGTAGCTCCTCCTAACCAAAATCTTAAGATTTTTACTGATCCATTGCCTTCTCATACCTCTAATGCGATTGATACTACTGATTCCTCTGTCTCACCTGATGATCTCGTGTCTATGACTCCTAATGTGATTAACTTTGTGGAGCAGCAGAAAATCCCTAAAGAACCTTCCATCACATTTGATTCCAGTGAAACTATCAGGGCACCTGATGGTCCTTTATATATAGTTACAAAAGTCAAGAATACACCTTGCCGTGGAGTGCTTATTGATCCTTCTTGTATGGTTAATGTCATTACTGAAGAATTTCTTTTTACTTTGCAATTGAATCAAGTCATCTATGACGAAACAAATGTGGTTGTGAAACTATTTGATGCATTTTCTTCTCCTGCAATTGGTTCTATTACATTACCTATTGAGGTTCATAACAAATCCCTTGATGTGAGCTTTACTATTATTCCATCGTTCGAACAATTTCGTGTGAAGCTAGGCTATCTTTGGCTATCTTCCATGAAAGCTATTGCTTCTCCTATTCACAAGTGTTTGAAATTTCCCCATAATGGTGAAGTTGTTACTATCATTCATAGTCTCTTTAAACCAGCTGAAAGAACTTCTAGCGTTCCTATTGATTATTTTTGGCCTAAACAATTCCAATCTCTTCCTCTGCGAAGTGATCATCTTTTTAAATCTTATCAAAAGTGGAAAAAAGACATGATCCTATCTCTAAGTGAACCTAGAACACCCAAACTTGACATTCCTATCATTCTTGAGAAGGAAGTTCTTCCTTTGAAAGATAAAACTAATGTCTTTCCTCAAGAAGATTCCCAACCCATTCCTATGAATGTGACTATGCCTATATCTAATAAACTTCTTAAAAGTAGACCTATACCTCCTCGTCATGATGGGCTTGGTCTCCTTCCTAAACCAAATATTCCTCCCTTATATGGAGCAGTTCCTCCTCCTTCCTCTTATGGAGAGAAGAGAGCTTCCTCTTCTCCTATTGTTCAACCTAAGAGACCACAACCTAAACACCCAAGTGATAAGGATGAGAACATTCCTCCTCCTCACTCTCCTAATCTTCCTACTAAGACTAGACGAAATCGTTCTGCACGTGAACGCCGACGAAAGCGTCGTCTTAGAGCTCAGGCAGCTGCTTCTCAAACTTTGCAATCCCCAAAAACACCTTTAGCTAGTATTATTCCATTTTCTCCTCAGCCGACAATTGAGCCGAAATCTCCTAAACATAAGATGCATGATGGTCTTGATCCTGTGCGAGTTAAAGATCCTATTTTTATAAATCTTGATGATGATATAGATGAAAATGTTATTCATGATGAAAATGTTACTCCTGTTCATTCTGATAGTGAATATGAATATGTTGATGTTGATAAACATTTATCTAACGAATTTTCTAAAGCACTTATCCTAGCTCCTAGACAAGAACAATGTGGCTCAGAACATGAACATAGCCCTTGTTTGGATCTTGTGATAGCTCCATCTGCTATGTTGGATGTTCCTCCTCTAGCGTGTTTCCTACCTTCCCGAAATATTGATCAGCAAGATCGGGGGGTAGATGACGTGCTAGACTAGTTTCATTAGCATAGCAGATTCTCCCCTCCTCTCTTTCGTTACTTCTTCTATGTGTTATTCTCATTCTTCTATTTGTTGTCCTTAGTGTTGTCTACTTGAGGACGATGCAAAGCATTGAGATCTCTTTTGGTCTCTCTCATGTTGACTCAAAAGACACATGTGTTCCCTTCTTCTAGGTGACCTTCCTTGATTGGGGAATGAAGAACAATTATGCATACATACATATGATATACATGAATTATCATACAGCATACTGACCCCGAGGAAAGCGAAGTCACCTTGTGCTTTGTGTTTTGTGTCTATTATCCTTGGGCTTATCTCACACTTGGGGGCTAAATCCTTGTGATAACGTGCTCCTTTTTGATATCTTTCTTGCATGACTCATAGTGAGGGAACCTTACTACTGACAGTCATGGTTCTCCCTCGTGATCTTCCCTTTTACTTTGTCAATCGAAGTCGTAAGATCCTTAGTCCACTGGGGGCTTGGTGTATCTTGCCTCCTTGATGTGGTGAAAGTTTTTCAATGTTGTTTCCTTGTACTTTACCAGAAGTATGAGCGTACGCTTATACTCCCGCTAAAGTGGGGGCTAAATGTAGCGTCCTAAAATTGTGACACTTGCAATTTTGACTGCATTTGGGTCTTCACGATGGCGATGCAACATAGAACCTGAATGGAGACCCCGAAACTTGTTCATGACACCAAAAATGACATTTCTCAGCACCCTGGCCTGATCCTCCTTGCACCCTGCTACCCCTGGAGGTGGGACCATGGCGCCCAGCGCCCTGGTCCTTCAGGACTAGGGCACCCAGTGCCCTGGTCCCCCAGGACCATGGCGCCCAACGCCCTGGTCCCTGGCCCTATTTTGGGCCCAGTCTCTTATGGGGCTTCGGGTCTTTAAGTTTGCAAATTGGAAAATAATGTTTCCTGGTTGGCCTAAGGTCGGGAAAATCAGTCTTTTAACCCTAATTAGCAAGTATATAAACTACATTTCCTCTCTCAAAAAGGGAGGAGGACATAGATGGAAAAAAGGCGAAAGCAATATTCAAACATTCAAGCATTCAAGCATTCCTTCAAGCAATTGAGCATTCTAAGTCTCCATTCAAGGCTAGGTGTTGCATTCAAGACAAGGATTCAACCATTGAAGAGGAGATCACATACAACACATTACATGCTACATACATTACACCTTCGCATATAAGAATACAAACATTCTTACAACAAGGTATCAGTACTTGTTTACATTACAAACATTTACATTTACAACATTCTCATTTCTTGGTTAATTCCAAAACCGGGGTTTGACCTAAAGGCAAACCCCTCATCTCTAACCCCCCAATCCTCCTCTCTTTTCTGTGTGTAGGTTGCAGGTACGCGGCTGTAATTGAAGATCTGGAATCCTTGTGCAGAGACGAACAAATCCACCTTCATTTCGCGGATTTTTCGGAGGACCGTGTGCACGCCGGGTGCCATCGTCTCGTCAAATTTTGCTCAAATTTGCAGAACAACACTGTCTTGACATTTTACTGCTAATTCCAGGTCCGCAGCTTCATCCTATATCCCTATCTTTGTTTATAAGCGAATATTTCCCACTTTACATGCATTCCTAGTTCAATCTTTCTATCTACATTCTTTACAAAAGAGGGTATCCTTGATGTCTTACCCCTTGAAACTCATTTAGAATCCAATCTTGCATTGCGTGGGATTGGATCTTGTGGGTTTCAACCCCTCTTTTGAATGTAAAGTCTCTCCTAAGTGAAAACCATCAACCCTAGTGACTCTCCCTTTCTCTCTCCTTGGAGTTGGGGAGGGGAGAACGACTAGGGTTCGATTTTTCCACATTACAGCAGCTGCTCTGGACATTATTCTACCAACACACATGTATGGAAAAGGCTACTCAATCATGAAACAAATGGGATATGGTGGTAAAGGACCTATTGGCAAACGCAAAGAAGGAGTCACTGAACCTATAGATCTTCCTTCACAACCTAGCAGAAACAAAGCAGGATTGGGTTCTAAACTCATGTTCCTATTGAAGCGGCCGCCTCACCTACCTATCAAACCTCAATGGAAGGAAAAGAAAAAGTACAAAGAAGAATCCTGGCAGGAAGCACTTTTTGAATCAGCAGAAACAATCCGCAAGGCACGGGAACGTCAAGATCAGAAGTCACATCAGGAAAAACTTCTAAATCACAAAAAGGCCCTATCTGCAGCGGTAGCTCATATTCAAACACCAATATCTCAAGAACAAATCAAGTCATCTCCAGATACCATTATTTCTCCCCGAGAAAGTACAGTCTATGAACAAATTCAGCAAGTAGAAGACGGATCTGATACAGAATCTATGAAAACCATCAAAATGGTATCCATAATTAAAGATTTGTTTTCACGATACAACACACCTGTTTACAGCACAGACAGAATCTGGGATGATGCCTATGAGACAGATTCAAATGAATATGAATGGGGTACCTGCTCCAATGCTACTACTGATATCCTGGATGATACTGATTCTATATCCCTTTCTCAGGAAGAACATAATGCAAAAGATAGACCTCTTGAATTTGGACCGCAAAATATCTATGACGCTCAGGAAAGTGAATAGAAACATTATGAACAAGTCTATGTGGAAGATGATACCATCGAGGACCTCGACGAAATCCTAAAATTCTTTAAACCCAAAACCCAGCACGATGAAAACTCTATCCTAACACTTACGGTAGCTGAACTTGATCCACCCAACGATTCCTTACCACTTGTCTTTCCTGACCTCATCGATTGGGACGAACCTGAAATAAATGATATACCAATTTTCCCAGATGATGCATCTATTGTCCATTACCTATGTAGCGTAAATCCGGAAACAGGCTCTACCAGTGAACAAAATAATGATATCTGTCAATCAGGGAGTGCCAAGTCTCTCAGTCGCAAAAATGAATCCAATAAAGAATCTAATGCTGAAAACCAGTCAATGGCAGCTCTAGATCATAAAAAAGTAAAAATAAAGGACGCATCGGAGGGTGAAAACTTTTTTAAGGAACCTAACGATGGGAGACTTGACACTCTTCCTGAGCACTTTCATGAGCGATCGCCCATATTGATTGAGCCCACTCAATCAATCAACATTGGTACCACAGAAGCAGCCAGAAATATACATCTTGCAGAATCTCTGACAGAGGAAGAAAAATCGGCATTCATCATCTTCTTTAAAAAATAGCAAATCAACTTTGCTTGGTCATATGCTGATATGCCCGGAGTGGATCCACACTTAATTATGCATCATCTGTCCATCTCTACAAGAGTTAAGCCAGTCAAGCAAAAGCTACGAAAGATGAATCCACAGGTGGCACTCATGGTTAAAACTGAACTAAAGAAACTATTAGACATCGGATTCATCTGACCCATTGACTATGCGGAATGGATTTCCAACATCGTTCCAGTATCAAAACCGGATGGTAGTATCAGAATATGCACTGACTTCAGAGACATCAACAAAGCTTGTCCAAAAGATGACTTTCCTCTGGCAAGTATTGACATAATTGTAGATCTCATAGCAGGTCATGCAATGCTCTCACTAATGGATGGTTTCTCAGGCTATAACCAAATCAAGATAGCTCCTGAAGATCAAGATAAAACAACATTCACCTGTCCTTGGGGGACGTACTGTTGGAATGTTATGCCTTTCGGCTTAAAGAATGCAGGGGCCACTTATCAAAGAGCAATGACCACAATATTCCATGACATGATGCACACATTTATGGAAGATTATGTGGATGACTTACTAGCTAAATCCTTCACCAGAGCAGAACATCTTGGCATCCTAACAAAGATTTTTGATCGATTGGAGAAATTCCAAGTCAGGCTTAACCCTAAGAAGTGTGTCTTCGGGGTTACATCAGGCAAGTTACTAGGCTACATAGTCTCAGCTAAGGGTATTGAAGTTGATCCAGCAAAGATACAAGCCATTATGGAAATGCCACCACCACAGAATATCAGTCAACTCAGATCGCTACAGGGACGACTTCAATCAATCCGGTGATTCATCGCTCAGCTGGCAGATAAAAGTCTACCATTTAACCATTTGCTACACAAAAATGTACCATTCAAATGGGAGGCTAAGTGTGCAGAATCTTTTTATCAAATCAAACAGTACCTGATGAATCCACCAGTTCTAGTACCACCAGTCGCCGGAAAGCCACTTATTCTATATATCTCAACAACAGATATTTCACTGGGGGCATTATTGGCACAAGAAGATCAACAAGGAAAGGAACGCGCCATATACTACATCAGTAGAACATTGAATGGCTATGAGCTCAACTATACATTTATTGAAAAGGCTTGTCTAATAGTGGTCTTTGCATCTCAGAAGTTCCGACATTACATGCTCGCACACACCATCAAGCTAGTTGCAAAAATTGATCCTCTCAAATATCTACTCAGCAAGGCAGCTCTTACAGGCTGATTAGCTAAATGGGTCACGATTCTCAGTGAATTTGACATCCAATACACAGAAAGACGAGCCATCAAAGGACAAGCAATTGCAGATCAGTTGGCCGAAGCACCGCTACCAGGCAAACAAACCATGGAGATCGAATTTCCAGACAAGGACGTTCTTGCTCTTTCCACTAAACAATGGACCCTATACTTTGACGGATCCTACACTCAACATGGTTCAGGGGCTGGCATTCTGTTCATCACTCCTGAAGGACACACTATGCCAAAATCATACAGACTTATGTTTCCATGCACAAATAATGTGGCTGAATATGAAGCACTGGTCATAGGCATCAAAATGGCCGTAGAATGGAAAATCACAGAGTTAAAAGTCTATGGAGACTCACAACTGGTCATTAATCAAATCAATAACAACTATCAGACAAAGGACGACAAGCTACTACCCTACAAGCGAATGGTGGATGACTTCAAACAGTATTTTGTCCACATCACTTTCGAGCAAATACCAAGGTTGAACAACAAAGCAGCCGATGCAATGGCTACAATCGCTTCACTACTACAAATTCCAGAGCAACAAAGTCGTTATGAGTTCCTGGTAGAGCAACTGTTCTCCCCTGCCTATGACCACTCTGAATCCCATGTTATCTATGCCTTGACTGGTTCAGATTCTCCGTTATATGGACCAATATACGACTACCTTAAACATAATATCTTACCCATTGACCAATCCCGTAACCAAAAACATAACTTTATTCGACAAGCTGCCCGTTATACCCTTACCGCTGATACTTTATATCGTCGAGGCCTCGATGGTACTCTTCTTCGTTGCCTTGATCGTAATGATTCCGATTTGGCTTTACACGAGCTTCATGAAGGTATTTGTGGCACACATTCAAGTGGCACTACTCTTGCTAAAAAACTTCTAAGGATGGGATACTACTGGCCTACAATGGAGAAAGATTCATATCACTTTGCCAAGAAATGTCCTAAATTCCAAATTCATGGTAATCTGATACATGCACCAGCGCAGGAATTGCAGCCCTTTACAACATCATGGCCCTTTTGTCAGTGGGGACTGGACCTAGTTGGCAAAATTCATCCGTCCTCTTCAAATGGACACAAGTTCATTATAACAGCCACAAAATACTTTACCAAATGGATAGAAGCAGTTCCCATGACCACGGTGACCGGGAAACAAATTGCCTCTTTTATCCTAAATTATCTGATCTGCAGATATGGTATTCCAAGTTCAATCATCATAGATAATGGATGACCCTTCAAAAATCAAGATGTCCAAGAACTATGTGAAAAATTCAAAATCCAACATAGGTTCTCTACACCATATTACCCACAGGGAAATGGTCAAACAGAAGCATCTAACAAGACAATACTGAAAATCCTCAAGAAAACAGTGAATGATGCAGGCAAAGATTGGCATGTACAACTCAATCTAGCACTTTGGGCATACAGGACCAACATCCGCACACCTACAGGAGTGACACCATACTCATTGGTATATGGATCAGAGGTTATTTTACCCCTGGAGGTAGAGATCCCATCTCTTAGAGTCTCTTTGAAAGGCTTAATCCCAGATGAAGAGTATCAAGTTAATCGTCTACAAGAACTTGAGCTATTAGATGAAAGATGCCAACATGCTTATATTCATCTCAAAGCATATCAGCAACGCATGTGCAGGAGCTACAATCACACGGTCATTCCCCGCAACTTCAAGGTTGGTGACCTAGTCCTTAAAGAAAATCCAAGAAATCAGCAAGATTGAGAAAAGAAAGGGAAATTTGAACCTAACTGGTTGGGTCCCTATGTTATCATATCCGTTTATGGATTAGGTGCTTATCAGCTAACAAATTCTGAAGGAGATGTGCTCGACGAACCAACTAACAACATCCATCTGAAAAGGTACTATACTTAAAGTCGCCTAGTGCACGGAAAAAGCCCAAAACAAACAAAAAAAAAATTAAAAAAAAATCAAAAAAATCAAGAAAAAGCAAAAAAAGCAAAACCAAGGGTGAAAACCTGGTAAACAGGCGCCCTTGTGAACGAACGGCTCCTCTATCTATTTCCATTCCATGTTGTCCATACAAACACTATCGGCCATCGCCCGACACCTAGCCAATATCCATTCAGGACATACTTAGCGTAGTCACTATCCTGATTTTTTTATATATATCCTCCTACCAATCATACACCATGGCTTGGAATCACTGTGTATATTTGCATCAAGAGGCACACTTCGCTAGGGGCATGACAATAGTATTGCAAACACTCCAAGACATCAAGACTAGATGCAAAACTCAACAGCATGACATCCAACAAACAACACTATGCTTCATCGCAAAACCCAAAACAAAGACAATTCACACAAATATCAAGGATGGATGATTTTCTTAAGTACTAAATGTTGCACTATAGCATAAAATCTTAACTAGTTTTGCATTTTGAACTTTGTGCATTATTGGATTCTCTTCCTTGTCTCACTAAATGCTTCATAGCTCGAGATCGTGGGGAGCTTCCAATATTTTCTTAGTCTTCTGTCTAGGAGGCGATCACTTGTACTGTGTGAATACATGCCTCAAGACGTGATACATCCAATATCACTGAAGGCTTGATTCCACTTCACGCATACAAATGATCAAATCTTGTCTGTTTACGCAATACGCACTCAGGTCGTCCTGGTTCAATTATACCTTGACGCTTGTGCTACCTTGCAAAATCAAATATCATGTAAATTTTTCTCAGGTCATTATGGTTCAATTATACCATTATGCTTGTATAAATTTCCAACATATCCTACATAAATCAATGCTCAATGATGATATTTACAAAGAAAGCAAAAATGTGGTTATCTCGGATGGCAAATACAGAACAAGGGATGCTCCAAAAACAATTAGTTGCATATCATTTTACAATTAGTTGCACATCATTTTACAATTAGTTGCATACACATCATTCCATATCATTTAACATCATTTACATATCACGATACATTTAGCAGCATAATAAAACATACATCTCATTTTCAAGATACATCTCACAACATATAAAAGCATACATCTTACATCATATATTTCAACATTACATCATCACATAAAATAAATGCATCCATATCAACACATCACATGATAAAAAATGGTGCCGTATATATATATATATATATATATCTCAAAACTGATCAAAATGTACAAAATGTGTCCACACACTGTGTCCAGTACAACAAATAACAAACTACTCAAAAATACAACAGAGACCCTGTCTCTCAAGTATGACTATCTCCTGACGGAGATGGTCTCGCTCCAGCTGCACCCGCCCCTGGATCTCCAGGAGGGTCCTGTCTCGCTCCAGATACACTAGCCCTTGGATCTCCAGGAGGGTCCTGTCTCGCCGGCCCCGTCACACCTCAGCTCTCAGATCGTGTCCCAATGGTTTGAGATCGACTCGATCTCGACTGTGCAAAGCTCTCCACTCGTCGATCTCTGGGTACTGCAGCCTCATAATGCCCCCTATAATACTCTACCTCCTGCACTCTCCGCGTCAGCTCTCTAAGGGTGTCTCTCATCGGACCACCCGCTGCTGCTCTCTGCACACTCACCAACGCCTCCTCCGCTCGTCCTCGCCGCTCTATCTCCGTATCTCTCTCAGTGGTCAACTGAGAAATCTGCTGCTGATAGGTCAAAATCTGCGCCTGCAGCTGTTGAACGGTAATCTGTAGGGTCCGGATCTGTGCATCCTCCACATGACCTGGCACTCAAACCCGCAGTGGTACCTGTGCTCGAGGAACCCCTCCCACTCGCCCTGTCCTCGGTACTGGAGGTGGGAGTATATCTACCCTCCTCCTCTGTGCTGGTCTAACCATCTCCTCCTCACCCCCCACTGCAGCCAGCACCTCCGTCACTCTCCCCTCTCTCCCGGCTCTGATAGCCAATCCTCCTCTCCCCCTCTCAATCCTCCCCTGTCATACCGCTCTCTCCACACCTCTACCCCCTCGCCTCCCTCTAACTCCTCTACCTCCTCCATCCTCTCCATCATCTCCATCATCTCCCCCATCTCCCTCCTCCCCATCCGAGTCAAATGCTGGCCTCATCTCCTCTGGATCTGAGATCCTAGCCACTGCCCGCGCAGCAAACAAACGGGCGAACTCATCTGTCATCCCGGCACCCTGAATCTCTGGGGCATAGTCCCAGATCTGCCCAGCTATCCCCACAAAATCCTCAATAGCCACCGCACTATCAATAGTCAGCCCCCAATCGGCCACATCCTGCTGCCTCCGTGCATACAAGCATGCTCCCTGAGGAATCCCCTACTGGCGCCCGAACTGTCGCAAAACTCGGGTCACCACAAACCGCTCAATGACGAACGGGGTCCTCCCAATCAAATATCGGGTCATAAAAACAAAGGGCATCTCTAGCCCATCCTCCACCCATACCTCGCAACCTGTATACGGTCTCCAGGTGACCATATCTATATCATCAAAAACCCTCCTCCAATGCTCTAGCTTGCCCAGCTTACGCTGGACAACTAGACCTCTATAACCGTAGGCATATGCTGCACCTACGGGCCTGTCTTTATCTGCCAATGGCCTAGCTACTGGAATGTGCTCCCAGCACCATACCTGTAATAGGGTAACTCCCGCTGACAAGCTATCATAACCGAGGTATACTACCTCGTGTAAACTCCTGTATAAATGAGCCAGCATCGCTGCCCCCATGCAAATCTCCTCCCCTACGTAACCATCTCCTCCAAAACTAGTCCCCATCCCACCGAGAATCCCTTTGACCTGCGATCAGGACAAAGTAATCCCCCAATAAATCCTGCCAGTACAGATGGCAGCGGTGCATACCCCAAATCCAAAAACTCCTGCCAAGGGATCTCATACCCACAAACTGTGTCATCCTGAAAAATGCGGCGCAGTGCCTCTGTGCTGCCCTCCTCTGACTGCTCATAGGGAAGTAGTGCCCCTACTACAGGAATCCCCAAAATCTGGTAGCAATCCTCCGGTGTCACTGTCATCTCTCCTGTGGCAAAATGAAAGGTGTTCGTATCGCTATGCCACCTCTCTGCCAACGTTGTCAAAAGCCCCCGGTTCACAGTGAACCGAGGCATATCCAGAAGTGAGGTCAATCCACATCTCTCTATGATATCCAAATCTGCCTATGACAGTCTCGGTATCAACGTCCACGGTCTCGGAAATCTCTCCCTCGACTGAACAACCCCCAATCGCTCCTGTCAAAACAAACAAAACATATCCAATATCAGTTTCCACATCAACACAAAGATATCAAAATCAAACTTACATCAACAACATGAAACAATTTGCTCATCTACATCAAGTTCAAAAATCTATCATTTCATATCAACTTGTAAAACAACTCAAGTTCTCAAAAACCATATCAAAACTTGTAAAACAACTCAAGTACCAAAATCACATAAACTTGTAAAACAATTCAAGTTTCCCACCCATATCAGCTTGTAACACAACTCAAGTTTCCAACCCATATCGGCTTGTAAAACAACTCAGGCTTTCACATACATTGAACTTGAAACAGAACACGCAACTACATCATTTTGATCAAAACAATAGATTGATATCTATATATAACTTGAAAACTCGCAAATCAAAACAAGTTATACAAACACTCATATTAGGTAAATTCATCAAAAACACGACAGGCAGACCAAACAAATTTTCAACTCGAGCAAAACTGCAAAATTTTTCGGATGTGCTAAAACAGATCTTCAATGCGCTAAATCACCCCCATGCGCTAGGCTGTCTCTCCTACGCGCTAATCTACCTGTTCTATGCACTAGACTCTATCTAAGCGCTAAAATTTTCACCCAATGCGCTACCTAACCCACCCCATGCGCTAGACTCTATCTATGCGCTAATCTATCCCTCCTAGGCGCTACCCGTTTAGCCCTATGCGCTAGGTTATCCCTACACGCTAAACCCCCTTCCTTATGCGCCCCTCTGTGGTCCTTATGCGCTAGGTCAAACCTATGCGCTACCCCATTGACGCGACGCGCTACCTCATACCTCACATGCGCTATTTTCCTTGCACGCGCTAACCTAAAAGTTCCATGCGCTAACCTACAATTTTTGGACGCAACTCCTAAATTTAAACTTGATGCGCTACTTCACACTTCGCATGCGCTAGTGTGGACCTTAGACGCGCTAAAACGTAACACCTGAACTTTGAAATTCAAAAAAATGACCAAAAACGACAAAACAAAAAATCAAAAAGGGGTCAAAAACGTTGACTTACTGGTGGTCCACGCGCTACAGGCCTCCGGTACCTCCGAACGCGCTCGAAATGGTGTCTATGATATGGAATTGGCATTTTTTTCTCCAGAGCAAATTCTCTTTCTTCACAATCAACAAAGCACAAATGAACCTAAATCAACCCCTAAATCCCTTTTATAGGAGGAAAATGAAATTAGGGTTAGCCGTAGAGACCTATAATATGGTCGCGGTCTCCCCTATACCAAAACAGTTGTAACTTATCAGGAGATGAATCAATCTGCACACTTTTTACTTGCACGAAATCATACACATCATACGAACTTCATCAAATTAAATCAAAAATTTTCAAAATTGATTCATCTCCCGAGGGGGCATCACACATCGAATCTGGGGCATCACACATCGAATCTGGGGCACGACTTGCAAATCAAAAGAGCGACACAAAAATTACATTTGATCATAAATCATGATAAAGCATCATTTTCTTTGAAATAACATGTACACACACGTCACTTCAAAGAGGGGCAAAATGTAGACGTATAAAAATGACCACATTCCTAAATGAATATTTTATGTTCATTTCTCTATTTGATTAAATCCAATTTAATTAAATTATCCACATTCCTCTATTTAATTAAATAAATTACTCAATTTATTTAAATTAAATTCACTATACCATTTAATGAATAAATCATTTTATTCAATTAAATCCCCCCTATCCACTTTTAATTAAATTCAAATTTAATTAAATAGTTATCCCAAATTGAATAAATCTAATTTATTTAATTTCTCCAAATTGTAACCAAATTGAATGAAAATCATTTAATTCAATTAAATCCTATTATCCCCCCATCCACTTTCAAAATCCCAAACCCCTTCCTAATCCCTTCTAGAATCTTCTAAACACTTCTAATTAACCTAACCCTCCTCTAAATTTTGTCACATCCCTAAGCAAAGGGAAGTCACTTCTCAAATGGCTTAAAGTCTTTGATAACCATTAAAGGTTTTCAACCTTCAACCACCAAAACCATTAAAGTCTTTGAAAACCATTGAAGGCTTCCAACCTTCAACCACTTAATCCCTAAAGTCTCCAATAACCATTAATGGTTAATTCAAACCCTCCCACATGGTTAAAACATTTGTTTTGACTCAACCTCTATTCAACCCAAGGGTCTCATCAGACCATTAATGCTTTGACCATGATTATCTCTTAATCATTTGCACAAAGGTTTATCCTTGGATTAACTCTTAATCCATTGGGTAATCCTAACTTAGACTTGACCCTTAGCCTTTAGATAACCATGAGGTCTTCTCAAGCCTTTAATGCCTCCAACCTCTTCTCTCAACCCAATCCTATGTTGACACTTGTCACCATTTCATTGGTGCCAATTGTGCACATGGATCCCCAACTTTCAAACCTGGCCCTTGATTAAACCTTTCAATCTTGACCATCCATTGCCCTGTTTGTGCTATAAATAGAGCTCTCATTCCTCCATTCTTAACAATCATCTTTCAAATTTGAAGCATTACACTTATGCTTAAATTCTTTCAAGCTTTCATATCATTTATATATGCTCATCATTTAGCCTCTTTTAGATCAGGAATTAGACTAAATATGCATGTTTAGAATACTTTCTTTATCATTTAGCTCAATCATAGACTAAATATATCATGTTAGGATAGTATTCATACTAACCTCGTCATCTTATCATCTAGTGTATTGCATTTTAGAATCATACCTAGCTTAATCTCCATTTCATACTAAAATCTATCAAAGCATCTCTCGTTCTCATATTTGCCATCCCTAAACCATTTTGCTCAGTGATCTGAGAGCAAAAATGTTGGTTTGAGGGACATTGTGAGATAGAGAACCATGGGACCCTCCTTGGGAAGCTGAGTAACACTACGTTACTCCATAGCTTGCATCAAGAAGTCCTGTGTGTGTGTGTGGACTATTATTTAACTATATTTTCACATATTAAGTTTTATTCGCCCACTTTTCCCGCATACAGAGTTCACGGGGTTCAAACCGACCATTAAAACTTGGCGTTTCAGATTTAAAAACGATGTACAAATGGATTAAGGATTGAACCGAGGAATTCCAAGAAAGATAAGGAATTCAAATAAAATTTTATAGGGTGGTTTACTCCTGTTATTAAGGATGAATGACGAGGTAATAGGTTCATCATTATTAGCTGTAGACTGCCAGGGTGGAATTAGAAATCTGCAACTGGACTAAAGATTTGCAGGAGCTTCAATTGGTCTTATTGCCTAGACTGTAGATTCTTCGAAAATGTTTATCTGGAAGCCATGACGGTAACTCAAGAGATGAGTACCATTGGTGCTATGGAAGAATTGGTATTCTAGATGCAGACGGAAAGTGAGGTTGCTACTTCATTACTTGAGTCATGGATATTGGCCATGAAAACTTTTATGCAGGATTTTAAATCTGCTTTTGATAAGTTTCATTCCTTATTGTCATAAACATTTACTCAATTTTTAATGATAATGAGAAACAAGGGTTATTCTGCATTACTTTGTCATTGTTGGCAAAGGGGGAGTAGTATTTAAAATTTTGGTGAATGTTACCATTTCATGTATACTTTCATGTTACCACTTTGGGGGAGTAGTATATATTGTAATTTCTGCAAAAGGGATAGTGTATATGCTTAGGGGGAGTAATTTTGATTATGACATATTTTTGTTGTAAAAACACTTAGATGTCAAAACTTTCCTAAGTGTTGCCATCAATGCTAAAGGGGGAGATTGTTGGCATTTTGATGATGTTTTGATTGTCATTGATGGACACACACTTTCTTAATGTATGAGTTATGCTCAACCGGTAATTGTTCCAACCGGAATTATGTACTATAGTCTTTAGACTATCATTGTTTTGCAGAAGATGTTTACCAGTCACAAATTGACTGAAGACCTTAAGCGATATGGAGAACCCAAGCGGTATGAAGACCTCAAGCGGTTCGAAGGAACAAAGCGGTAGTTAACATTTTCCAGTTTCATTTTTTTGACAACCGGTAATCGGTATTATTGTAAGAACTGGTATTACTCTGTGATGAGTTACCAACCGGTATTTCTGTGATGAGTTATCATCCACCGACACTTTGGCGGTGATTTTGTGTCATGTTACCAAATGTGTCTAGATGCACTAAACCTAGGAACTTGTAGTTTAATCCTATTGGACCGACATGAAATCAGTTTCCTTTATAAGGACATCATGTCTAGGGTTTGCATACGAGAGAGATGTATGATGTATGAGAAGGTTATAAACGATCTTTGCAGAGAAGATTAGGTTTGTGTGAAGAGATAGAGTGTTGAGATATTGAAGACTGAAGTAATATTGAAATGCATTAACAATGAGCTATCAAGGATCTAACCAAGCATACTGTGCTAGTATCTAGATCACTCACTTGTTAATTACTCATATCTTCGACAAGTCTGAAACCCTTAACCGGGTAGGCCTAGCAAATCCTTTGTAAATTCTCTAACAAGGTGGTTCACAACTGTGGATCTAAAATCCTCTCACAAGGTAGTCTTTAACAGGACTTATCTCCTAACAGAGATCTAGATTCCTAACAGGATCTGTTCTGGTGAAGAACATTGTATGACCTTAACCGGTCTAACCTTAACCAGTCTGGTTTCTATTCTATAGATAGTTACTTGTGAGTTTCTTCTCACCGTGGTTTTTTCCATTTGGGTTTCCACATCAAATATCTTGTGTTATGTTGATTGTGGTTTTGTGGGTGAATGCTTTATTTGCTATTTGGTTTGCATTTATCTTAACCAGTTTATTAGTGAATCTGTTATACCTATTATCTACTAAAATGTTTAGAAGTTTGAGTATAGTATTTTTTGGTATAATAATTCATGCCCCCTCTTAGTATTCATCATGGAGAGCGGCTAATGGCTTTCCATTATGGAACAAATTCCACCATATTGATCCGTTCTCGACAATATGCCCCTGTATAGTGCCATTCACTTTGATATGTACCAAGTGCTTCACCTATTCCCAAGCCTTCCATAAGGACTTAAAGACATCAGAACTAGCCGGGGATACCTCAATCTGTCCAAGAAGAAGGTCAAGAATGGGGAGATCTTTCCATTTCTTGGCTTTCTTAGGGACTGAGGATGCAATATTATTTCTTATAAAAACTTTCCATGGCTCATTACCTTCCATGGCCTTAAGAATCCACTTGGAGGCGAGGGCAATGCCCTGTAATTTCACGTCTTTCAACCCCATCCCACCAAATAGTTTATGCATAGTGCACCACTCCCATTTCACTGCATGCTACTTCCTAGTACCCTTTCCATCTGACCATAGGAATTCCCTAATCTTCTTCTGAACATGATTGAATTGGTAATTCCTAAAGAGCCAAGCTGATGAGAAATAGATATTATATGAGGCCAATATTTTTTGACACACCTGAAACCTTCCAGCCAAGGAGAGAAAGTTCTTGTTGCATTTGGAGAGCTTCTTATCAATCTTATTCCTTACCCATTCCCACATTTCTTTTAGATTTGGAAGAACAAAGAAAGGGATACCTAGGTATTTTACAATCTAAGTAGGGCCCAACCAATTGAGAGAGAGTTTTGAAAGCCAACTCGGGGGGTTGTCATCCCAACCAAGGAGATGGGATTTGTGCATAGAAATCTTACTACCGGAGGCTAGGCAAAATAGATCAATATTTTTCAGCAGAGCAACAAGGTTTTCTTCCTCAAGCTTAATTAATATTGTAGTGTCATCAGTAAATTGGACATTAAAAATTTCCTTTTTGTTAGGTAAGGATATACCCTTAACAGGGGGAGTGATAGAGGAGTCCTTAAGTAAGTAAAACATTGCATCAACAACTAGGACAAATAGGGTTGGGGCTAGAGGACATCCTTGTCTGATGGATCTAGTTAGTGTAAAATTGGAGGACCTTATCCCATTTACTTCAACAGAAGCATTGGCATCACATAATAGAGTTTTGACCATATTTTAAAATCCAGGGGGGAAGCCTAATGATTGAAGCATTTGAATGATATAATCCCATTCTATCCTATCATAGGCTTTCTCAAAGTCTATGAGTAACATGGCTCCATTTTGTCCTAATTGTTTAGCCCAGTGGAGCGATTCCCAACAGGTAATTAGGTTTTCCAGAATATAGCGTCCTTTAACAAACCCTGTTTGAGTAATACTGATAATCTTAGGCAGGATTTTCTCCAATCTGCATGCAATCAACTTAGCTAAGATTTTGTATGACACATTCAACAGTGTAATAGGCCTCCAGTTTTTAAGTAGGGTTCTGTCACCTTCTTTAGGAATAAGCTTGATGAGACCTTGATTAATGTTTTTTCCCAAGGTTCCAATGTGTATAGCCTCAGTGTAAGGGGAATGAAGGTCATTAACAATCCATTCAATATTTTCTTTATAAAATTCTACCGGAAACCCATCAGGACCAGGGGATTTATCATTACTGAGGGCCAATATAGCTTTCCTGATTTCTTCTTTTGAAATAGCCATTTCAAGCATCCTACTATCCTCCTTATCAATAAGTTTGGGGACCAAAGACATGACTATCTTTCTGGCATTTTCCTGTTCCTCCCTAACTGGTTCAGCAGAGAACAAATCCTTGTAGAACTGAGCAAAGCACTCAAGAATTCCAATTGGTTTAGAGAGGTTCTTATTTTGCTCCCATATGGTGTCTATTTTCTCTCTTTCTTGTTTCATCTTAAGAAGCTGGAAGAAGAATTTAGACCTTCGATCTCTAGTATCCAACCAATTTAATTTAGCCCTAGTTCTCCACCCTTTGATTTTCTAGTTTTGCAATCTTCTAAGATCAGCCTTGGCCCTAATAAGCTGATTGGTGGGTGTTACATTCTCAGGATCCCCTTGAAGGTCCACCTTAGCCACTTGGAGGGCACTATGCAGTTGTAACTCAGAGGCTCTAGCATCCTTAGCCTTCTTTTTACCCACAACCTGGTAGAGTGGGGTACATGTTTTAACATTCTGGTTCAATCTGCCAATGTTGGAAATTTGGCTATTACCGTATTTATTAAACATTCTGACAAGACACAGGGCACATTTCAGGTCCTCATCCATTAGTAGATTAGTGTTCATTCTAAAGTTTGAGCTAGGGTTTCTAAATAAATATTAAGCTAAATAATTTAATAAAGATGCAATAACTAATATGCAAATATTCTAAATAAAAAATCTTAATGAACCTAGAGCAAAAACAACATGATAACAATATATTCTCTAGGATCCTTGAATGAGAGATGAAGACTGAATTTATAGAAAATTCAGAAAGAAACCAACGACTGAGATCAAATGTTAATGAGTGGTCAAGATTTTCCAAGAGGAAGCACAATCCAAGTGAACTGATGTGATTGGCTTCTTTTCTCAGTTTTAAGGAAATTGAACTAAAATTAAGATAAAATAAGAAAAAAAAAAACTGATTTTGTTGGCATTTTTTATGATTATGTTGTGATTGTCATTGATGGACACACACTTTCTATGAGATCACTTTTTGAATGTATTAACTATGCTCAACTGATATTTGTTCCAAACCGGTATTATGCTGTAGTCTTTAGACTATCGATGTTATGCAGAAAGTGTTTACCGATCTCAAGTAGTATGAAGACCCAAGCGGCATGAAGAGCTCAAGCGGTTTGAGGATCTCAAGCGAAGCAGAGCAAAGGAACTAGAAGCGACAATTATCATTTTCCTAGTCTTCATTTTTGTCAACTGGTAATCTGTTTTATAATTGAACCGGTATTACTCTGTGTTACCAACCGGTAACGAGTAAAGTTGTATAAATTGGTAATAATCTATGATTAGTTACCAACCGGTATATTTTTTGTGATGTGTTACCTTTCCACCGACACTTTGACGGTGATTTTGTGCCGTGTTACCAAATGTGTCTAGATACAATGAACCTAGGAACTTGCAATGTAATCCTATTGGACCAACATGAAATCAGATTCCTTTTAAGGACATCATGTCTAGGGTTTTGGAAGTGAGTAGCTGTTAGGTTTTTGGTGGTTGACGAAGTTCTTGTATGTGCGATCTTAACTGAGAAGATCAAGTCTATGTGCTGTAACAGAGTGTGGATTTACTGAAGTCTGAAGTAACGTTGAAATGCATTAGCAATGAGCTACCATGGATCTAATCAAGAAGACTGTGCCATTTGCTAGACCATGCACTTGTTGATTACTCACATTTTTGACAAGTCAGAAACCCTTAACCGGGTACGCCCTGAAAAGCCTTTGTAAATCCTCTAACAAGGTGATTCACATCTATGGATCTGAAATCCTCTCACAAGGTAGTCTTAACTTATCTCCTAACAAAGATTGAGATTCCTAACAGGATCTATTTTGGTAAAGAACATTGTATGACCTTAACCGGTCTGGTTACTATTTTGCAGATAGTTACTTGTGAGTTTCATCTCATCGTGGTTTTTTCCATTTGGGTTTCCACATCAAAATCTCTTGTGTTATGTTGATTGTGCTTCTGTGGGTGAATGCCTTATTTGCTGTTTGGTTTGCATGTGTGTTAACTGGTGTGTTTACAAAAGTGTTTTACCGGTTTACTGCTAGATTGAATAATTGTTTAAGTACAGTAATTTTTTGTATACTAATTCACCCCCCCTCTTAGTATTCATCAATTGGTATCAGAGCCAACCTTTCTATAAATCTAACCACTCGGAAAGAGATATGGGGGAATATACTGTGAGGGAACTTACTCATCGGCTCACTCAGATTGAGAAAGCCTATGATGAACTCAAAGTCAAGTACAAGGCCTCTATGGCAAAAAGAAGAGAGCATGTTGAAAAACTGATGGAGCTAACTGAAAATAGTTCTTTTGACGAAGCGGACATGGAAGCCCTAGTTCATGAAGTTGAAAAATTAAATGAGTCCAATGCCAACCTAAGAAGGGAACTTGAAGGACTGACTATTTGAATGTGTCAAGAGCTTGAGAATCGGAGGAAAGCTGAAGATCTGGCAAAAGATCAAGATCATGAGATCTCCAAGCTGAAGCAAGAGATTAGTGCACTTACCACTCATCTTCATGAAAATAAAATTGAAAAGGAAGAAATACAACGTGAACTACACATGGTTGTTTCTGAGAATGCAACCTTAAAGGAATCCAATGCTGCTATTACCAAAGAACTTACTGAGTCAAAGGAAATACTTGCCAAATTCAATAAGAGCACTGTCAAGCTAGAGCAGAAGCTTGAATAAACTAAACGGGTAAAGAATACCAATTGACTTGGTTTCTCTGATTATGAGGAAGGTGAGACCTCTGGAACAAAAGATGGAGCATCAAAGAAACAATCGATACCAAAGGATAAAGGTAAGAAAAAGTTCAAACCTGTTTGCTTTAATTGTCTCAAGGAAGGACACATTGCCAATGTATGTAGAAGTAAGGCTTACAATAATTTTCCTTATTTTCTAAATGATAAGCCTAGACCCAATAGATTCAATGGTAATTGTTATGCATGCAACAAGTTTGGGCATAGAGCATTTGAATGCAGGCCTGTCATGCACAACACCGGAAAGTATACTCAAAGGAGTCAAGGAGTGTTTTCTGAACCTTCTGGGAACCGGAACCCAAACTGGTTTAATACCTATAATCATTAGTCTGGAAGTGGTGGATATCAAGCGACAACCAGATGGAGAGAAACCTATTTGATCTGTCATGGTCATGGTCACACTGCTGCAACATGCAGAAGGAAGAATGGAAACATGAAGAATGCACCTTGGAGATCACCTGGAATGATTTGCTATCATTGCAACAAACCGGGTCATACAACAAGATTCTACAGAACAAGAAAGAATATATCATATGATATACAGGTCACTCCGGAAGGAAAGATTGATGTCGAAACTGTTCAAGCAGATATGAAGAAAACCTGGAAGAAAAAGCTAGAAGAAGTGATTCAAGAAGAACCGGTTTCTGCACCTAGTGTGGAAGTCACTGAACCGACAAATTAAGCATCAGAAAAGCTTAGGGGGAGAAAATGGTGAAATGTTTCGAACCCTCAGTTTACACCGGTAAAAGACCTTAACCAGTATGTGATACCTATCAATTGGTAGAAGACCAGAAACGGTAAAAGGCAAATTAGGGTTTACGCCCTAATAGTGGAGCATTTATTATGGTAGGTGAAGAACTTGTTTAAAATAATTTTTCAAGTCATTTTTCACTTATCAATTCTCGAGCGAAGAAGTTTTTAAGCACTTAGCGAAGAAAAGTGATTTGGATTGCGATTCGGAGAATTTTCAGGACCTTGAGGAAAAATCAGAAGCTAATATCAATCGATCAAGTGTAGAACACAAAGTGGTATTTCAACAATCGAAGGAGTGTGTGGCGAAGTACAATTTGCAAGCCCTAAATTTTGATTTACGAAGGTATTTTTCAAATTTCTCTGTTTATCATGGCTTCCGCATCACACTCTAGCTCTAGTGCACCCGTTGATTCAATAGACTTCATTCAACGGAAGGAAAAATATAATGCCCTATCTCAAATACCCGCTAGTGTCATAAGAAGGCATTTCTGATTACATTGACTGTAAAATTGAAGACCTAGGATCTTTGATGATTCATTCTTAGTTGAGTTTGTTCTGCGGGAAGGACAAGAAGATTAAACCAGAATTTAGCATCTTGGAAAAGAAGAAGCTTCACAATGCAGTCTATTTCCTTGAAGAGTTTTCAGATGATCACATCCGCATCATTTTGAGCAGAGTGCATGGTGATAAAATGTACTTAGAGCAGATGCATGACATCACACTGAAAATGATTCATGCGGTCACTGGTTTCTATAATGTCGGTGAAGTGCCAGCCCTAAGGAAGATCAGCAAGATGGAAATGACCAAGCTCACCGGTTCTATGAGCGACCAACAGGGTATGACCATCAATCCCATCAAGGATGATCTGGTCAAATATGCTTGCATGGTAATAGGTTATCGAACATTTTATGTTAGTAGGATCAACTCTGTCTCTGCTGGAGCGGTAAATCCTGCCTACTAGATGATCATGGAAGATGCATCATTTGACTTATGCACCTGTATACAAAGGCAACTTTTGGTGAACCTGAAGTTGATTAAATAGGACGATACCTTGAGATTTAAGTTTGGACAACTATTGGTTGGGTTGTTCTTCTACTTCCAAGGTTACTTCCTAGGAGTCAGAGATATTCAGTGGTCTGTCGACCAACCAGTTACAAAGCAAATCAAGGAAAGCCTTCAAGTGGTTGGAACCGGTTATCCAGAAGTTCTGAACAAATACTTTGATGAGTTCAGATGCAAGCTGAGCCAAAGAGTGAGAATATCAGGAGATATTGTCAAGAAATATGAAGATGACATCTGCTTCACCATCAAAGTTGATGAGTGCATAATGGAGGCGGTTGAGCCAAGACATGAAGTGGAACCCATGGGATATGAGGTAATGTATGACATGCTAGATGGGTATGCCTCTACCCTACTCGCCTCGCCCCTCAATCCAAAGGCAAAGAGAACCGACACCTATTTGGAAAGGGTTACACCGGTTGAAGAACCCTTAGTAAAGAAGGGAAAGGCAGTGCCTTCAACATCGACACTGGTTACTGCAGCCAGTCCCAAAGTGACCAAGCGGTCACCAGCAAAGAAGAAACCAAAAGCTACACTCGCCAAAGTCTTTGAGAGAAATTGGAAAACAAAAGATAACACATCGGACTCAGAGGACACTATGTTTGAAGATCATCCTAAGAAGACTAGGCAAACGAGGAAGAAGAAAAAAGCATCCAACAATGAACCGGCAACATCTGCACCGGTAAATATTCACGTTTCCTCCTATAAACCTTTGTCACATTGTCAAAGGACTATCAAAAATCTTAGAAGAAAATTACTTAGTGATTTAAAAGAATATTTTGATGATTTCAATGACAATGAGAAAGAGGAAGTGGAACAGGAAGTCATTCAATACTTATGTATTAATGACTGGTCACCCTCAGAAATTAGATCTGAGGTACCCGATTCTTTGTATAATTCTTTAGATAACAAATGGCGCATTGCCATAGAGAAGGAATAAGAAATAAGAGAGGAAGTGTTTGCACAATACTTTCTTGATGTGTCTAATTCAGAACTTTATGAAGTTTTGGACAAATACAAAGGCCTCTTCTTTATGCGAAGAAGGAGACTCTTGTTGCTAGAAGGAAAAGCTCTTGAAGTGACTAAATATACCCACTCCCTTGATCAATCTTCTCTAAGGTTGCACCAAGTGGCAGAAGCCAATAGGAAAGCTGAGCAAGAACCGGAAATCAATCAACCAGATGAAGCGTATGACAATGAAGGAGTACCGGTCACTGATCAAATGGAACCCATTGATGTTGATGCCTTGAATGATGAAGATGTTACTCCGGGTACATCAACAGAAGTGACAAGATAGGAAAAACAGGAAGAGGAAGAGAAGAAGCAACAATAAGTAGAAAAGAAGAAACAGGCAGATGAAGAAGAAAAGAGCAAAGAAGAAGAAAAGTGGAAATAGGAAGAGGACAAGAGAAAAGAAGAGGAAAATAAGAAACAAGAGAAGGAAGCAAAAAAGAAACGAAAGGAAGAAGAAAAGAGAAAAGAGGAAGAGAAGAAGAAGAAGGAAGCAGAACAGGAAGAAGAAAAGAAACAGGCAGAGGAGAAGAGAAAGGCATAGGAGAAGAGAAAGGAAGAGGAGAAGAGGAAGCAGGAAGAGGATAAGAGAAAAGAAGAGGAGAAGAAGAAGAAGGATGAGGATGAAGAGAAGTAGAAAGAAGAAGAAGAGAAATGAAAAACAGAGGAAGAGGAGAAAAAGAAGGCAGAAGAAGAAAAGCTAAGAGAAAAAGAGAAGGAGGAAGCAACACAAAGCACTCAAGTGGAGACTCCAAAGGCAACCGGTAGTCAAGCCAGACTGGCTGACATTACCAGTCTCATTGATCTCCAATCTGCAAATGAATAAGAGCTGCTGCAGAGCATTAAGCTTGCTCAAGAACGCTTGGAGGTGATAAGGAGGAAGAAGGAGCAAGACATGATCCAAGCTGCGGTGGACACTCTTACTGGTTTGATACCCAGTACCAACCTCCCTAGTACCGATTCCTCTCTGGCCCAACTGAAACTCTTATGCATAGTTGTGGAGGACTAGGTCCAAAGCTTGGAAGAGGTTGCTGAAGCAAATGCCAAGAAGGAGAATCAAAAGGCTTTGAACACTGCCTTGGTGAAAAAGTTACATGAGCTCCGGTCCGATCTGCAGAAGGCATAGAAGGACATCAGAGATGCAATGGATGAGAGGAAATTACTGCTAAGTAATATATGTCAACCCCATCTATTCTATGATGATGTACTTGCTCAGAAAGACAAACTGCAATCTGATATGCAGTCATTCATAAGCACTTTCAAGATGCCCTATGATTCCTTCACCACATATGGGCAAACCACTCACCGGTTTCAACTCTAGTCTGTAAAAATAGAGGCAAAGATAATCAACTGGACATGAAATTTGCAAGAACTTCAACTAGTCCTGCTGCCAAGACTGCAAATTCTTCAGAAATGCTATCTCAATCTGGATGCCCTAACGGTCACTCAAGAGATGAGTACCTTGGATGCCATGGAAGGACAAGTCTATCAGATGCAAACGGAGAATGAGGTTTCTACCTCATTTCTTGAGTCATGGTCCTTACCCATGAAGAAAATTATGTAGGACTTTAGATATGTTTTTGACAAGTTTCACTCTTTATTGTCATAAACACTTTTTTAGCTAATAGAAACAGGGGGTTTTTCAGCTATATTTTGTCATTGTTGGCAAAGGCGGAGAAGTATTCTGGTATTGAAAATTTTGATGCATGCTATGTATACTTTCTTGTTTGTCTCTATAAGGGAGTAGCATACATTGTATTTTCTGCAAAGGGATAGTGTATATGCTTAGGGGGAGTATTTTTTATTATGACATATTTTTTTTGTAAAACACTTAGATGTCAAAATGTTTCCTAAGTGTTGCCATCAATGCCAAAGGGGGAGATTGTTGGCATTTTTGATGATTATGTTGTGATTATCATTGATGGACACACACTTGCTATGAGATCACTTTTTGAATGTATGAACTATGCTCAACTGGTATTTGTTACAAACTGGTATTATGTTGTAGTCTTTAGACTATCGATGTTATGCAGAAAGTGTTTACTGATCTCAAGCAGTATGAAGACCCAAGTGGCATGAAGAGCTCAAGCGGTTTGAGGATCTCAAGCAGAGCGGAGCAAAGGAACTAGAAGCCGCAGTAATCATTTTCCCAGTCTTCATTTTTGTGAACCGGTAATCTGTTTTATAATTGAACCGGTATTACTCTATGTTACCAACCGGTAACTGATAAAGTTGTATAAACCGGTAATACTCTGTGATGAGTTACCAACCGGTATATTTTTGTGATGTATTACCATCCACCGACACTTTGACGGTGATTTTGTGCCGTGTTACCAAATGTGTCTAGATACAATGAACCTAGGAACTTGCAATGTAATCCTATTGGGCTGACATGAAATCAGATTCCTTTTAAGGACATCATGTCTAGGGTTTTGGAAGTGAGTAGCTGCTAGGTTTTTGGTGGTTGACGAAGTTCTTGTATGTGCGATCTTAACTGAGAAGATCAAGTCTGTGTGCTGTAACAGAGTGTGGATTTACTGAAGACTGAAGTAATGCTATAATGTATTAGCAATGAGCTACCATGGATCTAATCAAGCAGACTGTGCCATTTGCTAGATCATTCACTTGTTGATTACTCACATTTTTGACAAGTCAGAAAACCTTAACTGGGTAGGCCCTGAAAAGCCTTTGTAAATCCTCTAACAAGGCGATTCACATCTGTAGATCTGAAATCCTCTCACAAGGTAGTCTTTAATCGGACTTATATCCTAACAGATATTGAGATTCCTTACAGGATATGTTCTGGTAAAGAACATTGTATGACCTTAACCGGTCTGGTTACTATTCTGCAGATAGTTACTTGTGAGTTTCATCTCACCGTGGTTTTTCCCATTTGGGTTTCCACATCAAAATCTCTTATGTTATGGTGATTGTGCTTCTATGGGTGAATGTCTTATTTGCTGTTTGGTTTGCATGTGTGTTAACCAGTGTGTTTGCAAAACTGTTTTACCGGTTTACTGCTAGACTGCTTAAGTGTTTAAGTAGAGTAATTTTTTGTGTACTAATTCACCCCCCCTCTTAGTATTCATTAGATTTATTCTCTATTTCATTCAATTTTGAGATTTAATTGTTTTAATTGCTTTTCTGATATTTAAAAAAAAAATTAATTCTTTTTCAAGATTATCTCCATTTGATTTCTTTTCTCAATTTTTAATTGTTTTTTTCCAATTAATTCCTTTTTTGATTTGTTTCCTTTTTTGAAGATTTATGACAATTTTTATTTATTTTTCAAATTAATTCCTCTTTTTGATGATTCAATGGCCAATTGATTTATTTAATTAAATATGTAAAAGATATTTAATTGAATAAATGGGATATTTGATTTTAAAAAGATTTTCTTGAAATGATCAATTAATTAAATATTTATTTAATTAATTCAGAGTGATTAATTTTCCATGTGACATTGATGATTTTAGAAAGGAATTATGTGCTCAAGATTAATTTAATTGCCTTTGGTTAGGACCTTGGTGATGTTGTCGATATTAGGGGCCCATGGTTTAGGTGACCATTTTTAGGGTATTACATTTACCCCTCTTTGAATTAATGTGCGAGCAACATGTTGGTTCAAAGAATAGTTGATGTCTAGGAGATACCAGTTCTGAACTTGATTGATTATGAACTAGATGAAGAGCAAGGTATTCAACTTGATTTGAAGCGATGAAACTAAAGAGATTGATTGAAAGCGATACCGATCCCAAACTTGATTGAACTAGGACCGATGAAGAGCAAAGATATCGAACTGGAACTTGATGGATCATGAAGCGGATCTTACTAATCTAGAACTTGATTGAACTAGACACAGTGAGCAAAGATAAAACTGATCTTGAACTTGATGGACCAAGACATGATGAGCGAAGATAAACTGTCCAACTTGATTCGATGCGATGAAACAAAATACCTGCTTAGATTGAGCATGTGATCAAAGATACTCTTTAAACCCTTGATTGAGTTTAAATGAATAATCAGCTTGATGGAAAGCAATGAAATTGATTAATGTTAAGAGACTAATTTAGATGAAGACAATATCAACTTGATTTGATGCGACAAAATTAATATGCCCCTAGAGATTGATTTGATTTAGATGATAGAGAAATCTCAACTTGATATGAAGCGATGAAGCTGAGATGCCCCTAATGACAAGGTCTTGTTTGATGTTTTGTAAAGATTAGTTGCTCGACTTGTAATGAATATTTTGAAAGAAATTCTCGACTTTGAGGATGTGATCACTGATGATGACATCATGAGTATGCCCCCTCAGGAGCAAAATCGAAAGATAGTGAGGGTACAATGATTTTAGGAAATTTTTGGCGATGATAACTATTTGAGCACAAAGATTGATGTTGAAGAATTAAAATCATAGTTGATTTGAGAATGAAATTGATATTTAGAATTGAATTAAGCGCAAAATGATTCAAAAATTGACTTGAGGATGAAAGTGCTACGTGGTCAACGTTGTGAAATTTCGACTAGAGAAGTGATGTCAGATTTTGATTTCGATCCCGAAAATGGACTCAGGACAGTCGATTTAGCTTAGGATATAAGTTTTACGTCCATCTGAGCAAGTTTGAAAATCAAGGTTTGGGCTATATAAGGGGTTCAATGTATCATTGTCAATTTTATATGATTCTTGCTCTGATGAGACATTGTATTTGACAATTGATATCATTTGTACTCTTGGACACTGAGATTATGATGAGATATACGAGTTTTTGATTTGATTTCATTGTACTTGTGTTGACTGATTATGAGATGTCTTTCTATATTCTTTATTCTATATGTATGCATATCTTTTCAATATCGATGTATGCAATGGAGATGTGTATGGATGTTTTTTTTAAATTTCTTTTCATATGCAAATAAACGATGAAAATGAGTAACTAGTAACGCAAATGTTTATGTTTCTTCATGCAATAATATGAATGCAAATAAGTAATAATGAAATGTATGGATCTATATAAGATGCTTATGTATGCAGCTAACATCTCAATACACAAGTACTCAATCAGAGAAATGATGATGAATAAGATACCACTTAGTTGAGAAATGATGATTGCTTGAGACTCTCAATCAAAAGATAAAGAGATCATTGTTATCATGCCGAAAACACTTGAAATGCATAAAATTTAGGATGAATGCAACCTAAACCTAGTCACTAGATTTGGAATGCTTAATTTTCATCACTGAGCGTTTACAAATAGAGTAGGAAAAATAGAGTTCCTTCCTTGTCATATGCAATATTAATTATCTTGTCCGCAATGACCCTTTTTTCATTCATATCCTTGGACAAATTACGCATGCATCCAGATTACACATGAAAGAAATTCCCTCAAATAGACAAAGAAATGACTCCAACCTCCCTGTAGCATACAAACAAGCGGAGTCGAGGTATGTGTGGAAATTTCACCTTGATGTGAAGGCACTTATCACAAACACCCAACTAATTAGATGTTTCCAGGTCATCGGATTCATTCCTACAAGCAAAAAACAAAGAAACGTATTATGCCCCTAATCCTTGCTTATCTTAGTCAAGATAGACTTCCTCGAGTTACTCAGAGGGAATAATAATCGAAAACCAATGTAAAAGACAACACACAAAGAAAATGTCAGCATAGCTCAAGTGCTTTGAGTTGTTGTTTTCAGTTGTTCTTGTTTTGCATGTGATAGGGTGCTAGTGATCAAAACTCTATATAAGGTAGGAGATAGATGATCAACTTAGAGTGGTTGACCAGGTAGTACTGATTGAAATATGACTTGGTTGATACTGCTTAGGACATGTAAATTGCCCAGTCGATTACCCTAAGACTAGTATATTGATTGGTTTCAAGCCATGAGGGTTCTAAAAGAACCAGATGTCACAAAAGCAACTAAAAGATATGTACAAGCCAAAGTAAAGATGTAGTAAAGTGGGAATGAATAGGAAATACCAAATTTGCGTTGATAGATAGAGCACTTGAGTACAATAGGCTGTTTACCAGGTTCTCACCTACTTGGCAAAGATCCCTTCCTTTTTTTTTTGTCAAGACATTTTATGATTTTTAGGATTTTGTTCAAGACTTTTTATGATTTTTTTGAATGTTTTCCCCTAGTGTCTAGCAAGGAAAAAGCGATTTTGAGTACATGAATGGATAATCGAATGATGGTGGACGCTTTCAAGGACTATCTCACAACGTTAATCCAAGCATAGGGACCAAATATAGAAATGTAAAGAAAGGATTTTAGCGATGTAAAGCAATGATTTTAGTGATGTAAAGCAAGCATATATCGTAATGAAGCCATATGGTCCAAAGAAGTGGCCATGTCAAGAGGTTTGTGGAAAGCATGTTTTTGCATTTTGTCCATAGTGTTGATCAAGATCAAGGAATAGATATGGATAGGGGACAAATAGGATAAGCAAGATCAAAGGTGGTAATGAAGGATGTAAGCAAGCAATGGATAGGAGCTATAGGGTCTGGATCAAGTGTAATAGATAGGACACATGAAGCTTGCAAAGATCCTTGACCTTGTCAAGATCAAAGGTGGAAAAGGGATATGAATGTAAATAGAGCGAATGAGGGATAATGGAGGATGAAGTATAATGGAGGAAGAAGGATAATAGATGGATGTACATGGATGTAACTTGCCCCTAGTGTAAAGTGCAAAAGGATAATGGATTATACATGACACTCGTTTGCTAGGTTTTCATCGTGGTACTTTCCCAAGGTGCCACAAGAAGTGGTTTTCACTCATGGACAAAATTATTTCTCTTTACTTTTTTTTTGATATATTTTATTTCACTTTTTCATCATTTTTTTTCTTTTTGAAAGATAATGGAGGCATGATAGGGGATGGAAGAAAGACCCCAATGTCTTGCTTCTTTGGATGGTACCCTTAGAATATGAGTTGCAATAGACCATGGCTATGAAGGTATGCTCAAGGATATTGGCAGGATAATGAAATTAAACTAGGATAAGGATTTATGCAAAGGATTGGATAAGAGGGATGGAAGGGTGAAAAAGAGGTGTTGGATAATGGATGGGATGTTGGAAGAATTGTGTATGGCTAGATGGAAATGTTGGAAAGATCAACATTGGCATACACCTTGAGGGATGGTGGACATATATAAGAGAAGTGAATCTCAGATTTTGAGATTTGGATGGAGGAAAGGTTACAAATTTTGGGGCATAAGAAGCCAAAATGGATGAAGGAGGTGATGGAAGAATAGACTAGAAATGTTTGGATGGAGGAACAACAATTTTGGATGCCAATTTTGATTTTTCTTTAGACATGTGTGCTTCAAGCAGCCGCTTAGGGATCCACATGGTTTTTGATTTTTGATGCTTTTGTAGTTCCTTAGAGCGCATTACTTGTACAAGTGCCTTAGTAACCCATATAAATTTTGACTTTTCTTCTTTCTTTGTGGGCCTTTGTGGCATTTTGTATTTTTATTTTTCTTTTTGGATCATATTTTTCTTTGTTTTGACATGTCGATTAGATGGGACATGTTGATCTTTGAATACACGTGGATTGCTTGATTTATGACTTTTATGCTTGGTATCTAAATTTATTGGAGAGAGATGCGTGGATAGATAGGAATGATATGGAGGTCTTTTAGATGGATGGAAGGTACTCGAAGATGTGTGCCTTTTTTGATCTTGCATAAGGGATGAAGGGATATAGGGACCTAGAATGGATGGAAGGGGTGAAGGACAAGGCATGTTTTTGGATTTAATTGGAGAAATATAGGATTTATGAGGGATACTAACATCTTGAGAGTGAGCAATGTAGCCATTATAATCAAGATTTTATTTTATAGCAGGGGGTTCTAATATACCCTGTTCATGAATGTCTTACCCTTTTATTTGATAATGCATGCTTTGAAAGATCTTTTTAACAAAGTGTTTCTTCTTACTTTTGATGCTAGAGGCAAGTCCATTTTGAGGTGGAGGTGGCTTGCAAGGAATGATAGGATCATGCGAGGGCTTTATGGGCATGATGGACTCTTGAGGAAAACATGGAGAATTATGACAAGGGAATAAAGGGATACTTTGATCTTGACATGGAAGAGGACCATTGGATAGAGTAGGAAGGGTGTTTGACACTTCATTGTGAATAGGACCATTTGAAAAGATGGAAGAGGCATCATGATCTTGCTTAGGAAGTGGATTAGGAATGGTATTTGGAAGGATGATTTTCTCTTGAGATGGAAGTGAGTCATCTTGGAAGAAATGGAAAGGTATAAGGGGATCATCATGGGATTCTAGTGAAATAGGATCTTTTTCAATCATTAGATGGGATTGAGGAGTTTTGGTGTCTTGATCTTGATTTATGATAGGACTTGTTTCTTCATTCTTCAAATTATCCTCTTGACATGGAACCACTTCTAAGGAAGGGATAGGATTTTGCATAGGCGTAGGGGATTCTTGGAAGGTCTCCATATTTTGGTATGATGGGGAAGCATTTTGAGTGAGACTCTCTAGAGTGGGTACATTTGGAATTGGAGTGCATGATGCAATAGGATATGAGATTTTTAAATCTTTAGAGGAACTTGTATCAATATTGGCATTAACTTGGATTTCCATAGGAGATAGCCCTTGAAGGTAAACATGAGAAGTTTCATTGTTTGAAGGAGATGGTATGGATTGTTGCTGAGAAGTTTTAGGAGATGAAGACATCATGGAAGGGATGGAGGCTACATATGGAGCCTTGCTAGACATAGGTTCATGATTTTGATCATGCTTAGAAGTAGTTCCTTCTTTTTCTTTATGTGAGTCATTAGGGTCTTCAATTTCAATGACACCATTATCAATGAGATCTTGAATCTTATGTTTTAATGCCATACACATTGAAGTATTATGTTTGTTATGCCTATGGTATGCATAGTAATTACTCAAAATTTCACATCCCCATGTGATCTTTTTAGGCAATATGATAAGATTGTGCTTAAGAATCTCTTCCAAAGATGACTCAATAGATTGCCCCAAAGGTGTAATCTGTCTATCTAGAGGATATTTGGAGCAAATGTCTTTATGTCTTGGTGAAGGTGTCTTGTGAGCTTGTTTGAGATTTGGCTTTTGATTGTCAATTATTTGTTGGTTTTTTATTGTCAAATCATATAGTTGTTTTAGCATTCCTTGAAGTTTCTCACTCTTGATATTGTGCATTTGTTTTTCAAATGGAGTCATTGATTTATTTTGTTGGATTTTCATGTCATATATTTCTTTCTTGATATCTTGAATCATTTGAGCCAAGGTAGCCATGGGAATTGGAGCTAAGGTAGCCATTTATAGTTGATAGTGAGAGGTGTTATAGATGTCAAGGTGAGATCAAAGCTAGTTGTTCATTGAGGCTAGAGGTTGATGGGTGAGATACACTGACTCTAATTTTGAGTCAAGGATAAGTAGCCTAAGTGATACTCGAGAGTGAAGTTTGGACAATAGATTGGTTGATAGAGCTAGCTAAGAGGCAACCGACAAAATCATGCAACACAATTGTAGAAGGTACACTACCAAGGTGTCTTTATGCTCAGGTTTAGAAAACCAGGAATAAGCTTGATGTTTACGTTATAGGACTGATCAAACATGATTGTCAGAAGCGTTGTTTTTAGCAACTTTGATAGACTTCTAAGCAGTGACTCGTACGACAAACTTTCAATGTTCGGACGACAATCCAAGGGTTTCCAGATGACAAATGCAAATACTCTTACAAGAGGCTTCCTATGCTCATACGACAATTTAGTACTTCTTAAATGACAAACTATGAAGGATGATGATGACTTGTAAGGATGATGATGACTCGTACAACTCAAAAATGGACATACGACGAGTTTTTACAGAGTTTTGATCACTAACTTGGTTTTCAGTTTGTCTTTCAGTTTCAGTTTTTTAGTTTCAGTTTCAGGGATGAAAACACAATAAACATGCAAGATGTTTAATGAATTTCAAGCACAACACGCTAACCCTACAGAAGTTGGCTAAGAGAAGAAAATCTTTTCTTGCAGACTTAGGTACACACCCAATAGCTAATCAGAATATGGTCATTGAGTCTCACACAATGGATTCTCAACGCCGTATTAGTTGACTCCAAACGCTAATGGGGGCATGATATGACAAGTATCTTGGGAGAATTACTATCTCTCTTGCACAAATATTATCCTGCTTTCGGAGGTGAATCGAGTAGCCTCTATCTTATAGTTCTTAGTCAGGAATTCCATTCTAAATTACCTATTGAAGTCAGGCAAGCATGATTGAGGTCCAATTGTACTCACTTGGGTCGTTCTCACAGGGTGATTACTTTTTCCCACCATGATAGGCCCGCTAAAGGTACACAAATCTCAAAACTTAGAAAAGCTTCGAGGGTCTAGATTTTTGATTGTCTGTAAAAGACAAGAGAATACTCTCCTACCTCTTAGATTTTCCTTTAGGCACAAAAGACAGATTTGTTCATTAACCATATAGCAATTCAAGTGCCTAAAAAATGAATTTAAAGAATACATGATGTTTGGTCGATTCTCTTTAGGCAACCTGCAAAACCAATGCATTAGTAGTCAGGTTGCTTTTGATTGTTTGACAGGCGTATGTTTGATTGATAAATTCTTTAACAAGCATTCTGAAAACATTAAAAGATCAAAATTAGTTCCAAAATAACATTAAAAAAATCATCAAAAGAAAATTCTATCATACAAACTGTAAATTAAACTAATCTAACAAGAATTTCCATTTTTTATGACTATCCTAGTTATGACAGTTTTGATAGTACCGAACTCTGTCATTTATCACTTTCCCACCAGACATAATTAGGCAAATCGCTTCGGTGAAAATGTGGAAAACTTGGTTTGAAACAACATATAAACATCTTGTTTAGATCCAACAGTTCAATAAAAAGTTATGCCCTCCGAACATAGACCATTTTTTACTGTCACGGAAGAATAAGTAAAATGATAGTACTGCACTCTGTCATTCATAACTTTCAAACCAGACAACATTAGAAAAATCTCTTCGGTAAAAATTTAGAAAACTGGGTTTTCAACAACATATCAAAAATGATTAAACAAAAGGTTATGCCCTTTGAACAAAGACCATTTTTGACTGTCACAGAAGAACAAGCAAAAAGAAAGATTTTTATTTGCAAATTTAACACATGTTTATTAGTTATAAAAACCAAACATTAAATTTGTTCAATAAACATTAGAAATCTTGTAGTCGTGAGTTCGAGCCCCATGGTGGGTGCCGAAAATGTGTGTGTGAAAAGTGGATCGTATCTGTATCTGGAATACACAACACTTCAATAAGTCATTAGATGCATGGTTAGCAAATCAATCAACAATGAACAATAAACCATCAGAAAGTGACCTATTGCCTTCTAGTAGATGCGAGTTTAGTCTTGCTCTTAGATTTTTATATGTAATACCAGTGACTAGACAACACCTAAACAAAGGATTTAATCTATATGAGTACTAAATTGAGCTAAATGAATGCAAGATTAAGCTAGATATGCAAGATTAATGAATATTAAGCTAACATGATTAAACTATGAATAAATATTAAGCTAAATAATTTAATAAAGATAACTAATATGCAAATATTCTCATGAAAAAATCTTAACGAACCTAGAGCGAAAACAACATGATAACAATATATTCTCCAAGATCTTTGAATGAGAGATGAAGGCTGAATTTATAGAAAATTCAGAAAGAAACCAACGACTGAGATCAAATGTTGATGAGCGGTCAAGATTTTCCGAGAGGAAGCACAATCTAGATGTGATTGGCTGTTTTTCTCAGTTTTAAAGGAAATTGAACTAAAATTAAGATAAAATCAGAAAAAAAACTGATTTATTCTCTATTTCATTCAATTTTGAGATGTAATTGTTTTAATTTCTTTTCTAAGATTTTTTCAAAATTTTAATTCTTTTTCATGATTATCTCCATTTGATTTCTTTTCTCAAATTTTAATTGTTTTTTTTCCAATTAATTCATTTTTTGATTTGTTTCCTATTTTGAAGATTTATGACAATTTTTATTTATTTTTCAAATTAATTCCTCTTTTTGATGATTTAATGGCCAATTGATTTATTTAATTAAATATGCAAAAGATATTTAATTGAATAAATGAGATATTTGATTTTAAAAAGATTTTTTTGAAATGATCAATTCAGAGTGACTAATTTTCCATGTGACATTGATGATTTTAGAAATTAATTGTGTGCTCAAGATTAATTTAATTGCCTTTGGTTAGGACCTTGGTGATGTTGTCGAGATTAGGGACCCATGGTTTAGGTGACCAGTTTTAGGGTATTACAAAATGGACTCTCTCACTAAAATGAATCCTAACAATATTGACATAACCCTAAATTGGAATGTTCTTGGTTCCATATTGGAATTTGGAAGATGTCTTTCTATTGGATCAGATTAGGCAACAAAGGGATCCATTTTTTGTAGTAGAATTTGATAGTTGCATTTCTCAAGTGATGAAAACATTATAAAAAGGTTGAGAATCTAGATCTACAACGGTAATTTTTAAATATGAGGCACCATTCTAGATGATTATCAAATCCATATATTATAGAATCCTCCATAAAAATAAAAGTTTGTAAAAATAATTTAACTTTAGTATATCACCTTTGTACCAAATCTAGTTAACTAAACATTGATCTGATTATTTTTTAATGTCATTGGCCTCAAAACCAAAATACAAATACCTCACAAATTTAACGGGGTTTTCAAAAAATGTACAAAAATAATAAGAAAGCTATGATTCACAACCTAGAGAGTGTATTTATTAAAAAAAAAAAGATATTAAATCCTACATAATATTGATGATTAAAATCTAAATTTTTACTTATCGCTTCTTTATTTGATCCTCTGACTTCAAAAAATATTATTATAAAATTCACATCTATATAGAAGATATAGGAAAATATTCAAATATTAGGCTTTCATCTTGAACTTTACCCAAATTTAGCTCTAATAGCTTTTAACAGACCACATATACTTCAAAAGATGTTCATGGATGAAGATGTCCTAAAATATAATGTATTTAAAAATATAATAAATCATTAACATTGTGTAACATTGTAATATACTCATTATGCAAGAATCTACTCCTTGTTATATCTGTAAGATATCCTGATTGAATATTTATACTTTTCACCTTTTATTTTTATGTAGACCTCCTTATAATAACATAATGGAGGATTATACCATTAAACCCATTTAGGCCTCCTAATTATCTTATATAATTAATGACCCAATGTAGTTAAATTAAGGTATTACTCGATGTTTTTTACTCCACTTGTTGGGTCTTTTTTAAGTCCTCTTATCTAAAAGTTGAGAAACTAATCAAGGACCTTCTTTAGACCCATACAAACGAGAATAAAGTATTTCATCATGTTTCTTATAAATTTTGTTGTTTCCTTAATGATGTTGGTAGTTTAAGACTACTTTCAATCCATTATCAACAGTGTGTTAAATGGATCAAAGCTCTAGAAACAAACAATTATATTTTGCCATAAATTCCTACTAGATGACTAGCTTCGAAAAGACTTGGATTCTATACTCTATTTGTGATGAAGAAGCCTGTCCAAATGTTATTTGAAGATTCCAATTATTCTATCAAACATAAATGATTCATCGCTTCAGCCACGTCTTTCCCTGCTTTTTCCAGTCATCAAAGGCGGCCATGAAATTTCCAGAGCCCATAGTCTTGCACGCTATACTAATGTGTAGAAAATTAGAATGCAATTTTTTTAAAGCATATTAATGTTGTGCAAATTCCGTGTATGAGACGACCGACAATGAATATTATATGTATATGAAGTGCCTTCTCACAACCAATCGGGTCAACCATCTGCTAGGTAATGCCGACGTACATGAAATGACAATTAAAATTCAAGTATTTAAGGTAACATGACGATCAAAATGGATTGTATTTTCCACACTTTTCTTTAACTGCTATTCCCAATCATTTATGTTGAGACATACAATTTCTTATCATAGTGCATTCAAAAAATCATCTGGTTAGGATCACAATGCATAGATCATATATAAACAACCAGCGTTTAAAAAATGAAATAAAAAATCTTAAAAATATGGAGTATATTATCTTTTAGAATGTATTAAAGATAGTAGCTAGTATGCAAAGTAAATCAACCTTTAAAATAAATATAAAAGTAGTATAAAAAATAAAATATGATTTAAGACATGGCATCAACAAGAGGCTGACAAAAAATATAAAACGAGGAGAAGGTTAGTTGAAGATTTAAAATGAAAAAAGTAAGTGTGTGAATGGTTGTGTAATAGCCAAGAACTATGCTTAATGATATGTTAGAAAAATTGAGGAATAGAGTTGAAATAATTTTATCCATAAAAACTACATCCACACTACAAATCATTGATGCTCCAAGAATATCAAAGGACTAGCATATAAATCATTTCCATGGTAGATCACATACAATTCCTTGGAAGAGGTTTTCTCAAATGTTATTTCCAATGGCATGCATGTTGAAGAGACCTTGAAATACACCATTTCAAGTAAATAGATGTAAAACATGCATATTTTATAAATGAGCACAAATCACTCAAGGAGCCCAAAATAGGAAAATACTCACCATATAATAAAAATATAAAACAATCGAATTTGGCATTTTGAAAAATTTCTCAAATTTTAGCAATCCTTACAAATGGATCTAGTTAGTGTAAGTCACAATCATGGCAAATTCATATACCTTGATAGATCATTTCTAATCACAAAAGAATCAATAAAAATGGTAAAAAGGGTATGTGGGAGAGGATAAAATTTCATAGAAATAGACAATGAATCAATCATCACATGGATAGCAGTGACTTTTGATATGTGGCTCCTTGCCATCAACAAAATCTTATATCTTAGAGTGAGGTATGTCAAAATTGTATCGCCTATAAAAAAATTAATACCATAAGAGAGGATTTCACTTCATCAACTTTTATATATGATACTAATGAGATAGTTGAAAGCAAACCAATTGTAGAAAAAAGTTTCCAAATGCTAACTCTAACATGAGAGTTAATGCAAAAAAAATCTTACAAAACCTCTAATTGTTATAGATTAGATGAACACATACAAATTTAGAAATTTAAACAAATAAAACCATATCACTAGATTTACATGACAAAAACCTTTCAAGAAAAAACGCATACTCTAAAAGCTAGAGCTCAATGGTATTATCAACAACAACCAATAGTTACAATACAATGCATAGAGCCAATACTCTTTAGGAGTAATTATAGCCATAGAGAACTTTGGAGAAAATCTTAAAGAGATTTTGGAATGCCTACGAATTCATCAAAGCCCAGACACATTAATTATTAAGAGCATTTGGAACGCCTGTATTATCATTATGCATTATATTTTGCCATGAGTTTCTACCAGGTGACAAGCTTAGAAAAGGACTTGGACTCTATATTCTCCTCACCATAAAGAAGCCTATCCAAATATAAGACACATTTATTAAGAACATTTGGAACGCCTATGAATTCATCAAAGCTAAGACACATTAATTATTAAGAACATTTGAAATGCCTATGAATTCATCAAGCCCTAATTTCTTTGTGTTGGTAATAGTTTTCATAATAGCCTCTTAATTAATTAGGAGTATCTAATTCTACTCAATCCAAATTGTCCTACATGTTTTAAAATTCTTTAATAGAGGAATTAAAACTCTTCTAGATCTCCACCTAGATTTTGCCGTCCTAGCTTAAGGTCAAGGTGAGATTCCAATTATTCTATCAAACATCAAGATACCTTCAAAATTATTATTGATGTAATCGCTTCGTGAATGATTCACAAAATTGGAGTCAAGTCTTTGGAGTCTTGATTAAAAGATTGAAAACAATATTTTGTAATTATAGACCTCGAAGCAGCTAGGTCTTTCCCTTAATGTACACCTAGTTTTTCCAGTCATCAAAGGCAGCCAATAGTACAATATTTCCAGTCATCAAAGGCAACGAACGTACATTTGAGACATAGTATTTCTAAAGATAGATGTGGTGGTTAGATCATAATGCATAGATCATATATAAACAACTAGAGTGGTAAAGTTAAAGTGTTTAAAAAAATAAATTAAAAAATATTAACAATATGGGGTATATTATATTTTATAGTGTATTACAGATAGTACATAATATGTAATGTTTTTGGATTAAAGAAAAAAAGGTTTTGAAGGGACCTTGAAACCTTTTATAAAAAGTTTCTAAGAGAGATAGAATCAAAGTTTAACAAATAGCCACAACAAAACAAGTTGCAAAAGAAAGATGTTACAAATGACAACCAAAGAGACAACAAAGATCCAAACAGGCCACAAAACAAATAAAACAAAACCAAAGATCTCACATCAAGATTTGCATTTGGCACTATTCTTGTGGGAGCAAAGAATCATATCAGAAGAGGGTTTTGAAGGCTTAGCTTTCTTGCCCTTAACAGTAATCCAACCCTCCTCCACCTAAGCTGCCTTGGACTGCCAATCCAGCAACAATCCACCATCATTCTTAGAATGAGAACCAATAGAAATAGTATTCACCCGGTTGGAGAGAACACCAACATTCCCCCCAACATCAGAGAACACCAACATTCCCCCTAGCCAAAGACCCAATCACATTTTAGGGAATCACCATTATTCGCCTGCACAACAACAACAATCCCCCATTGAGGTATCCAGCAAGGATGTCAAATCATTGTTCACACAATCCGGAGGGGAAGCAACATCACCCTGTGAATCCAACTCACCCTATGAATCAAGCTCAACCACCTGAGGAAAACTCTTAGGTTGATCTGATTTTTCTCAAATGTATAGTGTTGATCAGAAGCCCCTTTCCACCATGAAGTCGACAATGATTTTTTCCCTAAACCATTTTGTGCAGCTGCATGACCTGTTTTAAAACATCGTCTACACCTAAAAGAGATCCCTTCATAGTCCAAAGATTGAGTCCAACAACCCTGAGAAGAATTGAGAACAATCTCTGTAGGCAACGCTTTTGAAATATCCATTTCAACCAAAATATGAGCAAAGGTGGAATGAAAGATATCAAAAGATTCAACATCCACCTTCAAAAAATCACCAAGGGATTCACCCACTTCCTCCAAAAGAGAATTAGCCCAAAGATGAAGGGGGAGATTAGGTAACCTAACCCAAATCGATATCTTGTAAAACATTTCAGAAGAGGGATCAAAATCTGATGCCAAGGTTTGATCATCAACATAAACTTGCCCTCCCAACTAAAATAATGATCACATAAAATAACATTTCTGTCTTGAGCATTGCCAAACTTTGCTATGAAGAACCCTTTAGCCATAGAAAAGATATGAACTTTACCAGTGATGAAAGGCTCCCACTGTTCAGAGATCCAGGAGTGCTGCTGAGGGAGGCTAGGCCAAAATCCCCTAAAATGATAGATAACTCCATGAGAGGAAAGAACAGATACATTGTAATCAATTTCCTCTGTCGTCTCTTTTGGAATCCAATAACACTGAGAGGGGGGGGGGGTGAATCAATGTTATACCAGAATGATTAATTTTAGCTTTATTAAAACATGCATACACCAACCGGTATACTGATACATACAGAATTGAAAGAAGTAAAGAAACCAATAAGCCAATGACATAAATGAGAACCATAACACACATAATTATATGTGGAAAACCTCAAAGACGAAAAACCACGATGGGATTTGTGACCCACAATATCAATCCACTGGCCATATGAAGAGATATTACAAAATATAAGGGGCCTGCACTTGTAGGAAGGCTTACAATGTAGAGCACACTGCTCAATCACAAAAGGAGCCTCAATGACTACATATAAATCCAGCCTACAATTCGGAGAAGTGTTGAACTACTAAGATAGCATCTTCTATGCCAGAATACAGTTTCAGTTTAAGCTCTGTCTGTTCCGGTCTAAAACCCTAAACCCTTTACCAGAATAACCCTTACATAAATATCCTCACATACATAATCTCTCTAATGTATTTCACATTATATCACATTCGCATATCCATAATCTCCTATCTCAAAAATGATCTAATCCAACATACCTATATACCCTATACAACTTATCATGTCTTATTTTGACTTACATAGATAATTACAATATAAAATTACATGTCAACTAGATAACATGAATGCATAAATATTAAAAGCATTTACTAATGCCAGATCCAAGAGATGTCGGCCTCAATATCGATAACCATATTCTAAACTATGTTGGCTTGCATTGTCGATGACCAAAGAAATCCTTTTGTCATGCCTGTGCTGGTGCCAGTGTCGGTGTAGTGTCTATGAAGTGCCTGTTGGTACACAACTGAACCAAAACATGACACCGAAATAAGATACCATGTTTCCGTCAATGACAAAATAGTGAAACCAACCAATTGAGTTTCAATTGCCAACAATCTCCCCCTTTGGCATTGATGGCAACACTCATGTGAAAAATGTTTCAGGTTTCATCTGTCGGTTTCATCCTGCCTGCTCCCCCTGAGCTGAATATTCATTAGTGCAAAATACTCCACATCTCCATATCTCCATAACTCCATAACTCCCCCTAATGTATACAACTCCTATTCTTTTTCACATCTATATCACTCCCCTGTTGACATCAATGCCATCAAAAATTCTAAAAATAATGTCAAAGATCCAAAAAAATTAGACAAAGAATATCCCAAAAGTATCTTACGGGAACTTAACCAATTTCAAAATTTTCGGATAAGCCTTCTCCAGTAGCTCAAGATAGGTATCCCAACCAATTTTGAATGTGCCGGAAATAGATACAAGTCCACTTAATATATGTGCAAATGACTCTTTCTCATTTACCTCTGCCGGTGTAAGCTTTCCCACCATATCCATACATTCTTTCTTATGTACACTGAGTGAATCCAACCAGAGACTCACCAAGCCTCTCAGACTTCTGGCCCTTCTTATAATTTTGTCTCTTTCCTTCTCAAGAACATAAATTTGGTTTTCCAAAATCAAAATTTGACCATCAATGGATGTAGTCAATGAAGTCAATCCATCAAAAAAATTAGCTATATTTGCAATTTTCTCCTGAAATTCTTTTATCTTCTTATCCACATTAGCTGTAAGTATATCAGTTTTACAACATACCCTATAAATATTTGTACACTGCTTCAAAGAATTTTCTATCAGTTTAAGCTTTTCTTTAATCTTCTTCTTCTTAGATTCAATCACCTGATCAAATGTATCTCTCTTAGCTTGAGTGAACCTCTCCAATGCTTGCCGGATGGGCTCGCTTCATTGTCAATCTTGCACTTCGGGACTAGTCTGTAAAACAGTGATTGATTGATCAATAATCCCTTTATCTGTAGATCCCTCCTTCATTAATTTTTGTGCAACCATCATCATGAGTTCAATAGGACTCATCTCGGTTATGTTTTTCTTTTCAACCCGCGAGGTGTCAATTGACAACAATGATTGACCAACTACCGGTTCTCTGTCAGATTCCCCTTTCTTCTCCTCTAATGATTTAGCCTTTATAACCTCCTCACTTGCACTGGTGGCTTTGCCACTTGGTGCAGTCTCTGTAACTGTTGGTTCCTCTATAGGAACTGTAACCTCAACCTGTACATTTTATCTGGAGGACTGTTATCCTCAATATTAGTATCCTGTACATCATTAACTTTTTCACTCTTTGTGTTAACTGGTATCTCAATATTTGTCTATACATATATATCTACTGAGGGCTTGATTTCCACTATCTTAATGTTTTTCAAAATTGAGGGTGAAGTACCCATAATCCCCTTTTCTTTTTTCTTCAACTGGGGTGTCTACAAGTCTGTCTTAGATTTCAGTGAAGTAAAGAATCCTCTGTTCTCTCCAAAGAACTTAACCCATGCTTTTTGAGTGTCCTTTATTATTTCATTTACCCTTCCTAGCATCAGATTGGTTATTCTATGTTTTCTATTAAATACTTTTCTATCTGCCACCTCAAGTGTCCTTTCCATTTCTTCTAGAGCAACAGTATCACAAACAGATAATAGCTCTTGAATTTTAATATGTTTGTCTTCTTGCATAGCTGACAGTCTTCTAGCATCTAACATATTATACAGTTCTGTCAGTATTCAATTTCTATTGAGGCTTTCTTATAAATATCCAAGTATAATAAGATTGCTTCCTCTACCTCTCTTTGTTCATCATCCTCTAAATGATCATAGTAAAACTGTACATTCTTTAACATGCCATCCTTAGTTATTTCATCTACTTATTCTGCACAAGTTTTAGGTGGAATGATATTCACATTACTAGATTGAATAGCTGTATCAGTGTCATTCTTCTTCTTCCTCTTTGCAGTACCAGATGTAGTTGAAGTGGTTACTTTTGGTGCTTGCTTCTGTGCCAGTATTTTGAATGTAGCCTTCCTAACCGGTTTCTTTTTAGCTTCAACCTTTGTTTCCTCTGTTTTCTTCCTTACAACCCTCTTGAATGCCAACAGCGTGTCATCCTGAGATTCAGACTCTGCTGTAACAGGCTCAATGTGTACTTCTAGATTCTTCCTCTTCCTGCCTTTCTCTGAGATAACATCAATTAATGCCTTAATGTCCTGTGAGACCTTCTCAACAAACTTGCTTGCTTTTCCTTCTTGCTTCTCTCTCTTCTTCCGGTTGAACTCTGTTTCAACCTCATGTGTTTTCTGTTGTGCAGTACCACAAGGCTTCTCTGCATCATCAATAGGTGCATCAATCAACATTTTTGCATAAGCATCAAGAATCTGTGCATCCACTTCATATCCCATTTTCTCAATCCAAATCTTTTAGGGCTTAACTGCTTCCATAAGTGTTTCATCCTTCTTCACCATGAAGCATATGCTAGTTAAATATTTTTTTACAATATTCTTAGGAACCCTTACCCTAAACTTCATAGATTTCTGGAATGTTTTGAAATATCCCCATACCTTATCATCTCTCTGACAGCCTAAAGCAGTAATTGACTGTTTCAATTGTCTCCCTATCGGGATGTCAAATGCCCATTGTCTTTTACCAAAATTGGGTGTATCATTCATGAAAAATAACATTAAGTAGACTATTAAGTTGCCATACTGGAAGGTTCCCTTCTTTTCTTCCTTAATGTTTCCTAGGTTTATTAATAACTCATCTAAAATCCAACCTCATAGATCCAATTTCACATTTTCTCTCATCATTTTGTATGCAGCCAAAATGCAGGAATTGGAAACAGAATTCAATTGGTTTGACTGAGTTACCTTATACCCGATGATCATGCTACTGAATCTGATGTCTATGCTGGTAATAGTGCTTAGTCTCATAGATCTCCTGTCAGATGTTGCGCCAGTGATTTTGTTCACGAAATCATTCGAAACCTTCTTATCTGGATGTTGCCCAACCGATGGTAAACTAGTGATTGCCCTGATGACTTCCTTGGTGATCTTGTAAGGTCTATCTAGCCAGATAAAGTCCCCATGTACTCTCCTCAAAACATACCTAATTATATCATCTTTGAATTTCGGGATGTCTAGAATGTCGGTAAACCCTAAGTCTTCAATGTGCTTGTATGCCGGTTTGATCTTTCAATATTTTCCCATCAACTCGCTCATATACATGCCCTTTATTTTAGATGTTTCCAAGTCCTCAATGTGATAGTGTATGTATGCCCTAACATCTTCAACATAGACAACTCCCTCAGAAACATGGGAAAATGCTCCAACCGAATCTTCCAGGGTAGCCACATGTGGATACTGCTTGAAAATTGGCCTGGGGCGGTCCTTGACCTCTACTACAATTGAGTTTACAACAAAGATAGGAATAGATGATGATCTCAGTTCCATGGTTAAAGATAAATACCCGTTGATTGCTTTCGGTGAAAACCCTTAACAAATTATTCCAATTGTCGGTGAAATCACTCAAGAAGAAATCTGATTGCTCTTAAATGCCTTGATCGCTCTTAGTTTCTCTTAATCACTCTGAATGCAAGGTGATTAATAATGAAGTGAATTCGACCTTTTAACCTCTAAGAAAAACACTAATCTTCAATTGACATAAATGACTACCGGTGAAAGATACCAGATCTCGAATAGAACATATCCATGCTGGATAAGCATCTCCAATGTTTGGAACATCTTCTAGAACCTCTTCCAGGGGCATTTGCAACATCTTCATGAATTTTGCCTACCCCTAAGGCATCTGCCTCAGTTACCAGATGAGCTACCTATTGGTGTAGGAGCAACCTCTTCTGCCAGATAAGTAGCCAGTGCATTTCCATCTGATGATTGTTCTTCAGTGTTCCTAACCCATCTCTGAGTATGATCTTGCTGGATTTCACTAACCATCTCTTTCCCTTTCTCGTTTGATCCTCCATTACCAACTGGTGGATTTCTTCTTCTATAGAATTTAGCAATATATCCAACCTCATTACATGCATAACATGTAACATTGTTCCATTGAATTGCTTTGCTAAAACTGGTAAAATTGCTTGACCTGCATTGATTAGCCATATGTCCAAACTTTCCACATGCATATCATTTAACATTCATTTTGCAATCTTCTATCTTATGACCATACTTATTGTATTTAGAACATTTACCAGGAGCAGAATCAAGGTTATGTTTTGCTTTGTTTCTAAATTGTCTAGCCATGTGACCAAATCTATTGCAAATTAAACATCTACCATTAAATTTATAAGCATTAAATTGCCTTACCGATGCCTTATGGTTTTGATCTTCATTACCAGTACCAAAATTCTGTCCTTGCTCAAATCCAAGTCCACTGGAATCTCCAATCTACCTTTGTCTCTTCAATAACTCATCTATCTATGCTGAGCTAATCTTGAATTTTTCTTTATACTCAATTGCAGTAGTTAGATCTTCTCTTAGAATTATCATTTATCTCTCAATATCTTGTTCATTACTCTAGGATTGTACTAAATCAGTTCTCAACATATCATTCTCATGAGCCAACCTACCACATTCTTCAAATTTGTTCTTCAGGGATACAAAAAGATTTTCTTCTTTTTTCTTTCGGTCCTCAATCTCCTTAGACATTCTTATAGTTATAACTTGCATTTCATTTTTCATAACCATGTTCTCCTGACTCAATTTCTGACATTGTTCCTTAAGTGCATCTTTCTCTTCATCATCCTGACTTTACAAAATTTCATTCCTCCTAGCCTGAACAAATGATAACCTCTCTTGTAGGACAAGAATGAATTCCTTAGCATAATTCAATTCATCTTGTAGCTTTATGTTATTCAACCTTTCAACATCATAATCTTCAAGTGCCATCTCAAATTGCTTCTCCAAAGCCATATCCATGGATTCTGAATTCAAGATCTTCCTCAAGCTGTTAAAATTTCTTTGAGGCACAAGGCTCTGATACCAATTGTTGGAATCCAATAACACTGAGAGGGGGGGGGGGGGGGGTGAATCAATGTTATACCTGAATGATCAATTTTAGCCTTATTAAAACATGCATACACCAACCGGTATACCGGTACATACATAATTGAAAGAAGTAAAGAAACCAATAAGCCAATCACATGAATGAGAACCATAACACACAAAATTATATGTGGAAAACCTCAAAGAGGAAAAACCACAGTGGAATTTGTGACCCACAATATCAATCCACTGGCCATATGAAGAGATATTACAAAATATAAGGGGCCTGCACTCGTAGGAAGACTTACAACCTAGAGCACACTGCTCAATCACAAAAGGAGCCTCACTAACTACATATAAATCCAGACTACAATTCAGAGAAGTGTTGAACTGCTAAGATAGCATCTTCTATGCCAGAATACAGTTCCGGTTTAAGCTTTGTCTATTCTGGTTTGAAAATCCTAAACCCTTTACTGGAATAATCGTTACATAAATATCCTGACATACATAATCTCTCTGATGTATTTCACATTATATCACATTCACATATCCATAATCTTCTATCTCAAAAATGATCTAATCCAACAAACCTATATACCCTATACAACTTATCATGGCTTATGTCGGCTTACATAGACAATTACAATATCAAATTACATGCCAGCTAGATAACATGAATGCATAAATATTAAAAGCAATTGCCGATGCCGGATCTAAGAGATGTCAACCTCAATACCGATAACCATATTCTAAACTATGTCGGCCTAGATTGCTGGTGACCAAAGAAATCCTTCTGTCCTGTTGGTGCCAGTGCCAGTGTAGTGTCTGTGAAGTGCTTGCCGGTACACAACTGAAACAAAACATGAAGCCGGAATAAGATACCATGTTGCCATCAATGACAACATAGTGAAACCAACCAATTGAGTGTCAATTGCCAACAGTCTCTGTAGTCAGCTAAATGGAGATGACATTAGCAATAGGAATAAATCCTCTATCAACAATCCACTTTTTTATACCTTGTTGAAATCGAGCCTTGGAATCCTTATCACCAGTCCTAGCGATTGGGGCAACAACCCTATAAAATTTGACTGCACTAGCAACATTCGTCGACGAAGTAACCCTAACCCCATCTGCAAGCTTCACCACTGCATCCGCAGAGGAAGACAAACCGACCACAAGGGAAGTCGACGAAGTAACCCTAACCCCATCTGCAAGCTTCACCACCGTAGCCGCAGAGGAAGACAAACCGACCACAAGGGAAGTGGCACCAATGGGAGGCCTTGCAGACAGAGGTGCAAATGAAAGTTTCACAGATCGTCCTGCATGCGAAGTCATTGATAGTTTAAAATATAATGTAATTTTAATTGACCTTTTAAATAAATATAAAAGTAGTAAAAAATAAATTAAAAAATTGATGACTTAAGACATGGTATCAACAACAAGAAGAGAAAAATTATAAAACGAGAAGGCTAGTTGAAGAATCAAAACGAAAAAAGCGTGTGAGTGTTTGTGTAATAGCTAAGCACTCTACTTAATGATATGCTAGAAAAATAGAGGAATAGAGTTGAAATAATTTTATCCATGAAAAGTACATCTACACTACATATAATTGGTTCTCCATGGATATCAACAGACTAGCATATAAATCATTTCCATGGTAGGTCATATACAATTCCTTGAAAGGGGCATTCTCAAATGTGATTTCCAAAGTCACGTATGTTGGCAAGATGTTAAAATGCATTGATTTCAAGTTATTAGATGTAAAACATGCATGATTTGTAAATGAGCACAAAGCACTCAAGGAGCCAAAAATAGGAAAATATTCATCATAGAATAAAAATTTAAAACATTCAAATTTGACATTTAAAAAAACTTCTTAAATTTTAGCAATCCTCACAAATGGATCTAGTTAAGTCACAATCATGACAAATTCATGTACCTTGATAGACAATTTCTAATCACAAAAGAATCAATAAAAATGGTAACAAGGGTATGTGGGAGAGGATAAAATCTCATAAAAATAGACAGTGAATCAATCATCACATGGATAGGAGTGACATTTGATGGGTGGCTCCTTGCCATCAACAAAATCTGATATCTTAGAGTGAGGTTATGCCAAAATTGTATTGCTTATAAAAAATTTAATACCATAACAAAGGATTTCACTTCAACTTTTATATATGATACTAATGAGATAGCTGAAAGGAAGCCTAGTGCAAAAAAAAGTTTACAAATGCTATTTAATCTAACAAGGGAGTGAATGCAAAAAAAATATTACCAACCCTTTAACAATTACAGATTAGATGAACACATACAAGATTTAAACAAATAAAACTATAACACCAAATTTACATAGAAAAAACCCTTTCAGGAAAAACCCACATTTCAAAAGCTAGGGCTCAATTGTATTATCAACAACAACCAACAATTACAATACAATGTAGAGAGTCAATGCTCTTCAAGATCAATTACAATAACAAAGAACATTGGAGAAAATCTTGGCACAAAATTGCTTCTTAGAAAATATCCAATCTATCATACAAAATACACTAAGAGGCCACATATTTATAGAGCTCAACACAAGTGGAAAGCACCCATGGTTTCCAAAACAAACTCCAATGTCGAAGAGGTATGTGATGTCATAAACAACATGTTGGTGTAATTAAGGCATTTTACCTTGGTTTATTCTTTCCTATGTCCTAATTACACTTTACTTAACCATACTTAGGGAATTGCATAAGAGTAGTTAGCGCATCTTCACTTTACGTGGACCTATCATGTTATTACTTTGTCATATCCACCTTTTGTGGTTAAACTTTTCCACCTTCAGTGGTGTTATTAGGTGATCGCTTTTCCACTTTAGGTGGGATAATAGCTTTGCACTCTACTTATCATGTCATGAGACAATGACACTTTTCATTGTCTCATTCACTCACCTTGGCTATATAACCAAGGGGTCTCTTATGTTCATTTGACTAACTTGTTGCATGAAATCTTGATGATAATACATTTTGTTATTGTCTCTATTGTTCTCTCTTATTATTGTGCTATTCAATAAGCCTTTAGATCTTGGGTGCCTACCTTCATAGCCAATTCTTACATGGTATCAGAGCCTATAGAGTGCCTTTGATAGTCATTTTTGGAGAGATCTGGGTGCATTTGAAGGTTGACATCTTGAGAGATTTATGGTGCAACACATTTATTAGTGTCCTAGGATAAATCGAATCCCACCATTGCGTCTGGGAGGTTGTTTCCAAGAATTTAGAGCATAAATTTGCTTAAGTTCAATGAAATTTATTTTTTCGAGCAAAATTTTTCTAGTAAGCCAAGTTGTACGACTTGACCTACCATATTCTATAAATTTTATTTTACAAAGGTTTTTGTTAAATCACGATTTATTATCTTATTGTAAAGTGCTTTATTCAAAAATTAAAAAACACAAACAATTTGTTTTAACTACCTTGTTGGTATGCAAGGTACTCTAACCTCTGTGATTCATAGGGACAAGTGGCCTTACTCAACACTTACCAATTGTTGATTCCAACCTGTTCTTGATGCTTCTTAGGCAAGATCTTGACGACCCCAACATTCACCGTAGCAGTCAAACCCCTACCTAACATACCTCCCTACTTCTCTGACAAGGTTTCATTCACTTGGTTGGCTTCTTTCCTTTGCTGGCTTTTTAGTTCCCTTCGTCTGATAGTTCCTTGACAAACATACTAGAAAACCAACTATTGGCGATCTCATCCTCAACATAATATTCCATGATCTTTGTTGATCTCTATTAGTTTTTCCTAGTAGCATCTTCTGGCCTGATTTTTTGGGCCCTACAATTTTATTTTGGCGATCTATACTCCAACTCTTTCTTTGTCATGGACATTTCTCCAACAAAGATTTTGGCATGACACAAAATTTGACAACCTGCAAAACTAGTCTCCATGGAGATCCAAACTAGCCTACCTCCCGGTGACCCGAGATCCACTGACATCTCTCATCTGGTCTTAATTTTTTTTTTTATGGCGATCTTTTATTTTGTCCACATTTTTCCAGCGACATCCATACTTGCCAACCTACCCCTTCAGTTGATCTTCAAGCTTGTCTACCTCCCATAGACCATTCTCCAATCGACGTCACCCTATTTTCCACTAGCTTCTGGTAGTCTTTGGTCAGTTCTCCTCGCCATTGGGAGGCTTCTCAACATTTTCTTAACAACCCAAAAGCCATAGGTCCTCTAGTCTTCAATCGCACGCAATATTTTTTGAGTTTCACAATTCTCTACAAGCCAAGGGAACCCTCCATCCACTGTCACTGTTTCCACATGGCAAATTTTGACTAGCTACACTATCATGTGGATGTGTACTTAGTGTAGATCCGCGACCCCACCTTGCCACATGACCATTCACATTGGTTGTTCATCTAGCCCACGTGACAACCAATAATCCATCAGAACTTACATACACAACACCAATTGATGAGCCATGCAACACTCTATCAACAAGTCCTACCCTGCCATGCGACAATCATTCATTAGTTTGTGTGTAAAACATCATCTTGCCACACATTATGCCATGCCATTTTCCATATTATACAAAAAACCCACACAAGGAGGAGTTTTTTGTGGTGATGTCCAGATGGGCGTCAAATTTAAGCTCACTGACTCTTGAAATCAACACTATGTCAGCAATCTTTTGAAAATTTAGACCCCTCTCTCAAATGCATTTTTCATTTTGCAGGCAGATTTTGAAGGCTCATAACTTAGTCATTTGAGACCTTTTTCAATGCAATTTTTTTTATTTAGCCTATTTTTTGTGCACTCCATAGTGGTGTGGTTATTTTCTATTTTGTTTAGACAAATTTTTCAAAAGTTGAGTTTTTTTACATTTGTACCTTTCCAATCCTCATTTCTACAACTTTTGGGGCTCTATTCAGGCTCATACAACCTCCTTTTTAGGTGTCATTTTATTTTTAAAGTGCATGATTTTTTGTCTACTTTACTTTGGTGCTATCAATTTTTCATCATTATGTGTAGAAATATCACTAATAGAACTTCATCATTTTTTGTTTATTTTGGCATATGTAATGCTTAGATCTTATACAAGCCTTTTGCATAAGTAGTATTAGTTTGATATAGCTAACTTAAGGTAGTTGTAAACATAGTCATCATAAATCCATTTTTCCTTGGTTTGCATGTCGCCTCTTATACACACACTAAGTATAAAGTGCCAAATAATCTTTTTGGAGGGGTTATTTGATTGAGTGAATTGGGGAGTGTCTTGTGTGATTGTGCCTCTCTTTCTTGCACTCTTTCATTTTTAGTTATGGAGAAAATTAATGGAAAAAGGACTAACTCATTATATTGACGGAACTATTGAAGCACCATTAGATCCTAAAGCTAATCTATTCAAATGGAATGAATCACTAAAAATACTAAAGCTCTTGGAACTTTGAGGAAGCATGTATCAGACAATCTTATCTTTCACATTGATAAGTGTAAGACAATTAAAGATGCTTGGGAAAAGCTTAGTTAATTGTACTACCTAGTTGATGAGATTAAGGGCTACAATCTTGACAATGATCTAACAAATGTGGATCCTAATAATTTTGATATGATCCAAGACTATGTAACTAAAGTAAATGATCTAAGAGGAAAAATCATGATTGTGGTTGGGAGAGTCAAAATGTTGCAATTGGTATACCTAGGAATCGCCTTGTTTTAACCACTTGGAGACATTAGGGTTTAATTCAAAACTTGTTTAAGTCTAAAGACTTAAACCCTTATCTTTTATATTGAAATGTTCTAATTCTTCAGTGAATTGTTCAGCCGGTAAAATATCTTGCTAAGTCATGACTTGAGTGTATTTACTTATTTGTCTATTGGCCTCATACATTAGCCTTTTAATTTTCTAGTTAGTTTCCAATATTTCTCTAAAGGCCTAAGCATCAAGGTTAATATTTTATATCCTAATACAACAAACCCTTTACCCTTTTAATATCATAGTAGGTTAGAGGTCTTCACATGCATTTTTAAGAATCTTAAGTAATGGTTACCCCATGCCCCCATGAGGGGTAACCCTTAACCATTTGGGACTCCATGGGATGGTGGGCTGATGGTCAAAAGTCATGAATATTGAATGCTGATAGAATGCTTTATGCCCTAACACGGTTGTTGGCAATGATGGAAGCTTGACCATGGTGCGATGAGGTAAAATATACATAAACCCTACTCCCCCACATGATGATAACTCTCATGGTGGTAAGAGAACTCCAGCTCACAAGGTCAAACAAAAGGCAATCAATCCAAGCTTTCTAACTAAAGATAAATGATCCATATTTAAACTTGAACACGACTACCAAATTTGAAGCATTTGCATGATTCAAATTTATTGCGACAAGATTGTGGTGAAGTGCAGTTTGATGGCAATAAATTCACAGGTGTATGGCTCATTATTCCCTTTACATCCAAGAAGTTCAAGAGAATGGATCTATGTGATGACAAAGGAGAGTTCAAGAAACTAGATAGGGTTTTCAAAAGATATTTAAACTAGTAAGTTGCTCTAATCTTTTCTATGGTGCATAAGGTTAGATTGTTGGTGTTCTTGTTGGTGTTGTGTTTTGTAATTGTAAGGGTAGATTGAAAAAAAAACCCTAGTTAGTTTAAATTCCATATAATTAACCATAATGCCTTGAAGAGGGGAATCCTCACATAATAAGAATGAACCCACAACTAGTTAGAGTGAGGCCATGTGTGAAAACAAAAAGAAAAGGTCATTCCACTAGGATATATTAGATATCCTACCTGACTCAAACATGGAGTTGGGAGCCAAGAAGGACTCTAAGGATAAATATGTTGATTGCGGAGATACTTCATATTTTAGGGTGGATCTATTCTCTTACTTCTACAAAAATAGGAACATGCCCATTCCATTTTCAAACCCTTGATTCTTTGATTTGGCCAAGTTAATTGCCCCAAATGTATTCATTGAGGTGGATTTACTCAAGGTTTTTGGTAGGAAAGTACAATCATTTGACCAAAACTATTAGGAGGGGTGATTGTTTAGTTTTGGTAGATATAGATAGGATGTTAGTTGTTGATTCTTTTGAATTGAATAGGCAATCTTTAACATAGGTTGATATAGGGAAATTTAAACAAGATTATGAGATGCACAGAAAAACCCTTAGGAGAGATGAAGTTCCTCACTATAGAAAAAAGGCATGGAATAACAGGAGGGTACCAATAGTTGATTCAGAGAAGGAGCCTTTTGAGCTCACAACATTTAAGGGATATTTTGTTAAAATATATTATGCTCTATGCCAAGTGTTACGAATAGATGTAAAAGATAAAATGCCAAGCAACCTATAGATGATGGCTATGAGAATACAAAACTTAGATGTCAACATTGAATATGACTTTGCTTCTTATATTCAAAAGGAGATTAATGAGGGGTTATTAAGGATAAAGGATAATAATAGAATAATAACCTTTAAGCATTATTCCCTTCTTTGCCATTTGATACTACACCAAAATAGGGAGAGAAAAATAATGGATATTATAATCCTTGGTTTAAAGAAACAATAATAAAGAATGTTTATGAAAAACTCTGTTAAAAGAGAGGAATAATTATTAATTATTAAAGGATAATTAAAGGTGGCCTTTTTGAAAGGATGTGATGGTTTGGAAACTACCCCTTAAAAGGTTATATAAGTCATTTATGTGAGACTTGGAAGGGGGCATGGAGATGACTCAAGGAAGAAGAAGAAGGTGGCTTGATGGGCTATGGGCATGGGAGGAAATATAGGAATTTAGAGGGCACAAAGGAATGAAGGTTAAGGTCATTTGTTGGCATGAGCATTAGAGAAGGGGCACACAACATGTGTCCAACTCAGGGTACAGTGTACACTTGAGAGTGTCCTGGCTAGGGCTATGTTTATTTCATGTTGTGAAGGCATGTGAGGTTCTGTGTAAGAACATGTCCTCCTAGAGTGCTTACTTGTCGTAAAAGAGCCTGGACCTGTGACTATTCCTTTGAAATATTGATAATATGGTTGGTTCTATGTAAGAACTGGTTTGTCTAAGAATTATACCCTAGCAATAAGGGCCAATACCACCAAAACTTCCTTGAAGTGAGAGTGACCTTTCCAACCCTCATGATACAAATAAGTACTTCAAACCCTTGATGATAAAGGATAATGATAATATAATGATTTTGATGATAATATAGTTGAGTTATGTGGTTACAACTATTTAATTTATTATGTTAAAAATTGAATTTATTATTTTTATTAGATTATTACATGTCATAGTCACTTTGTCAATTTACATCTAGTTTATTTTTATGTTATCTTCTAATTGATCTTAACATTACTATTTAATCTATTAATTCCACTGCAACTACTTAATTAATTAAGTCTTGGAGAAAAGTGCCATTACAATTGTTGAGAGGCTACCACTAAAGATTATGCAATTATTAAGGCCAAAAGCATAAACGCCTAACTTGGATAGTGACCACAATTTTAGTGTTTGGTTTTTGTTTTCTAGTCACACAATCATTAGAGTGTACGAGTCCCCCAAGTCACCACATGTTTTTCCAATATTTGTCTATCCTAGGCTAGCATTTCTAGATTTTATGTGACAATTAATGTGGATGTAGAAAGAGATCATGGAAGGAATGAGAAAGGGTACTCACATACCTTGTTGCTCTAGGTATTATGATTTTTCAATTGGATTAGGAGCATTGGAGTAAGTACATGAGAACTTGAAAAGTAGACATAATTTCAAGTTTGAAAAGATAAGGAGATATGATCCTGAAGGGTTCATGAATTGGCTAAAAGACAAGCATGTGAATGGTGGCCCTTATTTTCATGAAGTAATTTTGAAAAAGATGTAATAAGGAGTTTCCCCAATGTGTCATAAGTGATACAAAGAAGGAAAAGGTGGGGAATACTATTGAGCATTGAAGTTGAAAGAAATAAAGGGGATCCAAGTTTCCTAAGATTCTACTTTGAAGAAACAAATGCGGCTAAAAGGATAGAGCTCAAATGAGCAATTTTGAGCAAATATATGGGAGAAGTATTGCAACTTAAGAAAAGAAGCCCACGATAGTAGAAATGTTAGAGTATGTGCCTCCCAGGTTGGAAGAAGTAAAGGCCAATTTAGGTATTAATATTGTTGAACTTGATGACCAAACAACCCAAGATCCTCCCCAAAAGAGATAGAGGACTGGAGTCCAACCTCCCATTATGCTTTATGAGATTACTGAAGAAGTGGGAGAGACAAAAGAGGCCATCCAACAATATATGAAATGGCTAGTGAGAAAGAGGTTAACCAACCTCTAAAGTCACCTCCAAGAGAGGATGTTATCAGACAAGTACCTCTTGATAGGATAGATTTTCATGCATCTATTCCTTTTGATCAGATTGATGATGATAGAGTGATATCATCTTCTCAATTTTAGCAGATGATGAATTCATCAAGACTCCAGAGTTTAAAGAATTTTGGATCAAAATGAAAGTTAATGAATAGAATGAGAGGGCAGAAATAAGAAAACATGGATCATAAGAGCCAAATTAGGATGAAATGGACTCACTCACTAAAATGAATCCTAACAATATTGAGATAACCCTAAATTGGAATATTCTTGGTTCCGTATTGGAATTTGGAAGATGTCTTTCTATTGGATCGGATTAGACAACAAAGGGATACATTGTTTGTAGTAGAATTTGATAGTTGCATTTCTCAAGTGATGAAAACATTATAAAAAAGGTTGAGAATATAGATCTACAAGTGTAATTTTTAAATATGAGGAACCATTCTAGATGATTATCAAATCCATCTATTATAGAATCCTCCATAAAAATAAAAGTTTGTGAAAATAATTTAACTTTAATATATCACCTTTGTACCAAATCTAGTTAACTAAACATTGATCTGATTATTTTTTAATGTCGTTGGCCTCAAAACCAAAATACAAATACCTCACAAATTTTATGGGGTTTTCAAAAAATGTACAAAAATAATAAGAATGCTATGATTTACAACCTAGAGAGTGAATTTATGAAAAAAAAGATATTAAATCCTACATAATATTGATGATGAAAATCTAAATTTTTACTTATCGCTTCCTTATTTGATCCTCTAACTTTAACAGAATATTATTATAAAATTCACATCTATATAGAAGATATAGGAAAATATTCAAATATTAGGGTTTCATCTTGAACTTTACCCAAATTTAGCTCTAATACCTTTTAACATACCACATATACTTCAAAAGATGTTCATGGATGAAGATGTCCTAAAATATAATGTATGTAAAAATATAATAAATCATTAACGTTGTGTAACATTGTAATATACTCATTATGCAAGAATCTACTCCTTGTTATATCTCTAAGATATCCTGATTGAATATTTCTACTCTTCACCTTTTATTTTTATGTAGACCTTATAATAACATAATGGAGGATTATACCATTAAACCCATTTAGGCCTCCTAATTATCTTATATAATTAATGACCTAATGTAGCTAAATTAAGGTATTACTCGATTGTTTTTACTCCACTTGTTGGGTCTTTTTTAAGGCCTCTTATCTAAAAGTCGAGAAAGTACTCAAGGACCTTCTTTAGACCCCTACAAATGAGAATAAAGTATTTCATCATGTTTCTTGTAAATTTTGTTGTTTCCTTAATGATGTTGGTAGTTTAAGACTACTTTTAATCCATTATCAAGACTATGTTAAATGGATCAAAGCTCTAGAAACAAACAATGCCTAGAAAATTATTGTTGTGCATTATATTTTGCCATAAATGCCTACTAGATGACTAGCTTTGAAAAGACTTGGATTCTATACTCTATTCGTCATGAAGAAGCTTGTCCAAATGTAAGACACACTAGTTATTTGAAGCATTTGGAAGGCCTAGGAGTCCTTGGGTTGGCAATGGTTTTTATAAATGCCTCTTAATTCACAAGTTGTGTATTTGTTAGTCTTTACTTCTACTCAATCTAGATTGTCCTACTGCCAGTTCATGCTTTGAAATTCTTTAATGGAGGAATTAAAACTCTTCTAGATCTCTTTGTGTCAAGGTAAGATTCCAATTATTCTATCAAACATTATTGATTTATCGCTTCTCGAATGATTCATCGCTTCTGGATAATGTGAGAGAAGGTAAAATTTCATAGACATAGACAATGAATCAACCATCACATGGAAAGGAGGGACATTTGGTATGTGGCTGGACTTGCCATCAACAAAATCTTATATCTTAGACTGAGGTATGTCAAAATTGTATTTCCTATAAAAAAATAATACCAATGGAGAGGATTTCACTTCATCAACTTTTATATATGATACTAATGAGATAGTTGAAAGGAAACCAATTGTAGAAAAAAGTTTCCAAATGCTAAATCTAACAAGAGAGTGAATGGAAAAAAAATCTTACAAACCCTTTAATTATTATAGATTAGATGAACACATACAAATTTAGAAATTTAAACAAATAAAACCACAACACCAGATTTACATGGCAAAAACTTTTCAAGAAAAATCCCACTCTCCAAAAGCTAGAGCTCAACTATATTATCAACAACAACCAATAGTTACAATACAATGCATAGAGCCAATACTCTTTAGGAGGAATTATAGCAATAGAGAACTTTGGAGAAAATATTGGCACACAAAAGCTTCTTAGAATATATCCAACTTATCATACAAAATATACTAAGAAACCACATATTTATAGAGCTCAACACAAGTGGAAAGTGCCCACGATTTCTAAAACAAACTACAACGCCAAAGAGGTATGTGGTGTCATAAACAACATGTTGGTGTAATTAAGACATTTTACCTTGGTTTATTCTTTCCTAGGTCATAATTACACTTTTTTAAAGCTTACTTAGTGAATTGCATAGGAGTAGTTGGAGCATCTTCATTTTAGGTGGACTTATCATGTTATTAATTTGTCATATCCACCTTTCATGGTTGCACTTTTCCACCTTTGGTGGGTGATCAACCTTTAGTGATATTATCATGTGATCACTTTTCCACTTTACATGGGATGATATCTTTTCACTCTACTTATCATGTCGTGAGACAATGACACTTATCATGTCATGAGACAATGACACTTTTCATTGTCTCATTCACTCACCTTGGCTATATAAGCAAGGGATCTCCTATGTACATTAGGCTAGCTCATTGCATCATTGATGAGAATACAATTTGTTCTTGTCTCTATTGTTCTCTCTTGCTATTGTGCTATTCAATAGGCATCTAGATTTTGGGTGTCCATCTGCATAGCCAATTCTTATATGGTATCAAAGCCTATAGGGTTCCTTTGATAGTCATTTTTAGAGAGATCTTGGTGCATTTGAAGGTTGGCATCTTTGGAGATTTGTGGTGCAATGCATTTCTAGAACTTCCTAGGCCAAATTTGATCCCACTATTGCATTTGGGAGGTCCTTTATATGAATTTGGAGTATAAATTTGTCTATGTTTAATGAAATTTGTTTTCGGGGTAAATTCTTTTTAGCAAGTCGAGTTGTACGACTTGACCCACTAGTCCAGTATGATTTTGAAAATTAAAATAATATATTATATTTTATGAATTTTATTTTACAAAGGTTTTTGTTAAATTGCATTTTATTTGTTTTATTGTAAAGTGTTTTATTCAAAAATTTAAAAAACACAAATGGTTTTTTTTAAGAACCCTACCGGTATGCAGGGTACTCTGACCTCTAGGACTTGTAGGGACAAACTTGGTCGTACTCAACACTTACCCGTCATTGACTCTAGCCTATTTTCGATGCTACTTAGGTGAGATCTTGGTGGCCCCAGCATTCATTGCAGTGGTCAAACCCTCACCCAGTATACCTCCCTACTTTTTTGACAGGGTTTCATTCACTCAACTAGTTTCTTTCCTCGGTTGGATTCTTTGTACCCTCAATTTGGTAGTTTCTTAGTGAACATACTAGACAACTAGCCATGTTTTTTCACAATATTATCCTCGACCTATTCTTCCATGACCTTTTTTGATCTCCAACAATTTTTACCGGTAGCATCTTTCAGCTCGATTTTTGGGGCACTGTAATTTCATTCTAGTGATCTACACTCCCAACTCTTTCTTTGTCACAAGCATTTTACTATCTTTTTCGACCCTAGTTTATTTCTCTGATGATCCTAGCTACCAACATTCTTGTTTCGACAATTATCGTTTCTCTAACCTCCTTAAGCTCTCTTCATTGACTCCTGATAGTTGCTAAAGTTCTCTAGCTAAGATTTTGACATCACACAACTTCTAACAACCTACAAAACTAGTTTTCGTGGAGATCTAGACCATCCCAACTTGCCGTGACTTGAGCTCCACCAACATCTCTCACGTAGTATTCATTCTTCTTTTGGCAATCTTTTATTTTGTGCACATTTTTTTGCAGCATTCATACATGTTGACCTGCCCCTCCAGCCAATCTTCAAGCCTGACTACCTCCCATAGGACATTATCCCATTAGCGTCACCGTAGTTTTCGCTTGCTTCTAGTGGTCTTTGGTTGATTCTCCTCATCATTGGGAGGTTTCTTAGCATTTTTCTAATGACCCAAGACCCCTGGGTCCTCCAATCTTCAATTATTCAAGCAACATTTCTTGGGTTTCATGGTGCTCCACAAGACAAGGGTGGCCTCCACCTGCTACCATCATTTCCATGTGGTAGTTTTTGACTAGATTCATTGTCACGTGGACACATAGTCAATGGAGACCGACGACCCCACCTTGCCTCGTGGCCATTCACGTGGGTAGTTCATCTGGACCATGTGGCAATCAATAACTCATTAGACCTTGCATACCAATACCAACAAATGAGCCACATAGTGCTCTGTCATCAAGTCCTACCTTGCCACATGAGAATCAATCATTAGTTCATATGAAAAATATCATCGTGCCACACATTGTGCCACACCATCCTTTGTATTGTATGGACTACCCACACAAGGGGTAATTTTTTGTATGGATGTCTAGATGGGAATCAAATTTAAGCTTGCTGACTATATACATTAGTTATTTGAGGAACATCTATGAGGCATCAATTCCTCCTCACCTCAGAGGAGGGAGTTATAGGCAGGTGTCACAGACTACTACTAGGAGGGATAGGCAGGCGTCACAAACTACTACTAGGAGGGAGTTATGGTGACCCCTCAAGACACCATATGGTGGTATTATGGGTCATATGGTGTCCTAAGGGTTCATAAAACACCATATGACACCTTATGACACCATATGACCTCTTAGGAAACCATATGACCCATAACGACACCATATGGTGTCGTTAGGGGTCATACAATGTCCTAAGGGGTCATATAGCATCCTAATGGGTCATCGAATACCATATGACCCCTTAGGAAACAATATGACCCCCAACGACACCATATGAACCCTTAGGATACCATATGACCCCTAACGACACCATATGGTGTCTTAAGGGGTCATATGGTGTCCTTAGGGGTCATATGGTGTTCTATGACCCCCTAGGACACCATATGACCCCTTTTAATATCCTAGTACATGACATGACCACTTGTGACACCATATGACCCCTCAAGACACAATATGGTTTCGTTAGGGGTCATATGGTGTCCTAAGGGGCCATATTGTGTTGTTAGGAATCATGGTGTTCTAAGGGGTCATATGGTATTCTATGACCCATTAGGACACCATATGACCCCTTATGACACCAAATGACCCCTAGCGACACCATATGGTGTCATTAGGGGTCATATGGTGTCCTAAGGGGTCATATGGTGTTCTATGACCCATTAAGACACCATATGACCCCTAACAACACCATATGGTGTCCTAAGGGGTCATTTGATGTCGTTAGGAGTCATATGGTGTTCTATGACGGTGTCCTAAGGAGTCATATGGTGTTCTATGACCCCTTAAGACACCATATGACCCCTTAGAACACCATATGGTGTCGTGAGGGGTCATATGGTGTTGTATGGGGTCATATGGTATCCTAAGGGGACATAGAACACCATATGACCCCTTAGGACACCATATGGTGTTTTTAGGGGTCATATGGTGTCTTGAGGGCTCATATGGTGTCCCAAGGGGTCATACAACACCATATGACCCCTTAGGACACCATATGTTGTCATTAGTGGTCATATGGTGTCCTAAGGGGTCATAGAACACCATATGGCTCCTTAGGACACCATATGGTGTTCTCTAACCCCTTAGGACACCATATGACCCTAACGTCACCATATGGTGTCCTAAGGGGTCATAGAACACCATATGACCCCTAAGGACACCATATGACCCCTTAGGAAATCATATGACCCCTTAGGACACCATATGGTGACGTTAGGGGTCATATGGTGTCGTTAGGGATCATATGGTGTCGTAAGGGGTTATAGAACACCATTTAACCCCATAGGACACCATATAACCTCTAATGACACCATATGATCCCTTAGGACACCATATGGTGTCATTAGGGGTCATATGATGTCGTGTGGGGTCATATGGTGTCCTAAGGAGTCATAGAACACCATATAACCCCTTAGGACATCATATGACCCCTTAGAAAACCATATGACCCCTTTGGACACCATATGGTGTTGTTAGGGGTCATATGGTTTTCTAAGGGGTCATAAAACACCATATGACCCCTTAGCACACCATATGGTGTCATTAGGGGTCATATGGCGTCCTAAGGGTTCATAGAAGACCATATTTCCCCTTAGGACACCATATGACCCCTTAGGATACCATATGGTGTCATTAGGGGTCATATGGTGTCCTAAGGGGTCATAGAATACCATATGACACCATATAAGCCCTAACGACGCTATATAACCCCTTAGGACACTATATGACCCTTAACGACACCATATGACCCCTTAGGACATGATATGGTTTTGTTAGGGGTCATATGGTGTCCTAAGGGGTCATATGGTGTCTTAAGGGGTCATATGGTGTCCTGAGTATCAATACAACCACTACCCTCAATCCTATCTACCCTAAACAATGTTCCATCAATCTTTTACCCCACACCATAAAGCTTATATCCCACAACCTATTATCTAAATCCTATACAGGGGAGGGAGAAAAAAGAGGGGAGATGGAAGAATAAAGAGAAAGAGAGATCTATGAAGAAAGGGAGAGGTGGTTAGGGAGTGGCTGAGAGACCTAGAGAGGGAAGAGTAGATAGGTGAGGGAGAGAGAGAATAAAATAAGAGAGATAAATTCACAAAGAGAGAAAGAGGGGTAAGGAGGTGGAAAGGAAAGAATTAGAGAGGAGAGAGATATAGAGGCGAGAGATCTAGAGCCTAGGAAGAGAGAGGTGAGATACCTAGGGTGGAAAGATAGAGGTGAAGGAGATATAGGGGGTTAAGAGACAAAGAGGGAGATGTAGATATGTAAAGATGGAGGGAAGGAGAAAAATAGGTATGGAAAGAGAGGTTAGGAGGGAGAGGTATTCATTAAGAGAAAACAAAGAGAGTGGAGAGAAAAAATAAGAAGAGAAGAGAGATGGAGGGAGGGAAGGATAGATATGGAGATAAGGAGGGAAGGTGAGAGAGAGAAGGAGAGAATATAGGAGAGACCTAGAGAGGGGAGAGAGAAGAAATAGAGAGAAGAAAGGGGGAGTAATAGGTCTAGATTTTTTGGTAGATAAAGAGGTGATGAGAGAGATAAGAGAAGGAGAGAGTTAATAAAGGGAGATGGGTAAGGGGTGATGGACAGAGAGAGGTGGAGAGGAAGGGAGATAACTAGAGAGGGGATAAATAGAGAGATGATATATGTAGAGCATGAGAGAGAGGTTAAATACCTAGATGGGAGAGATAGAGGAGAGCTAGATAGAGGGGCTTAAAGATAGGTGTCTAATGAGACATTAATGGATAAGTATAGAGGTGGAGAGGGAATGAGGGAGAAACCTAGAAATTTGAGAGAGGGAGGTAGAGAGAGGAGGGAGAGGTGACAACCTAGACAATGGAGAGAGGGAATAGATAGAAGAGAAAAGAGATAACTAAGAGGGGATGAATGGAGAGGTAGACATGGAGGGATTCAGAATCCTAAGGAATGAGGAGATAGATAGGTTTGGAGAGAGAGAATAGAGGGAGAGAGTTCATAAATGGATAGGGGTAAGGGAGAGGGAGATAAATATGGAGATGGGGGGAGAGAACTAGACGGTGGACAATTAATTAGGTGAGATACCTAGAGGGGGAGAGATAGGTGGGTAATAATATAGGGAGGGAGAGGTAGTGAGGTGAATAGGGAGGGACGAAGAGACCTAGATATGGGGAGAGAGAAGATAGAAGGGATAGGCAGTGACCAAGAGAATGGAGAGGGAGGGGAGTGAAATAATAAGAGAGTGAGAGAGAAGAAGAGAGAGGGAGGGAGTCAAGGATAGATATGGGGTTAAGGAAGGAATGAAAGGTAGAGAAGTTGGGTTTACCTAGAGAGGGGAGAGAGAAGTGAGAGAGACAAGAGAGGGATAGAGATAGGTCTAGAGTTTGGGGACGATAAAGAGAGTAGATACATAGCCGAAAAATGCTAATAGGAGCATGTTGATTACTGAAATTTGATTAAGTCTGAAATTTTATTTGATCCTCTTAAAACTAAAATCTACATTATAAATCCTATAGAGCTGAAACCACTCTCAAACATCTTGCCAATATATACATGAAATATAGCTTAAAGTATAAGAAAGAATGTTATATTTCATGTATATATTCTCCTTTGAGGTGGATATAACTTGTGCCCAGATTGGTAAATCTACACTCACAAAACCTTCACATTGGACAATGCAGAACATTTGACGCTCGCCAAATGGTTTGTATTGGAAACCACCAACCCTTTGGGTTGGATTGTACTTGGGCATCCAACACAAAGGGTTGGACGACCATTTCAGGCTTGAGACGTGTTTTTACAGAAGATTAAAAAAATTCACATATTTTTGGTCGTGCTCTCCATCAGGTTTGCATGTGTTTCAATGAAACTAAAAAAAACACCATATAAACCTCAATCTCTCTCTTAGCTATCCAAACATGTAATTTTTTTCGCTTTTTGATTTCATTAAGGCTTTCATCTATAATTTATTTTGTTAGTGTGTCCATTTTTTGTCGAAAACCAACATGCACTATTTTGGGTATAGTTTTTTACATGTTCATCGGTTTTGAAGAAACTTATATTTTTAGAAACTAGACTCCATCTACACAATTTAAAAAAAAAAACTTTTGATTTTTGATTAGTTATCAATGATTAGGTGGGAGCACACTCAAATTTCTGTTTTTCAGGATGTGTCCAGTTCGAAAATTAGTAAAAAATCATATACTCATTAAAATTAGCTGAAAAATTTGGCATAAACTTCAAGGTGTTAGCTAATTTCTCACCGAAACGATTTTAAAAATTGAAAAAAAAAGTCAACATTTTAGGGGGGCCACAACACACACTATGTTATGTTTTTTGCATAAAAACAGGACCACTTTTTGTGGCCCCCCTTTTTGAAGCCCTTAATCTCCACCATTTTCAAAACAAATTAGTAGTATAGAAAGTAGACTCGAAGCACTCTGACTCTTGTTCTTGTTGCATCTTCAAATTTGGGGTGTAACTATCTTCAATTTGTTGTTGAAGTTCAGACTTTGTTGATTTCAGAAAAAAGTGGCATCTTAAGACCCCCTTTTGGTACCACAACTTGGTGCACATACCCACTAACTTCCATAAAATGTCGAGCTGGTATCGTGTATCGTTTCTTGGCGGATTATTGACATTAAGATGATGTTGAGCACTCCATCAGGGTGGGACCTCATCTGTTCCTTGAGAGGTGAGACAATCAGGGAGGAGTTGTGACCAAGCTAGGAAGCATTCGTTGTTGTAACAAGAACCTGTGGTGGCACAAAGGCCATTGCAAAGTCTCTGGTAGGTGGCGTTGTTCCATCCATAGTGTACTAAGAGGCACTTCAACCCTTTGTGGATGAAGAGAGGGGCTAGTCCTCGAGGCGAGTGTCATCTAAGGATTGCTTTAATAGGGTCTGTCTGCCCAACATTAGGTCTGGTTGGTTCCGCCGAACGGACATCCACCCATCTATATTAATTATGGGGTATTGCCCATCCCAACCCAGAGGAGGATGGAGGGCAAAACTTGCCCCCAAATAAAAAGCCTGTATGGTCTTCACCCGGAGCCTATAAGTTCTAAAGTGAGGTTGGGGTGCAGGTCCTTGCCCTGATCCCTCTAGCGTCTGCTGGGCTTTTCCTTCCCTTTCTTCATCCCAAATTCCCTTATCTTTTCCTCCCATGGCCCCCACCTCTCCAAACTTATTTCCTTTAGCTCATCACCTCCCCTTAATGAAATCGCTATGTATGCTGATAAGTGGTCTAATTTAATGATAGGCACATAATCGCTCAACTTCAAAAGTTTAAAGCTCGATGCTTTGACATAATAAATTTAATGGTTGATGCCTTGCATCTAAAATTGACTTTTTCAATCTACGATGTGCCACATCGATTCATTTAATGCAATGAGCCCAGAAAGTGTGATGAGGTATCGAATTTGTCAAGTCATTATAAGTGCAAATTTAATGGTTCCACTGATCAAATTTAAAGTGACATTCCTCTCAGATCAGCGAGTTGATCAATTACGATATCGAGTTTAGGCGATATTTCATCTTTATACAGCCACTTGTGATTATCATTTGGATAGCGACTAATACTTAATTGAGGATAGCAAATTTTGTGAAGACAATTCCCTATTCAAGGGTAAGATCTAATTCGATTTCCTCAGAGACCATTATGATCAGCATACATAGCGATTTCATTAAGGTGAATTGAAGAAAGAATCAATTAGACGATTTGCATCAGCAATTTGTTCATTTTGGAAGGTGGCGATTTTGACACAGTGGTAAGATGATATTCAAATAGTGAATATGTGCGAATCTGATCATAACACACAGTAATTCATCTCTGAGTGTGACTACAGGTCAGCAAAGAGGATAACGAGTACATGTAAAGCTGACGACACTGTTTGAGGACAGCGGATTAGCATCTATTTTGATCACTCTGTTTGATCGAAATATTCATAAAAAATGATCAAATTAGAGTTTATTGATCTCAGGTTTGAAATGAGTTGTTCAAACATCTTTTGATCAGATTGTGTCTTAGGTGGATTCGGTTTGTCTTATTCGACTATTGCATTGTCTTGATTGTAGTATCTTTCTTTATGTCATCTTAGTGTTTCAAACGATAGTTGTTAACTTTAGATGATTATGATCAATCAATGGTTGAAGGCGTAACTTAGAATTACAAGATTTTCATTAAAGGTTTTCATGCGCAGATAATCAATTACATAATCGCAAGCGAATGTCATTATGTGACTAATTTAGCCATTTTTTCATAGGTGCATGATGGTGGGATCACGACAAGCACTTATCAAGGAGGACTCAAAGAATATCATTGTCAAGTCAAAGATTACATCATGTTGGGGCAATATAGGTGACACCAACCTTGGACACATTGACATAAAGAAATTTCAAACCCCACTTTACACCACCAGACCAACAGGACGCGCAAGAGCGATGATTGAAAGTGGCATTGTCAAGGCACAATGCAATACAACGAACTCATCGTTGAGTGCACAAGACATTATGATCCTACTAGAAGAGTGATTACCACACTAGATGAGAGAGAGATAGCTTATCTCTCTGAGGAGCAATCCATAAAGCATTTCGCATACCTCACTTCATGAACATGATATACAAAAGTCGTGACAATGCAAAGGCAGTTTACGACAATGATTCAAAAAAGTGTCTTGGGATAGTGATGGGTTGGGGTTTGGGATAGACTAGCCTAGTCTATGCTCTTGGATCCTTCCCTTGGATCACCTGGTGTTCTCTCCACACCCTAGGGTCTCTAGGACTTCCCTTGCTTGAGGAATCCCCTGACCTTGCCCAATCCACCCACCAATGAGTTGCACTGTTGCTCCTAAGGTCTCACCTACTCATGAGTCTCAAAACCCCTTACTATGGCTAATAAGGGCTAGGCTTGTTCCACACCTTCCAAGGTCTTAGCAAGGATAGGTCAGGTCTCTAACAAGGTTTTTCCACCCATCCACGTGCCCCCAAGAGGTTTCAAGCTTTCAACCCCTTGCCGATTTCACTATTTTGTGTTTTTGCCTTCAAATAGGGCTACAAGGATTAGGACCAATTAGGCCTCCTACTCGGTCCTTTAGGGTTCCCTCTCACAAACGATGCACAGACTACCCAAACTCCCAAAATGGACTACCATTCATTTGGCAAGGGCTCAAGGATTTCTATGGTTCTGGGCCTCCAAGTGGCCGTATAGTGCTTTGGGCGAATTTTGGGGTTTTAAAGGGTTTTGTGAGGGTTTTTAGGGTCTGCCTGGGTCACAGTGAATGTTTTGAGTTTTAACCACCTTGTTTGGATTGGTGGAGGCTCCTCCTTCACACCAATGATGCTTCACTCACTCCTCTACACCCCCTCCAAAGGGTGCATTCTCCTCTGACCAACCTTGCTCTCCAAGACCTCTGCAACTTGACCTTTCCTAGTTGGGCACTGTTCAGTCTCGCCTAGGAGTGGGTCTTTATATGGCCTCCCTGCATTTTCAAGGGCCTTGCTTGCATTGAACTATGGTACAAGGTCTGCACTCTCATTCCCCATGGTTTCATGGTGATTCCACAATGGGGAATGGAGTTATGCATCCATTTACTCAAACCAGTCCAAAACTGGACAGTGAGAAGGCAATTTACAAACTATTTACAAACACACACAACTTGCAAATAAAAACCTAATCTAATTGCTCACAATGAAAGTATTTACACCATAGGAAACATTCCACACAATTTTGCACGCAAATCAATCCATTAACTTGCTCGGTTGTTTCATTCAAACTGACTGGTAACCAATTTGCAGTCTTAGTCAGGTCACTTTGCTTGGGCCGCACAATGTCTGACATCCAACCCATTAACTTAAGGTTTGGAAACACTTATACTACCCTATCCTCGGTCTGTGTGCCCATATTAGGGTTGTCCATGCCAAACTAAAGGTTTTGACCTCATGGTGGAAAAGTTGCTTGACAACTTTTAAAAGTTGTCATGCAACTTTTGCAACTTTTGAGCAACTTTCCCAATGTTTCTTTTCTTGACTCCTAGACCCACATTGGGCCAACCTAAGGACACCACCATGCTATGAAGGACCCCTAAACTCCTCAAAAGCACACATACCCTCTATTTCCAAGAAATCCTCAATCTTGACTTAAGACCCTAAGAACTCAACTAGGACCTTAACTATGACCAATGAGCACATGGCTCTTTATTTTATGTATAATGGCTTCAAAAGAAGCATAACAACAATAAAACAAAGAAAGAGAAAGAGTTTGGAAGGGTGCTCCTGCACCAGATAGTCAACAAGTATTGGTTATCAAACAACAAGACAAGCTCTCATCAAGAAGGAAGTTATTGCATCACGTCACGTCACAAGCTCGAACAAGGCATCCTAGACAATGGCACAATTTGTCTAAGACAATGACACTATCCATCCTAAGCAAAGAACACACAAGGGGGAATACGATCTATACAACATCAAGGCAAAAGATAAACGTGAGCGTCAAGCACTCAAGGAGGTGGAAATTTTTACAATCTTGAATTTCCTTCGGAAATCCAAGAATCATTGCCAGTATAGCCAGACAAACAGAAGAGTGCAAGTGATCAAGACAAGAGATAATTTCAAGAAGAGTTAATCAAAGTTAGAAGATCAACTTGAGAAAAGTCATCGTCACATCAAGAGCTTGCAAATGTTGAGTATCAAGAGATATGCCTCATTCATTCACACACTTGTGATGAGTTACAAAAATCAAACAAGTTGAGGTGGCACCCAGTCATCGTTACATCCAATCACATTATTTCATGAGAAGACGTCCAAATTCAATGTGCCTAACTCATCTATCAAAAAGAAGATAACTACTAAACGAGCACAAAGTTTGATGTACCTACCCTCATCATCCATTGGTTGAATTTTTTAAAAAGGACATGTGTCCCATCAATTGTAATTATATCATTCGTCAAGCATTAAATGCTTTGAAATAGGGTTTCTAGATCTTTCAATCTTGGCCATTGATCTCAAATTTATCTGAGCCACTAAATTGTAATGAGAGCACTATATAAGGCTCCACTTCTTCATTTGTAAGGGTTAATAGGGAATAGTGAATAGGTAGTAGTTCAAGAACAATTAGCAATTAGAATAGAGTAGGAAGAGAAGGAAAAGATTGTTGCCAAAACATTGTTGTAAAAGACATGTAAACTTCATTGAAGATATGGTGAAATCTATGTGTTGATTTGACAATTTGCACGATCTCCACTTTTCAATTTTGTTTTCATATTGTTAGATGAATGGAAGACTTTGTCTATGATCAATGGTGAAATTCGTATATCCATACTACTAGCACCTTGTCAATGGTAAAGTGCTTTGCATGATCAATTGGAATCATTCAACTAAAGCTTAACTTCAATTATTGCTTCTTCATTGATATGCATCAACTTGATGGTGTCTATGCTTGTGGTGATAATTTGGAAATCATAAAGCTACCCTTAGAAGATCGCACTAGCCTTGTGGTAATGTGGAGATGTTGATTGCATGTCAAAGCAAGACATTGTTGAGTTTCATCAAAGATCATCCATTGCTCTTACATTCCTAGAGTTAGAATAACTTTCCTCAAACCTTATCCCTTTTTTCATTTTTTCACATCATGTTAATCCTTCATTCCAACATCATTCAAGCATTCATGTATTCAACATAAGTCCACCTTGTGATAATAGGAAAATCACATCGTACACCATTGAAGCTATCCAACAAGTCAAGACCTAACATAAAAGAACCATGAAGTCATCTCAAGTGATCCTTATGCGAATCTTCAACATTTGAGAGTCTTTACTCAAGAGAGGATCTAGAGTATCCAATACTTTATTCTTTGTTTGATAGTGCATCAAAACACCATCAATAGAGACTTCTATACCTATGCGCTAGTGTCCAACAAATCAAGACACACCATGTCAGATGGAATATTTTATCTAAGTTTTGCTCAGGACTTGGCCTATTCTAACATATGGACACATGACATGAATGTGTTGTTTTGCACACAACTCAACTGGCATAGAAAAAAATCATGTGATAAGCTTGTCAACACCAAATGGTATGTGGACACTGAAGGAACACAATCGACCATTGAGAGGGGGGTGAATCAGTGGTGATCAATAAAAACTTTGACTCCTAAAAGATCTAAGCCTTAATAACAATAATCATAAAGCAATGAGTAGATGTATCAAACACATGAGCACACACACATAACAGACAACCCATAACACATGAATGAATGAGAAAAACCCACGGCGGGGAAAAACCTCTATGAGAAATGTTGTTGGAGTCTACTGCTCCAATCCAACCTCACAAGTAAAAACATATTGTAGACACCTAAAAATGTCTCATTGATCATGTACTAATTATTCCTCAAATTAGTTAAATAATTCTCTAATTATTTAATTAATTTAATTAATCTTATTCTTCTAATTTCATATTTCCTCATCATCTTACTAATTATTCCATTTTTAATTCTATCATCATTTAATCATTTAAACCATTTTCTAATGTTAATTAAATATTTATTATTTAATTAATTATGATTATTAATCCCTCAATTTAAATAATCTTTATTATTTAAATAACTTCCATTCTCAATTTCTATCTCTAACCATCAATTAATCATTTAACCCTTTTCTAAGTATAAATTAATTATTATTTAATTAATTGTGATTTTAATCCTTTAATTTAAACAATCTTTATTATTTAATTAAATTCAGTTTCTAAATAATCAAATAGTTTCTTTAAATTATTTAATTAACTAATTTATTCTTCAAATTCTAATTCCAAATCCCCAAATTCTAATTTCAAATACATGTGCATGATTTCAAAAATCAAATTGAATATCAAAGTCAAGTTCTAAATATATTCAAATAACAAATTGAATTTAAAATAAATTCAATACTTGAATTAAATCTCATGCAAAGATTAAATTGAAAATCAAAGTTAAAGTGCAAGAACATGCTAAATTAATTAATTCAATTAATTAATTAATTAAATCATTATCTTTTCAATCTCTATTTCTATCTTCCACTTTGCTTTTTTCCAAAAAGCTTTCAATCAGTTAACTATTCCATCTATTTTAATTGATTGTAGATAGGAATTTGGAAACCATCAAAGCAAGTAGCAAATTAGACTAGCTCAATCACGAAAACTAAATTGCAATGATAACAATCCTAAAACATTCAATAGAGACACGAAAACAAGACATTCAAATCAAATGCAAACCATCACAAATGCAAATATCTCCTCCATAATTCTCCATTGTCCTTCTTTCTCCTTCAAATTGCTTTGTTTGTGGATCTCACCTACAAATGCAAAGGCATAATATGAAAGCAAGATTGTTAAGATGGAATGGCAGCGTAAGGGTACTAGAAGCGTGATTGATTGATCGGATCCTTTGATTGAAGAAATTCATCCAATTTATAGACAAACTGGAGAGATGACAAGATTAGCATGAAGAGATTTGAGAGGAAATTTCAAATCAAGAATGACAAATATGACAAATTATGACAAATTAACACTTTCTATGCAAGATTGATTGATTGACAAATTATGACAAAATTGACAAGGTTGCTATGCAAAATTGATTGATTGACAAATTATGACAAAATTGCTATGTCATTCCCATGAAATTAGGAGAAATATTAGAAAAATAGGAGAAAATAGAAAATTAGATGAATTAGGAATTAGGAGAAATTAGTAAATTGGAAAATTAGGTAAATAAATTAATAACTTTTCATTCATTAATTAATTCACAAAAAGAGGAAAGAATTAATTAGCCAATTAAATAAATATTTAATTGTGACAAGAAGACTTAGGATAAATAAATAAATTATTTAACCTAGAGGGAAAATGACAAACAAGATTAAATGAATAAACCATAAAACCCTAGAAGATGAATTAGAAATGCAAGGACGACAATTAGGTCTTGACAAAAGATAATTGATGTAGGGTCGATTTGATCATGATTTTGATTGACAAAGGACCAATGCTGATAAACGATTGAGATTGGTTGACAAATTGACCAAGATTGATAAAGAGACCAAATTGATAGGCGCCAATTGACGAGAAACAATGACTAATTGATCCAAATTGACATGATTGAAAATGGACAACGATCGATGACAAATCGATCACAAAATTGACGAGATTGACAAGAGGACAAGGATCGATGACGAATCGATCACAAAATGATGAGATTGACAAGTTGATAATCTCAAATGATTACTAAAAGATGATTGAAAGATTGACAAGAGACCAAATTGATATGCGCCAATTGATGAGAAACAATGACTAATTGATCCAAATTGACATGATTGAAAAAGAACAACGATCGATGACAAATCGATCGCAAAATTGACGAGATTGACAAGAGGACAAGGATCGATGACGAATCGATTGTAAAAATGACAAGATTGAAAAGGACAATGATCGATGACAAATCGATCGCAAAATGACAAGATTGTAAAGTTGACAAAACCCTAATTCTATCATCGATTAGGATTGACGATGTCAAAATATGCTCAATGAGCACACACATTGATGCGACAGGATAAGATCTACCAAAATCATGACTGAAGATTATTATCGTCAAGACCAAATTCGAAAGTGAGACAAATGAAGAATGCAGAAGAAGGACTCGATGCTCACAAATGATAAAGACCAAGTGCGCAACATAGAAGAAATGTTAATGCAACGCAAAAACCCTAAAATAAGGCAATGCACAAATGTTAAAGTATGACTCTGCAAGCGTTGACCATTTTTAGACGTCTACATTGATATTTTCAATTAATTGATTGATTACATCTTTTCTTTAATTCTCTCCAATCATTTATTTTCTACCTTCTAGTTAGCTTTTTCTAAATAAAGCTTTCTTTGTCATCAATCAATTATCCTCCAATCATTCTTTAGCATACGACATTTTGGTGAACCCGATGTGAACTAGCAACAATTTAACCTTATTTTTCTTCTGTGTGATTTTGCAGATCGTACGATTTTTTTTTTTTTTGCAGGTTTGTACAAATTGCAGAACAAATTCTGAATCACGCAATCATGTTTACATCATCACGCAATCCCATAGACAGGCTCATGCAATCGATCACACAGGGTCACACATTCGTGCAGAACCCATTACGCAAAAGCCTTTACAGTGTCATGCATTCACTCATATACAGTCACACATTTGTCAAGGTTATTTCTATGTTTGTTTATTTGCTATTTCTTGTTTCCTGCTCTCTGTTCTGTCAAATTTTGTATGAAATTAGGTAAATCTGAATACGGTTTACATTTATTGCATACTTAATTATGACATTTTATGGCACATAAGGTACAATTCAGAATTTCAGGTGTCAGAAGGACGAAGGAACAAAGAAGACAAGCTAGACGCTATCAGCAAATCCTAAAGGCAGAAAATAAGATATGAGATCTAGAGGATCAACCAGCAATCGACAGATACAACAGCCTAGTTCTCTTATATAGAGTAAAATATGATTTTCTTAATATAGAATGGATGATGAGAGATCTTGCTAGGGCATCACAATCTATTTTGCAGGTTCCCAATCAGAATTAGCTTTCTTTTTTATTTTTTTGTTTGGTATGTCCGTGTATCACGCAATCATTCTGTTAGAATCACACAATCACTTTGTTAGGATCATGCAATCGCTCTGTCAGAATTACGCAATCGACTTGTCAGAATTACGTAATCGATCATATAGTATCATGCAATCGGCTAGGTATCATTACACATTCATTTTTTTCATAGTTTAGTTTTCTGTGGGTTTTATTGGGTTACTGATTATCTGTTTACAACATGTGACAAATTTACAGAGGATCAGATTATTACTGAATCATAAACACTCATACTCTCACACTTCAGTTTTGGGCTTAAAATAAACAATGGTTAAAATGGACATGCATGCTATCACACTTTAGTTTTGGGCTTAAAATAAACAATGGTTAAAATTAACATGCATGCATTCACATTTCAGTTTGGTGTTTTAAAATTGACATGCACATGCATATCTCACACCTAAATTTGGGTTTTAAAATGAACGCGAATCAGGCTGCTCAATAGAATAACTCACATTTCATTTTTCTTAAGGGAAAGAAATTTTTATCATGTGTGGGGTGGACTTACTGTTGCATCAACTACCTTTCCACCCGCCTTCGGGGTCTTGGAAGAAAGGGAGAAGGTGATAACAATGCCCAAATTTTTCATTTCAGTAGTGAGGGGTATCTTTGACTGGAGATTTCATCACCCCACAGAGGTACTTCGAATTGGGATGTGTTGGGGATATCATCTCTCCCAGCGTACTCTCAAGCAGGTTTTTTGAGCCGCTATATAAATATACTAGTCAGGCGGCTAGAGTGTTGAGTGAATTCGACGTATGTGGGGGCCTTCCCTACACCGATAAGCTCAACTAAATTCTTAAGTGGCTTGCTTTGAGAATCTATCATTGGATCGGGATCCCTCAAAATTTTACAATAAGAACCAACTTAGCAGCCCAAATTCTACATTCAGTGATTCTGGGAGTGCGGATCGTACCCCATAGATACCCCTCATGTACCTTGCATTATGAGAAAAAAATCTCGGTGATAAGATCTTCGGATCTTTGGGGTAAGAGAGACTGGCATGCCCGAGAAGTGTGTGCCGTGGAGTGGAGCCAGTGCTGCCAAACTCTCTATCTATCCATCTTGTTTCAGTATTTTGCTACGGGGGCCTCATTTAATGGTGTCTACTTTCCATCCTAAGATTGTATCTCTGAATTCTCAGAGTTGGTCAGAACACAGTTCAGTCAGCTATACCTTTCTTCAAACAACTATTCTCAAATTCGGAAAACAACAAACTTGTCCTACACACATAATTACTGGAAACAAAGTCCATCTTGAAATGACAGATAGTCCTACAAACTCAAAATTTTACATACCTGTTACCATAGGTAGTCCTTGCATAGTCCTTATAGTCCTCATTTACATCCTTATTATCGTCCTTAGTCCTTGCATAGTACTTGCATAGTCCTCATAGTCCTCATTTACATCCTTATTATCATCCTTCATCCTTGCATAGTCCTCATTTATGTCCTTAGTCCTTGCGTAGTCCTCATTTACATCCTTATTATCATCCTTAGCCCTTGCATAGTCCCCATTTACGTCCTTATTATCATCCTTAGTCCTTGCATAGTCCTCATAGTCCTCATTTATGTCCTTATTATCATCCTTAGAATGTGCATAGTCCTTGCATAGTCCTCATTTACGTCTTTATTATCGTCCTTAGAAGTTGCATAGTCCTCGTTTATGTCCTCGTTTACGTCCTCATTATCATTCTCACATACGTCCTTAGATTTAGTCCTTTTCTAGACCTCATATACATCTATCTTAGTCCATCATCATTTGCATACTCATCCTAGAAAGTCATAGCATGTGTCTTAATGGGTCTCCCAGGTGATGGTTTGCTCCCCTTCGAGCAACCTAATCTAGTGCCAAATGACGATCAACGAAAAATCATTGACGGTTTGAGTAACTTGGCCTGGCAATTAAAGAGAAATGTACCTCAATATATAGGAGTCAAGTACGAGCTAAATATAGAGTATAAAATTGCCTGTAGAATTGATAGAGAAATTTCTGCAGAACTTCTAAGAGAAGAGCTTGAAAAACTTGCATTGCAAAAATATCGAAATACTCAACAAGTCTCACATCAAAATCTTCAATAGAGAGTTTGGTCTAGTGTTGCATATTCCATATTTAGGTCTAGAGTCTTGTATTATTGTCGTCTTGCATTAGGTTCTAAACCATCATCATATAGAAGTCTTAAATGCCAATCACAAGGTCACAAAAGGCAAAAAGTAAGATAAACCCAAACAATGACCTATTAGTAAACCCAACTTGGAACATGGATATATCAACTAGTCAACAGTCAAATTCTCAGGAAATTCCCACAATACATGAACTACAACAAAATTTAACACACGAAGAGATTGAGTTAGCTCAACAGGACCCACATGTCATTTTGATCTTAGAAGTTCTTATACATAATGATAGGGACAAATATCTCTTGTTGTTATTAAAAAATGAGGCCAAATTACCTGAATATTTTGATATCACAACAATCTTACCACTAGGAAATACTTTAGGTCCAAATAGTAGTCAAATACCACATATGACACAAACGCAAGTGATGACCTCAAGTTTTCCTCAGAATGTACCAACATCATCTATACAAACAAATGCTATTTCAAACACGAATTCTCAATCAAGTGCATCATCCTCAACAATAAATGTAAGCGCACTAACACAGGCTATACCGATAATGTCAAGTGTCTCAGCACCTATTCAAACACAAGTTCCTCATACAACACAGGTAACTCAACCTCCAATTTCCTATTCCATAAGATCTACATACAATCATCAGAATACAAACCTAGGTTTTGCTAATACAATGAGTACAACCCAGTCAAATATGGGTTCACATATCACTTATTTCATAGTACCTAGTGGAACTCATAACACACAGAATTATAATTATGGTACCTTTCAACAACCTCCTAGTTATACTACCACAAATCCTTTTGTGGGAAATATACATGTGCAAAGTGTACCTCTAACTCAAACAGATATTATGTCCCAACAAGTACAGAATATACAACAACAGATGACAACTATGCAAACCAATAACGATAAAAAGAGCTACACAATGCAGGACTTACATCCTTATCCTTTTGATCACACATTATACCTGCCGCCTTTCCCACCACATTTTGAAACACCAAAAATTGATAGATACCAAGGGAAAGGTGATCCTAGAGATCACATCAGAGAGTTTTTTACAACATGTATAGAGGTTGCAACTGAAGACACTTATCTAATGAAACTATTTCCTAAAAGTTTGGGAGGCTCAACCTTGGAGTGGTTTTCACATTTACCACCAACTATCACATCATGGGGTGAATTAGCTGAACACTTCATTGCTAAGTTCTCGCATAACATTGAAACACCAGTCACTTTGATGGACTTATGTACCACAAACCAATATGAGAATGAAACATTCACATCCTTCATACAATGATCGAGATCTCTCTATAGGAGATGCAAGACTATTATTCTAGAAATAGAGCAAGTTGACATGTTCATAGAAAACTTAATCCCTAAGATCAAGTACCCGATACAAATGCAATGTTTGACCATATTTAAATAAATCACTGAAAAAGCCCTAAAGTATGAGAAATGACTAGTAGAAAAAGGTCTCATAAAATATGGCAATAACAACAACAATGATAAATCAAAATTTTGGTTGAAAAACAAAAATGTGACCAACGATGGCGTTGTAGATGCCCGTATAGTGAACAAAACTCAACCAGTCTTGTCTTTACAAGGCCCAAGTCAATCATTTAGTCCACACACAAAGAATAACACTCTATTGACCAATGTAAATGCTGCGCAAACTATGAACACAAAATTCCCAAGGGTAAATGCTCCAAAAAGGAATTACACACCTCTAGGGGAACCTATTGAATCAACGTTAAAAAATTTGATACAGACAAACATGATCACTTTACCAAAAGTAAGAGTATATGAACCAAGTCCTTTCAATCCTACATGGTGGAATGATAACGACTTCTATGAATATCATCATACTAAAGGTCACAAAACTGCAAGTTGCTATAAATTGAAAAACTTAATCCAAGACATGATCGATCAAAGTGACATCATGATTGACACCAACAAAACTTCAGCAAACATGAATCATACCATATTTAAAGATCCATTTGTCAAACATGGTAAAGGGAAGGCATCTACATTGAGAACACAAGACAACACAACTAACTACACAAAAGTCTCATATGACAATACTATTCATGCCATTATCTCAGGATATGTAGTAAATGATGATTCACAAGAAACACTCGATAATGATGAGCAATATCAAGAGACTTACAACGATGATAACCAAATTTGCATGCTGTCAGAAGCACCAAAATATGATGAAGACAAGAATCTGTGTCTTATGGACTGGGGGCATGAAGAACCATTTCATTCGGGATGGTTTGAAGATGAACTTATAGCACATATCATGGATGCCAGACTTGCACATGATGACTATAGGAAGGGATATGAAATAAACCTTGATAACATAACATATGTTATAGATAGTTCCTTCACAAGAGATGATCCAGTGGCTACAATCATGATAACTCCCATAGACAGAGACTGTGCAATAGTTACTCGCAGATCTAAAGTAACTTTACAAGGAGTACCATCAAACCCACCACCACCAGTAGGGACCTATAATGTAGGATGCAACAACGGTATCTGATATTCCTCTTGCAGTTACTGCAATGACAACTTCGACGCCTGAGGTATAAATTTTGTAACATGTTAAAATAGAATAGTACACTTTGAATTCAAAAAAATTACGAGATGTACTAACTCTCTTTAATGCTTGACAATTTTTTGTTTGTAGGCGTTGTCAGGGGACCAAATGTCCTAGATTGATGATGTCACGCTCTCAGCGATCAATTTTGGTCTACAAGGCTATACGGTATCATATTTTGTACACCTTATTTTATGTATTCTTTTGATGGAATATGCAAGTCATTTAATTTTAGATTTGTTAAATTATGTTTAATATTATTTGTACTAATATCTCATGTTAATTTTGTTTTTTTAGGGTATCCCCTCCGTGTCTAGGCCTTGTCCTTAGCAAAAGAAATCCTTGAGGATGCCAAAACGTGGGAAGAAGGTAATTGAACACATTTTTTAGTTGTACAATTGTTTTAAAAGGTTGAAATTGTTTTAGTTGGGATTTGTAGATTGATTAGTGTTTTTTGTTTGTTTTATATGTATAGCAGCCATTGAGCTATGTAGATATGTTGAATGCACTTGATACGCCCAAGGAATGAGAGAGGGCAAAGGTATGTATATCTACTTTATTTTCTTGATTTGATGATTATATGCACGTGTACATGTGAACTTGTGATAAATTATAATCTTATCCTTTTTTCATACAGGAAATATCCATAGCTTTTTCATCAATGGCAAGCAATCCTCCATGTACTAGAGAAGCATCTCAGGCTCTGGTATACTTTTGTTTGATATATTAATCACAAGCCTATGGTACCATCATACCCATGTTTTTGTAGCATCTTGAATCCATTGCCATACTGATCTAAAGGTAACCTGGGTATTGTCATGTCATCTTCTTCTCTGTATATCCAGTGATTGACATCTTCATTCATAGATTCTTCTTGTAAATCTCCCCACCTAATGAAAGAGCATGAATCTGAGTATCTGACTATTTCTTTTCCTTTGTCTTGTTTCATTACTGTGTTTTGAGGTTTCCCAAAAGACCTAGGAGAAAGAGATAACTATTTTCCATTTGAGGTACTTGAAATAGAGTTCCCCACAACCAACATCCTTAATCTGCAAAGAAGAAGTTGTAGGCACACTCTTTTGTATTTCTGTGATCGTTAATGACTCCATTTGTCTAGTGAGGGGTGCTGCTTCATTAATAGGTACCTAGTTATCTACACTTGCCTTCAAGTGATTACAGTGTTGGAATGGATTTGGATCACCCTTTATGGTGATTTCAATGCCATTGTACAAGAATTTAACACATTGATGAAATGTTGATGGTACAACTTGCATGGTATGAATCCATGGGTGGCCCAATAACATGTTGTACCCTAGTTCTTCGTCCAACACTTGTAAAGTAACCTCTGTTGTTATAGGTCTTGTAGACGTATAAAAATGACCATATTCCTAAATGAATATTTAATGTTCATTTTATTCTCATTCCTCTATTTAGTTAAATCTAATTTAATCAAATCATCCACATTCCTCTATTTGATTAAATAAATTATTGAATTTATTTATTTAAATTCACTTAAACCTTTCACATCATTTAATTGAATAAATTATTTTATCCCGTCTCTCTACTTTTAATTAAATTTACATTTAATTAAATAGTTCACCCCAAATAAATAAATCTAATTTATTTAATCCTCCACTTGCAACCACAATTGAAATAAAGCAATTTATTTTAATTAAATTCTATTATCCCTCACCCACTTGCATTTTCCTACATCTCCCACTTGCCTCCTAAACCCCTTTCCTAAATTCTTCTAGAACCCATCTAATCCTAATCAATTAGCCTAAATCCTTCAATTATCTCCTTTCCCTAAATTTGAGGATGTCACTTCTCAAATTTGGAGTAAAGTCTTCCAAAGGCATTAAATCCTTTATGCCTTCAACAAGCTAACTTGTTGAATACCCCCAAATTTGGAAGGACTCTTACAAATTTGTCCCCAAATTCTTTTAAATCATTAATGGTTAACTAACCCTTTGTGGCATTGTTAGAGACTTTTTGCCTAACTCAACCCTCATCTAACCCAAGGGTCTCATCAAGCATTCATTTCTTTGACCATGGTTATCCCTTTAACCCTTGCACAAGAGTTTACCCCTTGGGTAAAAGCTTTATCCAATGGATAACCCTAGCCTAACCTTAACCCTTACCTCCTAAGGTAACCATGAGGTCTTCTCAAGCATTTAATGCTTCTTACATCCCCTCTCAAGCAGTCTTATGTTGACAATTGTCACCATTTCATTGGTGAGAATTGTAAACATGGATTGATAACTTTCAATCCTGACCCTTAATAGGATCATCCAATCCAGACCATCTATTGCCCTATTTCTCCTATAAATAGAGCCCTCATCCCTCATTCTCATCATCCAAGTCTTTAGCATCATACTTATACTCATTTTTAGCAAAGCATTTAATCTCTCTTTGGAATAGAAATAAATCTAATAATCATTTTAGAAGCATTTCTATCATCTTAGTTAAATCATATAAACTAGTATATCATGTTAGGATAGTATGTTACTAATCTTGTCATCTTATCATCACTAGTTTAGTTCATTTGTTAAGAATCATGCATAGATAGGATGCACTCATACTAAGATTGATCTAAAGCATCTCTCATTCTTACAATTGTCATACCTAAGTCACTTTGCTCAATGATCTGAGAGAAAAGGAATTGGATTGAGGGGTCTTGTGAGATAGAGAACAATGGAACACCCCTTGGGAAGTTGAGCTATTCCTCATAGCTCCATAAATTGCACCAAGAGTCTCATTGGTGTGTGGGCAAGTCTTTGAATAATTTTTGTAATTTCCATTTCATTGCACCACTTTTCCCGCATACATTTTTGGCACCCATTGTGGGGCCTAAAACCATTTGTCAAATCGGTTTTTGAATAGGACCAACTTTGCAGGTACACAGGAAACGAGAATCAACGCGTAGAGAATATTTCCTAGCGCATCCGGTCAACACTTCAACACATCTGGTCTACTTTTTAGCACATTGGACTCATCTCTTAGCATGTAGGAACCCATCTTTAGCGCATAGCCTTTTTAATATTTTATGTAGCTTTTAGCACCTGAATTTAACAGCCCAGCACATCTGGCAAACAATTCAGCGCATCGGGTCTTGTTGATAGCGCATCACGTGTTTTCCATAGCACATCCAATGCATTCTGTAGTGCATCACAGACATAAAGCAATAAATAAATTGTAACAGAGACCTCAAAAATAAGACTTGTAGAAGTCCACAAAATAGATTTTTTTTGGCTAACTGGTTTTCTGTAGGTGACTAACAGTTTGATTGCAAGTTTTGAAATTTATTTTACTTAAGGATTGAAGTAGTTTAATTTTACTAACTTTGTTAAGTTAGTTAAGTTAAAATTTCTTTCATTTCTTGTTAAACTAAAATTGAACTCACATTTCACTTTGGATACCTAAAAAGAACAACAACAAAAACATTTCTTGCTTTCTTAGGAGAAAATTTTCATTTTGGGCATCTAAAAAGAACCAAAAACTTTTATTTATGCAAAAATCTTTAAAAAGAACCTCACCATCCTTTGGTGTTTAAAAGGATCAATTTTAAATTTTTGCAAAGTAAAAGAACCTCACTTGTCAAATTTTATTCAAAGTAAAAGAGGGAAATTCATCCCCTTTATCGATTTATTTTTGTTGACCAAGTCGAACTATTTGCTTTGTTGACCAAGTTTCTTTTCACTAGATTAGAAAATCACTGATTTGGGGAAATAAAATAAACACCATGCATTTGTGGAGCAATATCTCCATATAGACTTTAACAAATCATTGCGATAAAAGGATAAAAAGAACACTTGTGTGCCTTGCTTCAAAAATGGAAGGTATATGCTCTCCCCTTAACTGGGTGATCAAAAATCCAAACCACTCTTACGCTTTCAGTGTTTTAAAGCATTTTTAAATACTTTACCAGGTCTGCCCTCCCGAGGAGTTAACAACTCTTAAAGCCATTCTTTGGCCGGTGTGAGGGGAACAACCTAAGTGGGAAACGACTTTGATGCCAAGTGTTCCAACCCACTATAATCAAAAGTGGAGGGTGGCAAAAGTCCTTTTCAACGGTTACGCGCAGTGATTAGCCTTCCCCCAGTATCTTTATGATATGTAAAGCCTTTGTTCTAAAGGTTGGGAAGCTTCTTGAGGGAGTTTATCACAGACGGCCGAATAGGAAGCCTGATTACAAACCTTAGCATTAAAAACCTTGAGCCGAGTTAGTATCCAAACATTTGCAATATCATAGTGCAAGCTTGGGGAAGAATCCGCCCCCAAGATTACTCACCATATATCTCCCAAGATAACTACTCAATTGTGAAGCAATTCACTTTGAGTTAATTTCTAGCAAAAGGCAAAAAAATGGGCGGCCCCTACGGGGTGACAAGGTTGTTTGAGCTGACGGAGTATCAAGACTAGTGGGCTATGGTATTGTCGATGACCCTTGAATAAAGAGTTTGGCTGAATTGTATTTTCTGTATCCAAACCTGTCAAAACACTGGGGATTTGAACACATCCTCCCAGAATATACACTCTTTGTTTAGACTAAGCAAAATGGTTATCTCTTTCATACTGTGTTTTCATTTTATACTTCAGAAAATCATCCATAACAGTTGAGAAAAAGTTTAAAAATCACAGAAAAACTAAAAACTAGGGCAATTTAGCGCATTAGAGTAACATCTTAGCACCTTGGAACCATATTTTAGCGTGCACAAGATTCAACATAGCACATTAGTTTTGAATTTTAGCGCGTAAACAATCCAAGCATTCAACAGTTCAAAACTTAGCGCTTATTGAAAATAGCCTAGCGCTTTGGAGCAACAACTTAGTGTGTTGAGATCAAACATTAGCACGTTGAGGTCAAAAGTTAGCGCGTCAGGAAAAATATATTAGCGCATAACTTTCAAAACTAAATCAAAAGCAAACAGTTTGAATTAGCGCTTCAAAAGGGTAGCTTAGCGCGTTGAGATCATTCTCTAGCGTATTGACAACATTCAGTAGCACATTGGGTTTTTGGTTTAGCGCATAGCCAAAATTGAGAAAACATAGAGCAAACATAAACTTTTTTTTGAAAAATTCTAAAAACAGTTTGGGAAGCCATTTTGCCTCACTCAAACTCCATCAAGCAGAAATTCAAATCAAAATATCAAAACCATTCCCAAAACAAGATTTTCTTAGAACAAAGTTGTCAAAATTCAAAAACTAGTCAAAAGATAAACACATTTTTGCTATCAGAATCATGTAACATCATCACACACATCAAAAGGTCCTCAAATCAAACGGATTTTATCCCCAAAACATACTTTTTTCAAACTAAAGTTGTCAAATCAAGTTTCCATATCAGGAAAGCTCTTATTCCATAACATTTGACGCACTTTGTTGTGAGGGGGCATCTAAACCTTCATTTGATAAAAGTAGACAAGTTTCCAAACAAGATATCTTGAATCCAAAACAAATCAAAGGAAACCATTGATCACTTGTGCATGACTACTCCTCATATTTTGAGAAGAAAGAGTATTTATCACAACACTAAGTTGAGGAAACAACAACGTAGTTCTTAGAAACTTGCTAAATGGAATAGGTTTCTATACATCAATTGCCAACTCTTCAAATCTCATCAAACATTCCTCAGTCATATGCGCTTGTATCTTCAAGACAAATCAAATGAATTTGACAAGGAATCATTGAGGAGTAGAGCATTCTGTCAAAAAGTGGCATTCAGCCAATGCTTGAATTACGAAAGAAAAATCAATCCATCTTTCTTCCCAGAAGTTTGCATTACTTATAACATACCTCGAGTAGAGCCACCAACTCTTGAACAAAACATAGAAGAGGAATTCGTTCCCTTCATCACAAAAAATTTCTACTAGATGCCTGCTGTCACTCGCTCTCAATGAAACAAACAAAATGAAATGCAACTAGAGTCTAGTATGGGGCGAAGATTATCAAATCCCTTTGACTATCCAAATCTAGAAGACACAGAGATCACTGAAGAACTCCTCCAAGAATGTCAAGAAAGTGCCTCATTTCAAAGACTTATGGAAAGACTCATCGAGGCTAACAAAGAAAAATACCTACTCATGCTTGCAAGCAAAGGAGTTAGGATTCCTGAAGACTTTGATACAAACACTTTTATAACAAGGTCTCGACTCTATACTTATCAAGAACAACAAAGAGAAGAGGACACATGCAACCCTGAGAAAAACATACCTGAGCAAAACATACCCAAGCAAAACATCCCTGAGCAAAATATACCACTACACATGCCATTCCAAACTAGAAACAATGAGAAGGAAAAAATCTTCCCTCGACAAACAAATGCACCCTTGGTTGCTGTCACACAGCAAATGCAAATGCTAGAAAAGCAAATGCAAGACATGCCACAAGGATCAACAGTACAATATTCCTTCAATGAAATTTGTCCTTATCCTTTTGACAGAAGATTAAACATGGTACCTTTACCCCCAAATTCAGACATTCCCAAATTTGACAAATATGATGGGAAAAGTGATCCTCATGATCATGTTCGGGAATTTTGTACCATGAGCCTGGAATTTGCCCATGATGACAACTATTTGATGAGGTTATTCCCAAGAAGCTTGGGAGGACAAACAATGGAATGGTTATCCAACATCACACCTTTTGTCAGATCCTTTGATGAATTAGTCAACAAATTTATCACTCAATACTCATACAACATTCAACATGCCATCAACATGCTAGATGTCTACAATACCAAACAAAAGAACAACGAAACAATCGTGGTGTTTCTCCAATGTTGGCGACAGATGGTTTCAAGATATCCTTGAGATGTGCCTAAAAAGGAAAAGATGGAAATTTTCATTGACAATTTGAATAGAGAGATGAGTTACAAACTCAAGCTCCAATGCATGCCATCTTTTGCCAAATTGATTGAAAATGGCATCCAAGTAGAGGAGGCCCGTGTAAAGAAAGGAACATTGAAATTCTTCAAAGAAGGAACAAATTCATCCAACTCTCATTACAACAACCAAAACAACAACAATAACTTAGACAAATCCAGATTCTGGACCAGAAACAAAAATACTGGAAATGAAGGAGGAAATGAAACTACTGATGTAAAATACAAACAACTAGTATTAGCTTTATTAGGCAATCCTCAGGCTACCAAGAATCAAAAGGGTGCTAACCAAGGCACTGACACTTATACACCCAATACCAATCAAGATCATCTCAACATAAACAACACCAACAATTCCCAAAACAATAACACCAATCGAGGACCTAATAAAAACTCACGAGGTAACGCCAACAAATTTCCTAAACGCATTTACACACCATTAGGGCAATCATTGGAGTCCACATTTAGAGAGGTCTTGGCAAACAAAATTATCTCCTTACCAACAATCAACAACCTTGAACCTCAAGTCAAACCACCTTGGTGGAACGACTCACTTTTGTGATTTTCACCGAAACAAAGGACATCAAACAAATGATTGCATGAGGCTGAAAAACATCGTTCAAGACATGATTGATAGAGGCGATTTAACAATCGATGGTCTCAAGACAAATGGTGACCATGGCACCTTTAAGAATCCTCTTCCTAACTACAACAAGGATGGAGCTTCAACATCAAACGATACACGTGGAGCTTGTATCAATCATATATACAATAACACCATCAATCATATATCAACCGATGACAATCAAGTAAATGTCATTACAATCAAGGACAAACGCAAACATGAATCAATCAATGTAACCACTAGAGCTCAAAAATATGTCTTGAAGGGGCATATGTCAACAGCAAACATCATCCCCAAAATTCAATATGATCTAGTTAGTAAACTATGCAAAACTCCCGCTCAAATATCTATACTTGAGTTACTAAAAATTTCACCAAAACACAAGGACATCTTGGAACATGCACTCTTGGAAATGAATGTACCTCAAGATCTAGATACTGACAAATTCCAAGCCATGGTGGCTCACATGACAAGGCCTCATAATCTCACCTTTTCTGAGCATGATAATATTTCATTAAGCCATCCACACAATACTCCACTCCACATTGAAGTCTTGGTGTACAAACATCAAGTCAAAAGAGTATTAATAGATGGAGGAGTTGGACTCAATATCTGTGCCTTAAAACTTATCCGTGCATTAGGCTTCTCTTAGCAGTCTATTTATCCACGCAAAAAGATCACTATCAAAGCATATGATGATGAAGAAAGATCATCCAAGGGAACAGTGGTGTTGCCAATTTAAGTAGGACCAATACAAAAGGACACTATGTGCCAAGTCTTAGACATAGACCTCACATATAATATCTTATTAGGTCGACCTTGGATACATGAAATGCAAGCAGTACCTTCAACTTATCACCAGTGTGTTAAGTTCCCATACAATGGGCAAGAGATTTCTATTTCAATAGATCATAACCCTTTTCAACATTGTAATGCTATGGGGGTAGCCCAAGATTGTTTGGTTCCACATAACAGAGAAAAACAAATTTCCTCAGCACCATATTTTCAGCAAGAATAGTCTAAATCTTTCTCTATGGATTTCAAACAGAAAATGAAAATCAAAGAACAAGGCATGGGAGAGTACTCTTTGGAACCCTTGTGTTTAATCAACTTACCAGCATCACCTAAATCTCATGGGCTACCTTCAGCATCAACACATTAAGCAACACAAACCATCACCAAGTTTGATGGCAATTTTATTCAACTAGGAACACTAGCACATGAATCAGAAGAAAAGGACATCCTTAGTTGGCTATACAAAGATGAAGGAGAAGTCCAAGAAGCTACTATGGAAGTCGCTATACAAACACAACTATATGGAAAAGGCTACCTGATCATGCAACAAATGGGATATAATGGCAAAGGACCTATCAACAAGCATCAGGAAGGCGTCACAAAACCATTAGATCCTCCTTCACAGTTTTCTAAAGACAAAATAGGATTGGGATATGAACACACTCTACCCCCAAAGAAGACACCAAGTAAATATCAAAAACCTCAATGGAAAGCAAAGAAGAAATACAAGGAAGATTCATGGCAGGAGGCACTATTTGAATCAACAGAAATAATATGAAAGGAACATGAATACCAGGAAAAAGAGAAACAACACGAGGAGTCATCCATTCAAAAAGAAAAAGCACCTTGTGCAGAAGTACATCATGTTCAAGAACCAGTTTTAAACAAAGAAGAATCACCCCCTGATAACATCACTACTCCCCGAGGAGAGATAGTAAATGAGAAGATGCAAATAGTAGAAGAAGGATCTGATACAGAATCAGAGAAAACTATCAGACTAGTATCAATCATCAAGGACCTATTTTCACCCTACAACATACCAGTCCACAACACTGAAAGAATCTGGGATAATAAATCTGAGACTGATTCAAATGAATATGAATGGGGCAGTTGTTCAAATGTTATTGAAGATATTGCTGCAAACGCCAGTCATACACCCCTTTCTCAAGAAGAACAAGGGATAGAGCCTTGACTACTTGAATTTGGTCCACAAAATATCTATGACGCCAAGGAAAACGAGTAGTGACATTACGAGCAAGTTTACATGGAAGATGATACCATCAAAGACCTCAACAAAATCATTAACTTATTTAATATCCCACCCAACCTTGATGATACCTCCATCCTAACACTTACAGCGGCTAAAATTGACCCACCCAATGACTCTTTATCGATCATCTTTCCCAACCTCATAGACTGGGATGAACCTGAAAATCATGACATACCAATTTTCCCAAATGATGATTCCATTATCCATTACTTATGTGTCGTCAACTCGAAAATAGACTCTACCAGTGAATAAAGTAACGACGTCTGCAATCAGGGGAGTGCCAAGTCTCCTAGTCACAAAAATGAATGAAATAAGGGATCTACTGTTGAAAACAAGTCAATGGCAGCACTAGATCACAAAAAGTAAAAATAAAGGACACATCTGTGGGTGAAAACCTTTTTGAGGCACCTAAAGATGAGAGACTTGACACTCTTCCTAAACACTATCAGGAGAGATCACCCATATTGATTGAGCCCACTCAATCAATCAACATTACTACAACAGAAGCAACCAAAAACATACACCTAGCAGAATCTTTGACAGATGCAGAAAAACAAGGGTTTATCAAAATTTTCAAAGAAAAGAAAATTAATTTTGCTTGGTCATATGCAAATATGCCTGGGATTGATCCACACTTAATCATGTATCACTTATCCATTGCTTCGGGTGCCATGCCAGTTAAGCAAAAATTGAGAAAGATAAATCCACATGTAGCACTCATGGTCAAAGATGAGCTAAAGAAACTATTAGACGTCGGATTTATTCGACCTATCGGCTATGCTGAATGGATTTCCAACATTGTGCCAGTTTCAAAACCAAATGGTAGTATCTATATATGCACCAATTTTAGAGATGTCAAGAAAGCCTGTCCAAAGGATGACTTTCCTTTGCCTAGTATTGACATAATTGTAGACCTCACAACAGGCCATGCAATGCTATCACTAATGGATGGTTTTTCTGGCTATAATCAAATAAAGATAGCTCTAGAGGATCAAGATAAAACAACGTTTACCTGTCCTTGGGGAACGTACTGTTGGAATGTCATGCCTTTTGGCTTAAAGAATGCTGGGGCAACTTATCAACGAGCAATGACAACAATCTTTCATGACATGATGCATACCTTCATGGAGGACTATGTGGATGATTTACTAGCTAAGTCATTTACCCGAGCAGAACATCTAGGCATCTTAGAATTTTTTTTGAAAGGTTGGAAAAATTTCAAGTCAGGCTCAACCCTAAAAAGTGTGTCTTCGGGGTAACATTAGGCAAGTTGTTGAGCTACATTGTCTTAGGAAAAGGCATTGAAGTAGATCCAGCAAAAGTACAAGCCATCATGGAGATGCCACCACCTAAGAACATTAGCCAACTTAGATCCTTACAAGGACGGCTCTTGTCAATCAGGTGATTCATCGCCCAACTAGCAGATAAAAGTCTACCATTCAATCATTTGCAACATAAGAATGTACCATTTAGATGGGAAGCCAAATGTGCAAAATCATTCTATCAAATAAAGAAATACCTAATGAACCCACCAGTTCTAGTACCACCAATAGCAAGGAAGCCACTTATTCTCTACATATCAACAATAGACATATCATTGGGGGCACTATTAACACAAGAAAATCAAGAAGGAAAAGAAAGAGCTATCTATTACATCAATAGAACTTTGAATGGATATGAGCTCAATTATACATTCACTGAGAAGGTTTGTTTGACAATAGTATTTGCTTCTCAAAAGTTCCAACACTACATGCTAGCTCACACAATCAAGCTAGTAGCAAAAATTGATCCTCTAAAGTACTTACTCAGCAAAGCAGCTCTCACAGAAAGATTGGCTAAATGGGTAAAGATTCTCAGTGAATTTGATATCCACTACATAGAGCGTCGAGCCATCAAAGGACAAGTGATTGCAGATCAATTAGCTGATGCACCACTCCCAGATAAACAACCAACGGAGATCAAATTTCTAGATAAGGATGTTCTTGCTATTAACACCAAGAAATGGACCCTATACTTTGATGGTTCCTACACTCAACATAGCTCAGGTGTCGGCATCTTATTCATCACTCTCGAAGGACACACCATACCAAGATCATATAGACTCTTGTTTCCATGCACAAATAACATTGTTGAATATGAGGAACTAGTTACAAGGATCAAAATGGTCATGGAATAGAGAATCATAGAATTGAAAGTCTATGGAGATTCACAAATAGTCATCAATTAGATCAACAATGACTATCAGATGAAAGATGACAAGCTGCTACCATACAAACGAATGGTGGATGATTTCAAACAATATTTTGTACACATCACCTTTGAACAAATACCAAGATTGGACAACAGAGCAGCCGATGCAATGGCCACTATCGCTTCACTCCTATAAATTCCAAAACAACATAGTCGTTATGAGTTTTTGGTAGAGCAACTGTTTTCCCCAGCCTATGACAATTCTGCATCCCATGTTATCTATGCCCTAACCGGTTCAGACTCTCCATTATATGGAACAATATATGACTATCTCGAAACCAATACCCTACCCATTGATTGCAACTTTATCTGGCAAGCCACCCGTTACACTCTAATTGCTGATACTCTTTACCATCGAGGTCTAGATGGTACTCTTCTTCATTGCCTTGATTGTAATGAATCTGACTCTGCTTTACAAAAGCTTCACGAAGGTATCTGTGGCACACATTCAAGTGGTCCTACTCTTGATAAAAAACTTCTAAGAATGGGATATTACTGGTCGACAATGGAAAAGGATTCTTATCATTTTGCGAAGAAATGTCCTAAATGCCAAATCCATGGCAATCTTATACATGCACCAGCATAGGAATTGGAACCATTTACAACATCCTGGCCCTTTTTCTAGTGGGGACTAGACTTAGTCGGTAAAATACACCCTTCATCTTCAAATGGACACAAGTTCATTATCACTGCAATAGAATATTTTACCAAATGGATTGAAGCGGTCCCCATGACCACAGTGACTGGAAAACAAATTACCTCTTTCATTCTTAATTATCTGATCTCCAGATATGGCATTCCAAGTTCCATCATCACAAATAATGGATGACCTTTCAAAAACCAGGATGTGAGAGAACTATGCAAACAATTCAAAATCCAACATCGTTTCTCTACACCTTACTACCCACAGGGAAATGGTCAAGATGAGGCATCCAACAAAACAATATTGAAAATCCTCAAGAAAACAGTGAATGATGCAGGAAAAGATTGGCATGTGCAACTCAATCTAGCACTTTGGGTATATAGAACTAGCATCCGCACACATATAGGAGCTATGCCATATTCATTGGTGTATGGATCAGAAGCAATTTTACCCCTGGAGGTAGAAATCCCATCTCTCAGAGTATATTTGAAAGGCCTCATTCCAGATGAAGAGTATCGAGTAAACCGACTGCAAGAGCTAGAAATTCTAGATGAAAAGTGACAACATGCCTACACTCACCTCAAAGCATATCAACAATTCATGTGCCGAATCTACAACCACAAGGTCATCCCTATGATTTTAAAAATCGGTGATCTTGTACTAGAAGAAAATCCAAGAAATCAACAGGATCGAGAAAAGAAAGGGAAGTTTGAACCTAACTGGTTAGGTCCCTATGTCATCATATCAGCCTATGGATTAGGCACCTATCAGCTAACAACTTCAAAAAGAGATGTGCTCGACGAACCAACCAACAACATCCATTTGAAGAAATACTATACTTGAGCAGTCCAATGCACAGAAAAAAAAAAAATCAAAAATATGAAAAAAATCAAAAACTACAAAAAAATTAAATTAAATTAAAAATCAGAAAAAGCAAGGTGCAATAAAAACAACTTGTGAAAACCTGGCAACGGGCGCTATTGTGAGAGGATAGCTCCTCTATCTATCTATACTCTTGAACTTTTATATCCAGAATCAAGCACTACCGGCCATCGCCCAACACTTTATCAAAATAGAATCATCTAGGATATACTTGGCGTAGTCACTAAACTGGTTTATTCAAAAATAATTTCATCATATCCCACCATGGCTTGGTAATCACTATACATATCCACGTAAAGAGGTAAATTTATCTAGGGGAAACATTGATCAACATTCCTTCCTAAGTCAAAAATTTCCGTAGGCCAAGAAAATCATATCAACACAAGCATTCAAGAATCAAGAGAACAAAACATTGATAGAATTAACAGATTCACACCACATGATGGATGGTTTTCTGAAGTATAAAATGTTTGCATCTTGCATGAAGTTTTGACTATTTTTTCACTTGAACTTTTTTGAACTATTGGATCCTCTAAATATTCTCACCAATGCATCGAGCTAGAGAAAGTAATTGGGACTCCACTATTTTTTATTTTTTTGTCTGTGAAGCGATCACTTGTACTGTACAAATACTTGTCTCGCAACGTGATTCAGTGCATATCACTGAAGACATGGTTCCACTTTGCACATACAAATGGTTTAATCTTGTCTGTTTATACGCAAGCCACACTCAAGTCATCTTGGTTCAATTATACCTCGACGCTTGTGTCACCTTGTAAAACAAAAAATCATGTAAATTTTTCTCAGGTAATTATGGTTCAATTATACCATTATGCTTGTATAAATTTTCAACATATCCAAACAGTTCAATGATGATAAACACCAATAAAACAACAACATGTGACTCTACAGGAATTACAAACGAAAGAATGAGGATGACCAATTAGTTTCATATCATTTTACAATTAGTTTCATATCATTAGTTGCATATCATTTTAAAATTAGTTGCATATCATTATCATACATCTCATTTTCAAGATACATCTCACATCATATCATTATCATACATCTCATTTTCAAGATACATCTCACATCATATCATTATCATACATCTCATTTTTAAGATACATCTCACATCATATCATTATCATACATCTTTGATGCTCTGCAAAATGGGAGATTGTTAGACAAAACCCTGTGGTCATATAACACATAAGAAGCACAAGAAACAAATAGAAGTGTTAGTGTTAATCAACCAAAGAATAATCTAAGAAGGCATACCAAGAGAGACACTAAAAACATAATGAAGCATTTAATTATGAAAACAATGTTGGCATATGTGTAGAGTATGTTGACATGATCATATTGTGTTGTCATTGATGTCAATATGCTGAAGGTTGAACCGATATATTGAAGTTAAGCAATTGAAAAAATGAACTGGTAATATTATGAGAACCAGTAATATGTTGAGAACCAGTATATGTGAAATAGTGAACCAGTATATTGAAAGGTGAACCGATATATGGAATGTTTTCTATTAAGCTTTAATATGGTATGACTACCGGTTGGTAGTCTCAACTTCAAGGTTTCCGGTTGAAGTGTTTCGAGCCTATGTAATTCAATCGATGGCATTGTGTGATGAGTTAGCAGTGTAATGGAGATCAGATCATGTTGCAATGTCAGCCTCGTGAATGTGAAGGATCTTGCATGAAGGAGATTGATCCTATCTACCTCAGGAATGTGCGAAGTCCCTGCAAAAGGTGGAGAATGCATGATGGGTTATCGCCTCCATGAAGCGGTGAAGAACAAACGATGGAGAATGTCTTGAGATCTGTTCAAGACCATTGTATTCAAATGCAAAGTGTTCAATGTTCAAGATTGAACTAACTGAATTGCTCAACCTAAATGTTTAGGGTTTAGGGTTTATGCTACCGACCTATCTATTTCCTATAAGGTCGATGTTGTGTTTCATGTTGAAGTTGTTGGCAAATGTTGTGTGTGTATCTAAGTGCAAAGATACGTGATTCTTGCTAGACTAGATAAGAGGATTGATACCTGCAGAGTGTGTATGTAGAAGGAAGGAACTAAAGTAGACCTGCATTCATTGAGTTCTATTACCAGATCATTGTAATACTTGTTGATCTCTAACCACTTCAACAGTTGGAAAATCCCTTAATAGGGTAGCTTTAATCAACTTGCTGTAAATCCTTTAACAGGGTGACTCAAAGCTATTGAGTTCATAAAATCCTTTGACAAGGTAACCTCTAACAGGGTTTAACCCTTAACCGGGTGATCCCTAACAGGATCGGTTCCTAACAGAACCTATTCTAACAGTCTTTAACTGGACTAGGCTCCTAACAGAGCAGACATTTCAAGAGTTCAAGAATATCTTATGGGTATTCATCCCCATTGTGGTTTTTCCTAGTTGAGTTTCCACGTGAAAAATATGTGTCATATATGATGTCTTTTTCATATGATGCTTTGTTGTTTTCTGTCAAGCAGTGAATCATGTTGATCTAGAAAGTTATTATATTTTTGATGATAGATTACCTATTTATGCACAAGGATAATGTGGAAATGAGGGTGTAGGTTGTGTGGAAAGATAAGTGTTTCCGGTTTATATCTTTCACAGTCTCATTGTGCTTAACCGATAGTAATATGGTTTTAGACCGGTGTTAGTGATTGCCAATCAAGTTCATTGTTTGCAGTCAAACTGCTTCAGGAAAAGTTTTTGTGTCTGTACTGATTCACCCCCCCTCTCAGTACTGGTTTGGTACTCACTGTTCATCATTGAGTTATCAATTGGTATCAGAGCATCCTTCAGGTCCTCTGTGTTGTAAGCTTAAATGCTTGAGGGAAAGATCCTATTGTAATGATGAAAAAGGAAGGTCCAAAGTTCAACAGAGATAATTTCAAAATATGGAAGGAAAAAATGAAGATATACATCAGAAGCATGAGTGCTCAACACTGGAGCTATGTTGAGAATGCTTATGTTATTCCTATTGGTACTCTCACCGATGATCAAAAGAGAGAGATCCAGGAGAATGGGCAAGTCATGGAAGCCCTAATCAGCAGCTTATCTGACATTGAGTTTATTGATGTCCGGGATAAAGAAAATCCCAAAGAATTATGGGATACTCTTGAGAATATCTATGGCAGCGATGAGCATGTGAAACAAGCTAAGGAAGAAAGTCTTAGGGGAAATTTTGAAGACATGCGGATGGTTGAAGGAGAGACCATTCAACAAAATGGAATAAGAATCAAAACTGTTGTTGGAGATATCAAGAGTGCAGGAGGCAAAATTGATGATTCTACTGTTGTTAGCAAAGTCTTGAGATCTTTATTACCGGTCTATGCAATAAGGGTTGCTGCTATTTAGGAGTTGAGGTCAATAGACAAGACTAAGGTATCCCTAGACTCTATCATTGATAAATTGATAGCCTATGAGCTAAATAGTTTTGATGGCAGTCTTCAGAAGACTAAATCAGCTTTTAAAGCATCTGTTGCACCATCCAGAAAAGGAAAAAAAGCAAGCACCAGCGGTGAACCAAGACAGAGTAGAAAAATGGATGATGAGGAGATCTTGATGGAATTTGAAGCTCTTCTTGCCAAGAGACTTCCTAAGGGAACCAATAAATATAGAGGTAAGCTCCCTTTGAAATGCTTTTCTTGTAACCAGATATGACACATTGCTGTAAACTGTCCTAATGGTGATAGCAAGGACAAACCGGAAAAGTTCAAGAAGTTCAAAGGAGGAAACCGGAGAAACTATTTTGTTGTAGTTGATGAAGGTGCCACTGATGAGGAATCAAAAGATGAAGAAAATGAAGATATTGTGTTTGTTGCAGTCAAGGAAGATGTGTCAGACAAGAAGGCTCTTGTCTCCCGCTTTGATAATTCCAATGAGTGGATTATTGACAGTGGTTGTTCTCACCATATGACTGGTGACCGGAGAAAGTTTCTATCTCTGGAAGAGTATGATGGTGGTGTGGTTCATTTTGGTAATGATGCACCATGTATGGTCAAAGGCAGAGGGTCCATCTCTCTGAATGGAAAGAGCAGTGCTGACAATGTGTATTGGGTGGAAGGTCTCAGACACAACCTATTGAGTGTTGCCCAGCTGAATGATAGTGGACTCACTCTAGAATTCAAAAATGGAGTGTGCAAAATCAAAGGAAAGAATGGTGAACTGATGGTCACCGGTATCTAGACCAAAGGTAACCTATTTTAGCTGAATGCAAATATCAATACATGTCTTATGGCTAAGTTTGATGACAACTAGATATGGCATAGGAGACTCTGCCATGTAAACTTTGATAACATTGTGAAGGCCAGTAAGATCAAGGCAGTTAGAGGACTACCGGTGCTGAGCAAACCGGAAAATCCTCTGTGCAGAGAGTGTCAACGGGGGAAAATGTCTTCCTCAACCTTCAAAGGTAAATCTTTCACTGCAGACAATTTACTTGATCTTGTGCATACTAATTTGTGTGGTCCTATGAAAACTAGGAGTGTGCAGGGAGATAGTTATTTTATGATGCTTACAGATGATTGCTCAAGAATGATGTGGGTCACATTCTTGAAGGATAAGTCTGAAGCCTTTGGAAAGTTCAAAGCTTTCAGAGCACTGGTAGAAAAGGAAAGTGGTAGAAGAATCAAATGCCTAAGAACTGATCAATGAGGGGAATTCACTTCTAGTGAATTTAACAAATACTATGAAGAGAATGACATCACGAGGCAACTGTCTACCCCCCTGACTCCACAACAGAATGGCTTAGTAGAAAGAAACAACCAGATTGTGGTTGAAGCGGCTAGAACTATGTTGATCCAAGGAAAGGTTGCTCACACCTTTTGGAGAGAAGCGGTGAGCATTGCAGTTTACCCAATGAACTGGGTACTCATCAAGAAAGGAAAGGATAAGACTCCTTATGGCTACTGGACCGATAAGATACCAATGGTAAGCTACTTCAAAGTACTTGGTAGTAAATGTTATATCAAAAGAAGTGAACATCATAGCAAGTTCGATGCAAAATGTGATGAGGGAATATTCTTAGGATATTCCACCAAGAGTAAAGCTCTCAAATGTTTCAATAATAGGACTCAGAGAATCGTTGAAAGCATCAATGTTAGGGTTGATGAAAACTCTGAGAAGCTTGAGGAAACCGATAGTGAGCATGTAGGAGATGAACTGATAGTAACCTTTTGGGAACCGGTTGTAAATCAGCCCAATACCAGTAACTGTGCTCCTACACCAGTAGATGCTGATGTTGATGAAGATGAGGATGAAGAAGAAAAGCAAGAGGAATCTATTAAGAATATACCTAGGTATGTCAAACTCAATCATGATCCAAAGCAGATCATAGGAGACAAAGATGAAGGAATTCTTACAAGAAGAAAGATCAGAGAAAGCTCATGTATGATCTCTGAATTGGAGCCTAAATCATTCAAAGAGGAACATAAAGACGAAGATTGGATCAAGACAATGGAAGAGGAACTTGACCGGATAGATAAGAATGGTACATTGTCTGTGGTACCCAGACCAGAGCATAAAAATGTCATTGGAACCAAATGGGTCTTTAGAAATAAGCTAAATGAGGATGGCACAATGGTAAGGAACAAAGCCAAACTGGTGTGTAAAGGATATGCCCAAGAAGAAGGAGAAGACTATGGAGAAACCTTTGCTCCTGTAGCAAGATCGGAAGGAGTTCGTATGCTTCTTGCATATGCAGCTTTTAAAGGATTCAAGGTATACCAAATGGATGTAAAATCTGCATTCATAAATGGAATACTTGAAGAGGAGGTGTATATAGAGCAACCAGATGGGTTTGCCCTATCAGAAGACATTGACATGGTGTGTAGGCTACATAAAGCCTTGTATGGACTGAAGCAAGCACCTAGAGCATGGTATGAATGCTTGCACTCCCATCTTGTGAAGATTGGATTTGAGAGAACAAGTGAAGATATCAATATTTACTTGAAATTAGAAGGAGATCAGATTTTGATCTGTGAAGTATTTGTTGATGACATAATCTTTGGTGGAGATGACAAGATGAGTCATGTCTTTGCAGATGAGATGAAAAAGGAGTTTGAAATGTCACTCATACGAGAGATTAAGTTCTTCATTAGACTGTAGATTCAACAAATGAAAGATGAAATCTATATTACTCAGTCCAAGTATGTCAAAGAGATGTTGAAGATCTTTGGCATGGAAGACAACAAATCGGTTGGTACACCAATGGTGACCGGTTGTAAACTATCAAAAGAGGATGACTCGGCATTGGTAAATGAGAAGGATTATCGATCAATGATTGGTAAGTTGCATTATGTAGTGCATAGCAGACCAGACATTGCACATGCAGTGGGGATTACCGCTCGGTTCTAGAAAAGCCCAAGAGAATCCCACTTGGTAGAAGTAAAGCAGATTCTTAGATATCTAAAGGGAACTATTGACTATGGATTATGGTATCCATACAATGATGATTTCAACCTAAGCGTGTTCACAGTTGCTAGTTGGGCAGGTAGTGTGGACGACTGGAAGAGCACAACCGGTGGTGCATTCTTTCTCGGTGGTAGACTGGTCTCATGGATGATTAAGAAGCAAAGTTGTATCTCTTAGTCTACAACAAAAGCAAAGTATATTATAGCTTTTATGAACTGCACCTAGACTATTTGGATGAAGCATGTGTTGGATGGCTTCAAAGTTCTTGTATCTGAACCGGTAAGCATATTTTGTGACAATACAAGTGCAATTAACATCTCCAAGAATCCGGTTTTACATGCTAGAACTAAGCACTTTGAACTCAAGTATCATTTCTTAAGGGAAAAGGTTCAGAACAAAGAGGTGATATTGGAACATGTTTCCAGTAAGGAGCAGTTAGCAGACATATTCACCAAGCATCTACCAAAGGCTATATTTACCTATTTGAGAGATGAATTAGGGGTGTTACCCCTTCAAGAGGTAAACTAAAGTTTTGTGCTCCACATCAGTCAGATCTTACTTTGTTATATCTTTTCAGGATTGATGTGTTGAAGGATGCTACTCCTCAGGGGGAGTAGCATAGTGGAACAAGGAAACTTGTGCCTCCACTTTGGCATTGTTGTCAAAGGGGGAGAAGATGTGAAGCGGAGAAGATATCTGCAATATTAAGGAGAAGATGTGATGCAGAAAGAGAGATATCTTTGTATATTGCCATCAATGCCAAAGGGGGAGATTGTTGGCATATGTGTAGAGTATGTTGACATGATGATATTGTGTTGTCATTGATGTCAATATGCTAAAGGTTGAATAGGTATATTGAAGTTAAGTAGCTGGCAAAATGAACTAGTAATATGTTGAGAACCGGTATATGTGAAACAATGAACCAGTATATTGAAAGGTGAACCGATATATGGAATGTTTTCTATCAAGGTTTAATATGGTATGACTGTCGGTTGGTAGTCCCAGCTTTAGGGTTTCTAATTGAAGTGTTTCAAGCCGGTGTAATTCAACTGATGGCATTGTGTAATGAGTTGGCAGTGTAATGGAGATCAAATTGTGTTGCCATGTCAGCCTCATGCGCGTGAAGGATATTGCATGAAGGAGATTAATCCTATCTACCTCGAGAATGTGCGAAGTCCCTGCAAATGGTGGAGAACGCGTGATGGGTTATCGCGTCTATGAAGCGGTGAAGAACAAACGATGGAGAATGTCTTGAGATCTATTCAAGACCATTGTATTCAAATGCAAAGTGTTCAATGGTCAGGATTGAACTGACTGAATTGCTCAACCTAAATGTTTAGGGTTTAGGGTTTATGCTACTGACCTATCTGTTTCCTATAAGGTCGATGTTGTGTTTCATGTTGAAGTTTTTGCCAAATGTTGTGTGTGTATCTAAGTGCAAAGATACATGATTCTTGCCAGACCAGATAAGAGGATTGATACCTGCAAAGTGTGTATGCAAAAGGAAGGAACTAAAGCGGATCTGCATTGGCATTGAGTGCTATTACCAGATCATTGTAATACTTGTTGATCTCTAACCACTTCAACAGTTGGAAAATCCCTTAATAGGGTAGCTTTAACTAGCTTGTTGTAAATCCTTTAACAAGGTGACTCAAAGCCATTGAGTTCATAAAATCCTCTTACAAGGTAATCTCTAACAAGGTTTAACCCTTAACCGGGTATTCTAGCCATCCCTTAATCGGGTGATTCCTAACAAGATCAGTTCCAAACAGAACTTGTTGTAACAATGTTTAACCAGACTAGGCTCCTAACAGAGCGAACTTCTAAAGATTTCAAGAACAACTTGTGGGTATTCATCCCCACCGTGGTTTTTTCCAGTTGAGTTTCCATGTGAAAAATATGTGTGTCATATGTGATGTATTTTTCATGTGATTCTTTGTTGTTTTTTGTCAAGTGGTGAATCATGTTGATCTAGCAAGTTATTATATTTCTGATGATAGATTACCTGTTTATGCACAAGGATAATGTGGAAATGAGGGTGTAGGTTGTGTGGAAAGATAAGTGTTTCCAGTTTATATCTTTCACAGTCTCATTGTGCTTAATCGGTAGTAATCTAGTTTTAGACCGGTGTTAGTAATTTCCAATCAAGTTCAGTGTTTGCAGTCAAACCGGTTCAGGAAATTTTTTTGTGTCTATACTAATTCACCCCCCCTCTCAGTACCGGTTTGGTACTCACTATTCATCATTGAGTTATCAAACAAATGCAAGAAGAATCTTCAAATGCCTTCCACCATGCTTGTAGCTCCTCCTCCCTTGTTCCTCTCCTCTCCAAGTTCCAAATTAGTGTAGCTCTCAGTAGCTTTTTGCACCATGGATGCGTTATGGAGGTTCAAGATTGAAATGCTTTAACTATGCTATGCAAGTGTAAAACAAACTAGTCATGATATGCTATGAAATGAACTAAGATTTATTTTAATCCAAAATGATAATATATTAGTGATTTATGCTAAATGCTCTTCTCTAAAATTGGCTATAAGTTAAATGCATACAAGTTTTCAGGATCTGGATTATGAAGAAATGAGCTCTATTTATAAAAAAAATGGAGCAATGGATGGTTGAGATTGAGTAATCTCAACAAGGGTTAGGATTGAATGGTTTAAGATCCATGTGAGGACTTTCAATAAAATCCTAGGATGACAAGTGTCAACATGAGATGGGTTGAGAGGAGAGGGAAGAAGCATTAAATGCTTGACACGACCTGATTGTTAACTTGGGAGGTAAGGTTAATGTTGAGTTGAGTGAATAAATTCATTATTCAAAGAATAATGCTTTTATCCAATGGATAAACTCTTGTGCAAGAGTTAGTGAGGATAACCATGGTCAAAGCAATAAATGCTTGAGGAGAAACATGGGTTACATGAGGGTTGAGTTAGGGGTCAAAGTCCCTAAAAATGGGTGCAAGTGGATTCAACCATAAATGGTCATGTAAGAGCCATTAGTGGTTTGGAAGACTTTAGAGGTTAGCTTGTTGGACACATAAAGCATTAAATGTTTTTCAATGACTTTGGAGTCTTTGAGAAGTGACTCCAAGTTGCTTAGGAATGTGACAATAATTAGGGGATGGATTAGGCTAATTAGAAAGGGGTTTAAAAGAATCTAAAAAGGGGTTTAGGATTGCAAGTGGGTTTGGTGGGTGAGGGAAAATGGGATTTTTATTAAAATAAAATTCATTTATTTCAACAAATAGGTGCAAGTTGCATTTTTAGGAGAATGCAAGTGGGGGGATTTAATGATTTAAATAAATGTTTTATTTAATTTATTTAAAAGAGGAAAGAGGGTTAAATGAAATAAATAGGATTTATTCATTTAATTGATTGTGAATTTAGTTTAATGAATTATTTAAAATAAATTAATTTTTTTTTAATAGGAGAATGTTTGAAGATGAATTAATTAAATGTTTGCTAGTGGGTTTTTAATAAAATAAATAACAAATATTCATTTAATTAAACTGGACAGATTTAATCTGACTACATTTGCCCCTCTTTGAGACAGTGCGGTTTATCGCGTCATTTCAAAGAAAGAAAAAAAGGTGTGAAGAAATATGCCCTATAAAATGTGAATTTAATGGGTGGTATGCCCCCTCAAGAGATGGGGCAAAATTTCAAAAAATCGGGCGAGCTCTCGAAAAATCAGATTATCTCTTGAAAAAGAAGGAAAATTGGTGGGGTGGTAGAAGAGAAGAATTTAGCAATACTGGTGAAAAAATAGAAGAAATAAGAGATAAAAAGGAGAAATGGGAGGCTCTGGAAGTTCACGGGGACCATAGCGGTGAGCGGGATTGAATTAGGGTTACAGCGAAAGGTATATATGGGGAAAGGGGTTAAAACAGGTTCATTTGCATTCGTCTCCATAGTGATTTTTGAGCTCTGACAGTGATCATTTTCAAAGAGCAAGTAGCAGTCAGGAGACTGGTACTGATAGCAAATCATCGGCTAGAGCGAGTTCATCAATTCTAGCGGCCCGATGACTACGGACCAGCGGTATGTGAATTTGAATTTTTGCTTTTCATGCATTTTGATACGTTTTTTAGCTTGTCCAAGTTGAGTCAAAACAATAGTGCTAAAATTGTGTTTTGACACTATTGTCAATTTAATTAGTGCTATTGTGTCGCTACAATGCTATTGCATAGTGGTTTTAGTGTGTTTGCAAAGTGTAGCGCTATTGCATAGTTGATTTAGCGCTTTTGTATGTTTAGCGCTATTGAGCATGGCTCGTAGCGCTTGTGTTTTTATGTGGCACTATTGTTAGTTTAGTGCTATTGTGTAGTTGGTTTAGTGTGGTTGTCAGCGTATTAGCGCTATTATTTGCAAAGTAGCACTATTGTGAGGAAAAATAGATGCCCCAGTGTTTTGAAAAAAAAATCTCCTAATGCCAATGATGGATGGATGGCGAGGGGAGTTGTTTTGAACCATAGCATCCTGTTGAGACTTAGGCCATTAGGATAAATGTCTGTTTGTAGTCTAGGTGTGCCATGATTGCTTACCTATTGAGACCCGAAGATACTTGATTAAAGTATCTGTTGATAGTCTAGGTTTAAACTTAAGAAAGTTTGAAACAAAACAACTGATGATGATGATTGATGCACATGTGTCGGAGGAGCTCCGCGTCTTATAGATGCAAGAGAGGCATCCAGCCACATAGGTGTTGTGTGATCAATTGACAGAGGCCAAGGTTGATTGCATTGCAGTGACAGACCTGTACGATGTTATGTATATGTCCGTGATTCAGACGAATCGCGGTTTGATTACAACATTGGTAGAGTGGTGGCACAGTGAGACATGCACGTTTCACTTAGCACAGGGGGAGATGACAGTTACACTGGAGGATGTATGGCGCATCCTACACATTCCCATTCGAGGAGAGCTAGTGAGGTATGATCGAGCTTGGGGGATAGCAGTAGTGCAGAGATTTTTTGATGAGGATGTATTTATTGACGATGGTTCAGTAGCATGGGAGGATATAGCTGCCTTGTATGAGCCATTACCATATGTGTTATCAATTATTGTTGGGGGACTGTTATGCCCAGATCGACGATCGCATGGACTGGCCATTGGTTGGGGCCAGATTATAGAGTAGATGATGACAGAGGGGACCCGCTTTGCATGGGGACTGTGTGTGCTATCGCACTTATATCGGGAGCTACATGAAGTAGTATACCATGAGGTGAGCTCATTGGGAGTGGGGATTACTCTGCTTCATATTTGGGCATGGGAGAACCTTCTTGTGACTTGACTGATGAGTCTCAGATTTAGGGTAGTATACCATCCCTATGTATATATGTATGGCAGTATGATGAGTCATCCCCACTTGGGGAAGTTAGAGTGGTGGCGGCGGGCACTGAACGGTTTAGATGCAGTGATCTGGAGGCCGTATATTGAGTGTGAGCCCTGGGAGGATGATGCAGAGGCCTTGCCATATGTGTTTATGATACGATACCTTATTGGTAGGACAACCTACAATGTGGAGAGACAGGTACCTGGGAGAGTGCTAAGACAGTTTGGATGGAGGCAGGGACTGCCAAGTGGTTCTGGAGAGTATGCATGGGTGGTTCAAGAGAGGTTCTAGTGGGGGTTAGTTTTACCTTATGATCAGGCCTTGGCAGAGTTCTGCACGCTACAGGTGAGACCATGGCAGATGAGGCCAGGGATGGTAGATGTAGGGGTGTCAGATGAGTACACTCAGTATATTACGACACATCCGATTCCTTAGATATCAAATCCAACAAAGCCTATTCCATCCTTCGAGGAGGAGAGGAGACAAAGATGAAGGAGGAGAGGAGGTCATGTAGGTGGATGAGGGAGAGGGGATGGAGGTGGTGGGGATGGAGGAGGAGGTGATGGAGGAGGAGGAGGAGGAGGGGGAGGATTTGGAGGAGGTGTTGGATTCCGAGGTGGAGGTGGGGGTGGTGGATGGTTACAATGGAGAGGGAGAGGTGGGCAGCCTTTGCCGCTATCACAGGGACCTTTGATGCAGGGAGCCATGAGATTAGGTGGCAGGGATGTAGGGGAGGGACATGCACCTATGGATATAGGGGAGGAAGCCACTAGAGAGGGAGCCACTGGAGAGACTCCTATGGATACAGGGGAGGGAGCCACTGGAGGAGATCTGCGGGACCATATGATATTAGTTTTGTAGATGCCGCTAGAGGATATGGAGGTGGAGGTGGTAGCTAGAGATGTGCATCTTTTTGCATGAGAGTCAGAGCTGACTGTGGTGCTGTGGGAGAGAGATTAGGCCATTGATAGGGTTATCCAGTTATGGCAGAGTGTGCGGGACTTGGAGGGAGTATAGGGACATGGGTCGTCCACTGATTCCGTAGCGAGAGAGTTGCAGAGAGTAGGTACAGAGGTTGATTATTGGTGGGGCTTGTATGAGCAGGAGGTGCCACCTAGTTGGCGGACACTGAGTTATTCACAGATGCGTCTGGAGAGATCAGAGTGGTCTCAGAGGATGTAGAGTAGTGGTGGTGTGATGGGTCCTCCACGACAAGGTAGTGTAGGTGGTGCAAGGGGTAGTGGGGGAGTAGGTGGTGATGGTGGTGCAACATCTGGTCAGAGTGGCATCTGAGAGAGCATTTATGTATGTTATCATATTGTCATTGTGGACTGTGTCTTGGATGGCTCTTGGTAGCCGATATGTTTGGACTTCATTGTACTCTGATACATGTATGTTTTTGCGATGATATGATATATGAGGAGATCCCATATTTTTGTGATGATATGCATGTTGATGATATGTATGGTTTTATGCAGGATGATGATCTATGATGTATGCTTGGATGGATATTTGTACTTGCTATATGTATGCATTTTTATGAGATGTATGTATATGATGTCTATATACAGGATTTATGAATGCGATACTAACATGTGGATACAGGTTATATATGTATGCATGATGTGTTGGTGAAATGCTTTATGTATATATGAATTACCATGATGATGATGTATGCATAATGAAATGATACTAATGATGTTAATGATGGTACTTTGTATTTTATGTTGATGAGATAATGAGATGATGATATGCAGTGATGATTGATGTAATGTATGAATGATTTATGTGAATGCATCTAGATGGTTAAAATGAATGCAATATGGATAAACAAATGTAAAGTACATATGTTTATATGATGATATCTAAATGAATGTATATGAAAAATGTATAAACCAATGTTGATACAAAAGGTTTTGTTATGATTTGATAAAACATGACTAAGCGAAATGATAATGTTATGATAATGCAACTTTTGAGTAATGAATAACTGCACCTTAATGTAATTAAAAGGATAATGAATGCTTTCTAATGAATCCTAAATGAATTTTGCTGCAAAATGCATTGAATGAGGATAAGAATATACTAGATGGAGAAATGAATGCACTTAAATAATGGATAGATAAATAAATGTATGCAATTATGAAAATCTAAACAAATGTATGGTAAATAAGTTTAAATGATAATAAACGATGAAGTGTGAATAATACCAAATGAATGCATAGTAATGGCTAAAAACTGGCGGTAAATGCAAAGGATGACAAATTTATCATACAAATGAGTCTAAATGTTGTGATTGTGCAATGATGGAATGATAATGAACTTTAGGTATGTAAATGCAACTAAATGATATTAAATGCACTTGAATGAATATCAAAGAATGAGGTTAATAAAACCTATATGCAAGTATATGATAATGAACTATATGTATTTAAATGCAACTAAAAGTAATGAAATGATGATGTGCTCATGATAGATGAATGCAAGGTTGTTTAGAATTTGCATGATGCACTGATGATGTATCAGAGAACTCTGTCGTGATTGTATCCAAGACCAAGTCATTTTTCAAATAAATTCTCATATTAATCTTGTTCACACTTGCATACAAAACCATGCATATGAATAATGAATGATTAAATGGATGGTTGATATGCAAAGAAATGCAATATAAACAAATGAGATGGAATGACTATCCATAGTGCTTTATTTTCATCATTGAGCATGGTAGTATCAACCTTGGACGAGGCAGTAGGAACCAAGGATGAAGCATTGTAGCTACAAACGAACAACATAAATAAAGAATAAATAATATGGACCCTCCATAATGGTTCATGCTCATATGGTCGAGGTATACACTGTAGTCAGCAAGCCGTAGTGATCCACGACTGTATTTTTGCATATGATCATGTATCTTAGTGAACTTCCCACGTAGACACCATTAGTACATGCCCCAAAACTTCATTGGAATAAATCGCAGAAGATACACAAACAAAAATGATACTTAGAAACCATCTCGGCCACTCTAATCACTTGTGGATATCCCAAAGTAGCATAGGAACCTGATATAAATGAATAAATAACCTACAAATCATTCAAGTATTTGATAGCTTTAAACAAAATTTTCTTGTCAAAGAAAATGTCATCTTGTCTTTGTTTTCGTAAGGAAGGATGCATCCTTGTTAAGACAGTTGTGTGTGTCGATGTTGATCGTTTGGTTGATTTAATAAGTGGTGATTGTTGGAGTATTTCACAACGTTTGTTTGGTATCTGCTTGGATGTGTATTTATAATGCGTTGCCATGTTTTTGATTGGTTTTTTGATGTTTTATCATGTTTTTGGATTTTGTGACTATTTTTTGGATGTTTTTGGTATTTTGTGAGATAGTTATGAATGAATAACTCAATGAATCACAAGTAATGTAGAATCCACTTCCATCAATAGGTTAAGGGAATTGGCCTCTAGTTTAGACATGACTAGGAAAAAGTGGGATGCAAGATGCATGAAGTACTATCCTTGATTGTAGATCAATAACAAGCCATGGTTTTGACTGATGGATGCATGGATGCAATGAATGTGATCGCAACAAGTCTGAAATACAATGGAGTCATAGCCTTTACGAGTGGCACTTGTTTGCCAAGTTTTCACCATCACACTTACCCAAGGTGCCACCGGAGTGGTTGTTCACCGTTTGGATGCATGATTTTTCTTTACTATTTTCTTCAGGACATTTATTTGAATGTTTTTGGTATTTTTCTAGTGTTTAATGGGAGCCCGATGCTCTGTATATCTTATGTATAAAGCCGTTTGAGATGCATACTATTGATCGGGTCTGCTAGCAGTTCTCCTTCTGAAGTAGCCAACTGATATGCCCCAGACCCAAATACGACAGTGATAACATATGGACCCAACCAGTTTGATTCAAACTTTCCTTGATGTTCTCTATTTGGTTGGTTATGAGGATTCTCTCAAAGAACAAGATCACCTACCTCAAATGTGTGAGGTCTAACTCGATGATTATAGCTTCTTCTCATGTGCTGCTGATAGGATTTGAGGTGATTGTATGTATCTTGTCGTTTCTCATCAAGTATCTCTTTCTTGAAGACGTGAGACTCATTATGCTTCATCATCTATGAGATTATGCAAGGAAACCTATAGAGATGGTATCTCAACCTCAATATGTAGGATGGCTTCTACGCCATAGACTAGTGAGTAGGGAGTTGCACTTGTAGGGGTTCAAATTCTTGTTTGATATGCCCATAATGTTGAATTCAATTGAATGTGCCAATCACAACCAACATCATTGACTGTCTTCTCTAGGATTCTCAGTATGTTTTTGTTTGATGCTTTGGCCTGACCATTTCCTTGTGGGTAATTGGGAGTGGAAAAGCGGTGTTGGATGTGAAACTTCTCACAAAGTTCGTAGACGTCCTAATTCTTGAATGGGAGTCTATTATCTGTGATGATGGACATGGGTACACCATACTGGCAGTTGATGTAATTAAGGATGAATGAGGCGATTTGCTTGCCAGTGACTTGGGTAAGTGGAACAGCTTCGATCCACTTTGTGAAGTATTCGGTGCCGGTAATAATGAATTTCTGGTCGTTGGATGAAGATGGATGGATCTTACCCACAAGGTCAAGTCCCCATTGACAAAAGGGCCATGGTGTTGTGATTGGTTGCAATTCTTGTGTTGATGCATGTATCAGGTCTCCATGAATTTGGCATTTCTTGCATTTTCTGACAAAATAATAGGAGTCTTTTTTCATGGATGGCCAATAGTATCCAATGCATATGATCTTCTTTGCTAGGGACGGGCCACTTGCGTGAGTTCTAAAAATTCCTTCATGTACCTCTTCCAAGGCCTTTGCTATCTCATCTTGTTCTAGACATCAAAGGACAGTACCATCAAGACTGCGTTGGTATAGGGTTTCAACAATAATGGTATATCAAGCGGTTTGGTGAATGAAGGTTTTACGTTGGTTATTCAATTGGTTAGGAGGAAGTATGTGATCACGTAGATAGGTGTAGAACTCACCGTACCATGGGGATTCAGAACCGACAAGGCGACATATCATCTCAGATTCGGGAATATCATAAGCAAGAATCCAAAGTTATTCTACCAAGAACTTGTAGCATGTTGAATTCTATGGAAGATCAAGGAGAGATGCGATAGTAGCCATAGCGTCAGCAGCTCGATTATGATCTCAGGGTGTCTGCTCAAATGTGATAGTAGTAAATGATGCCTTTAAACTATCCACCATTTGTTTGTATGAAATGAGTTTGTCATCCTTGGTCTGATATTCATCTGTTACTTGGCGGATGACTAGTTGGGAGTCGCCATATATCTATAACTCTTTCAATTTCCATTATATGGCTAGTCTGAGTCCTGTGATCAAGGCCTCATACTCAGCTATGTTGCTCATGCATGGAAATGTGAGCCTGTAAGACTTCGAGATGCTGTCACCTTGAGGTGTGATAAACAGAATGCCTGCCCCCGAGCCATGCCTCGTGTATAAACCATCAAAGTATAGTTTCCATGGTTGTGCTATTGTGATCATGAATACTCTTCATCTGGAAAATTAAAAATGAGAGGATGATCGCTTATGAGTGGTGCATCGACCAACTGATCTGCAATAACTTGGCCCTTGATAGCCTTATGGTCCACATACTCGATGTCAAATTCATTGAGAATCATCACCCATTTGGCCAAGCGGCCTGTCAATGCTGCTTTGCTGAGTAAGTACTTTAGTGGATCGATTTTGGCAATGAGTTGTACTTTATGTGTTAATAGATAGTGCCTCAGTTTAGTGGCTGCCAAGATTACTACTAAGTAAGCTCGCTCAATAGGTGTGTAATTAAGTTTATAGCCAACCAGTGTGCGAGAGATGTAGTAAACAACATACTCTTTCCCTTCTGCATTGTGTTGAGCCAGTAGTACTCCCAATGCTGTAGTTGTTGCTAAAATATAGAGTAATAAAGGTTTACTTGGATCTGGTGGGATCAACAATGGTGTATTCATGAGATAGTCTTTAAGCATCTGGAATGCTTGCTGGCATCTGGTATCCCATTGAAAGCGGATGTTCTTGTGTAATAAATAGGATTTATTCATTTAATTGATTGTGAATTTAGTTTAATGAATTAATTAAAATAAAATAAATAATTTATTTAACTAATAGGAGAATGTTTGAAGATGAATTAATTAAATGTTAATTTAATTAACTGTTGGCTAGTGGGTTTTTAATCAAATAAATAACAAATATTCATTTAATTAAACTGGACAGATTTATGTGACTACAATCTCATTTTCAAGATACATCTCACACATCATACATCATGCATCATCATATCATATCCATCAAATATCAAATCACATGCATATATCCAAGCATTGCAACATCATCATAGAATCATCAAGATCATATATAAAGCATCATCCATCAAACACATCACATGTTGATCAAAGAAAATGGTGTCGTATATATATATATATATATATATATATATATATATATATATCTCAAAAATGATCAAGTACACAAAAAATGTCATGCCTCTCCCAAATACAACAAATGATTAAAATACAATAGAGACAAGGTCTCTCAGGTATGACTATCTCCTGAGGGTGACAGTCTCGCAGCAGGTGTCCCAACACCTAGATCTCTAGGTGGATCCTGACGAGTCAACCCGATCACCCCTCTACTCTCTGTCCTTGAACTAGTCTGCCTAGATCGACTCGATCTCATCGCCGTAAAACTAGGAGCTCTGCACTCCCTAGGCACCAACTCCTCATATAGCCGCTGGTAGTACTCAGCCTCCTTGGCTATATATTGCATCTCCCTCAAGGTGTCTCTCATCGAGCCACTAGCTGTCGCTCTCTCCAGACTATCTATTCGAGCCTTCGCTTGACCCAAGCACTCCAACACTATATCACGCTCTGTGGTCAGCTGTGTAATTTGACGCTGATGCGCCAATCACCGTGTCTGCAGATGTTGCACTGACAACTGTAGGGATCTAATCTAAGCATCCTCTCAGTGAGTGGGAATCCGAATCTGGAGGGGTACTTGTGTCGTGGTACCCCCTTTCCCTCTCCCTGTCCTCAACAATGGTGGGGGTAGAACATCTGATCTCCTCCTCTGAGTAGGTCATCTGAAATCATCCGACCCACCCACCACTGCTATAACCTCTCCTACTCGCTCACCACCACCAGCTCTAATCACCAAACCTCCCCTGCCTCTATCCTCCACTATCGACCACACTACTCTCTCAACCCGTATCCCTCTATCCCCACCAACTCCACCTCTATCTCCTCTCCTTTCTCTATCTCCACACTGACCTCGGCCACCTCCCCCACCATCTCCACCATCATCACCTCCACCATCCCCACCTACCTCCTCGAGCTCCTCTCCCTCCTCTCTCTATCTCCCTAGCCTCTCGGGCTGCTCATCCTCATTGTCATCAAAAGCGGGAATCATCTCCGTTGGATCAGATATCCTCACTACAACATGAGCGACAAAAAGCGCTGAGAAATCCTCAGTCATCCCCACATCCACTACCCCACAGGTATAGTCACATATCTGGCCGGCTAGGTGCATATACTCCTTAACCACTGCAATGCTATCAATGGTCGGGCCCCACTCTGGCACATCCTTCCTCCGTTGAGCATAAGCATGCTCCCTGTGGTATCCCCTACTGTAGTCTATATTGCCATTGAACTCAGCTGTGCAGAAATATCTTTATCATAAAGGGCGTCTGCCCTATCAAAACTCGAGACATGTACACATAGGGCATCTCTAGCCCATCCTCCTCCTACACCTCACACTCCATATACGATCTCTAGATGATCGTATCAATATCATCAAGCACCCTCCTCCAATGCTCTAGTTTGCCTAGCTTACACTGGACAACTATCCCTATATATCCATATGCATATGCCCATCCAACTGGCCTATCCCTATCTGCAAGTGGCCTCGTTGTAGGAATGTACTCCCACATCCATACCTATAGCAACGTAACCCCAACTGATAAACTGCCATACCCCAAGTATACCACCTGATGCAAGTCCCTATATAGGTGGGCCAACATAACGGACCCCCATGCAAACTGGCGACCCTGTGTCACCATATCCTCTAAGACCAACCCCCATCCCATTGCCAGTCACTTCGACCTACAGTCAGGACACAAGAAGCCACCTACAAAACCTGCCAGTAATGATGGTAGTGGGGTGTAATCCAAATCAATAAACTCCTGCCAGGGGATCTCATACCCACATATCATATCATCCTGCAGAATCTGGCGAAGAGCCTCTGTCCCGCCCTCCTCAGTCTGCTCATTTGGCAAAAGTGCACCTACCATAGGAATCTGCAAAATCTTATAGCAATCCTCTGGTGTCACTGTAATCTCACCTGTTGCCAAATGAAAGATGTTGGTGTCGCTATGCCACCTCTCTGCCAAAGCTGTTAATAAACCCCAGTTTCTCTGCCAAAGCTGTTAATAAACCCCAGTTAATGATATACCAAGGCATCTCTAACAAAGAGGATAATCCACATCTCTCAATGATATCTCTATCTGCCTATGTTAGTCGTGGAATCAAAGACCACGGCCTCAGAATTCGCTCTCGCGACTGAACAACCCCAAGCCGCTTTTGTCACAAGAAAAACATGTCCAATATCAGTTCCCCCATCAAATCAAAAATTCATATAAACATCAAATCCATATAAACTTGAAATATTGAAAAACAAATCAAGTTTCACATCTATATCAACTTGAAACATTGAAAAACAAATCAAGTTTCACATTCATATCAACTTGAAACATTGAAAAACAAATCAAGTTTCACATCCATATCAACTTGAAACATTGAAAAAAAAATCAAGTTTCACATCCATATCACCTTGAAACACTATAAATCATATCAAATTCATATCAACTTGAAACATTGAAAAACAAATAAAGTTTCACATCCATATCAACTTGAAACATTGAAAAACAAATCAAGTTTCACATCCATATCAACTTGAAACATTGAAAAACAAATCGAGTTTCACATTCATATCAACTTGAAACATTGAAAAATAAATCAAGTTTCACATTCATATCAACTTGAAACATTGAAAATCTAATCAAGTTTCATATCAAAATCCACATCATATCAAATCCAAATCAACATCACATTCACATCAACTTGAAACAATGAAAATCAAATCAAGTTATCTATCAAAAATCCATATCCAAAAACCATATCGGAACTCATATCAAACATCAATTTATTTTTTAAAACCACACACAATAGGTACGCAAATTGACTTTCACACCCATTCAAGAAAAATTGGCAGACACCTACTTACCCCAACCTATCTTCATTCATCTCAAAACAATCCATCAACAAATCCTAATTTCCACTACATTTTTTGCCTACATGATAAGAACCTTTTTTTATGCGCTAAGATGCTACCTATGCGCTAGCCAAATCCTGCCATGCGCTGCCGACTTTACCCTATGTGCCAAAACTCACCTATGCGCTACCTTGTTCTACCCTTGCGCCACCCCTTTAACCCTATGTGCTAGAAAACCCCTACGCACTATCCTAATCCACCCATGTGCTACAACCCTAACCCTATGCGCTATCTTATTCTACCCATGCACAACCCTATTGACCCTATGAGCTAGGTTTCACCTATGCGCTACCCTTTTCCCCCTAAGCGCTAGCTTGTTAGCCCTCTATGCTAAAAGTACTCGATGTGCTATCCTAAACTGCCTATGCGCTGCACACCCTAACCTCGACGCTACCATAGTTTTTAATACTCTACGCACTACAGTTTTTATCGTATGCACTAGGGTGCAGACCCTATGCGCCAACCTGTTAAATTCCATGGTAAAAAATGAAAAACGTGACCAAAAATGACAAAACAAAAAGGGGCAAAAATTGATGACTTACTGGTGGTCCATATGTGGTGAGCCTCCGGTACCGACGAACGTGCTCAAATCGATGAGAAGAATGTGGAATCGGCATTTTGTCTTTCTCTCCAAATGTCACTTTCTCCAAAGTCAACAAGCACAAATGATACAAATAAAACCACTTTTTACCTTTTTATAGGGTAAACTAAAATTAGGGTTACGTAGTGGAACATATAAATTGCTCGTGGTCTCACTTATAACCCTAACAAACATCATTATCGGGAGATGAATCAAATTGACACATTCAACATAGACAAAATTTTAAAATGCAATGAAATTTATCAAAATCAAATCAAATTTTCAAAATTTTTGATTCGTCTCCCGAGGGGGCATTATCAACATCATTTATCAAATTTGGAGCAACATTTATCAAATCTGGGGCATGACATGAACATCTCGATACACGACATCACACTGATCAAATTTTGACGACACATCAATTTTCTTTGAATCAACATGTGCACACAAGTCACTTCAAAGGGGCAAAATGTAGACGTATAAAAATGACCATATTCCTAAATGAATATTGAATGTTCATTTTATTCTCATTCCTCTATTTAGTTAAATCTAATTTAATTAAATCATCCACATTCCTCTATTCGATTAAATAAATTATTGAATTTATTTATTTAAATTCACTTAAACCTTTCACATCATTTAATTGAATAAATCATTTTATCCTTTCTCTCCACTTTTAATTAAATTTACATTTAATTAAATAGTTCACCCCAAATAAATAAATCTAATTTATTTAATCCTCCACTTGCAATCACAATTGAAATAAAGAAATTTATTTTAATTAAATTCTATTATCCCTCACCCACTTGCATTTTCCTACATCTCCCACTTGTCTCCTAAACCCCCTTCCTAAATTATTCTAGAACTCATCTAATCCTAATCAATTAGCCTAAATCCTTCAATTATCCCCTTTCCCTAAATTTGAGGTTATCAATTCTCAAATTTGGAGTAAAGTCTTCCAAAGGCATTAAAGCCTTTACGCCTTCAACTTGTTGAATACCCCCAAATTTAGAAGGACTCTTACAAATTTGTCCCCAAAGTCTTTTAAACCATTAATGGTTAACTAACCCTTTGTGGCATGGTTAGAGACTTTTTGCCTAACTCAACCCTCATCTAACCCAGGGGTCTCATCAAGCATTGATTACTTTTACCATGGTTATCCATTTAACCCTTGCATAAGAGTTTACCCCTTGGGTAAAAGATTTATCCAACGGATAACCCTAACCTAACCTTAACCCTTACCTCCTAAGGTAACCATGAGATCTTTTCAAGCATTTAATGCTTCTTACATCCCCTTTCAAGCAATCTTATGTTGACAATTGTCACCATTTTATTGGTGAGAATTGTAAACATGGATTGATAACTTTCAATCCCGACCCTTGATAGGATCATCCAATCCTGACCATCCATTTCCCTGTTTCTCCTATAAATAGAGCCCTCGTCCCTCATTCTCATCATCCAAGTCTTTAGCATCATACTTGCACTCATTTTTAGCAAAGCATTTAATCTCTCTTTGGAATAGAAAATGTAGACACCTAAAATTGTCCTATCTAATTAAATAAATATCTTTATTTATTTAATTATTTTAGCCTAATTCTTCTATTAATTAGATAAATCTTTATTTATTTAATTAATTCATTTATCCTCTTCTAGCCTTATTTCTCATTTAAATAAATACTTAAATTTATTTAAATTATCCTTTTTCTAAATTAAATAAATACTTTTATTTATGTAATTTATTCATTAGCCTTTTCTACCCATGACACATGTCATTCATCTCTTAATTCATACACTACCTACCCTCTCATTATTTTCTTATTTTCTCTACCTACCCTTTAATCTTAGCTGACCATCTATCTTTTATACCTCTCAATCTTATCCCTCCATTTCGTATGGTGTCTTCTACATAAGGAGATGCTTCCTTCATTATCAACACTGATCAGTTGACTACCCGACTACACTACGCTTTCGAACTTTCATATGCGATCAAGCCTACTTGCAACCACATTTTCGTTCTTCGTTGAGCTCTTGTGCACACATAAAATCTGAGAGCAAAAATATCAAGAAAGATCAATGGAGATAGGAAGAATGAAAATCCAAACCCTATTGGACATTGTGATGGTATAATCTTTGTGATTTTATTGGATTTCCATTGTCTTAGGTAATCTTGATATGTTATGGTGGATTTTTGTTGTTGTTAGGCTAGGGTTTTTATGGTTGAATTCATTTAGTCTTTCAACATTGTTTCCATTTTCACCATAAACATTTTGGCATGCCCGGTGGGACATGGATTTTTGTTAGATCTACATTTTTTGCAGGTTTTCCTAACCATATATTGTTGTTTTGTAAAACAATTTGAAGAATAACCTTGTGCAGCTAGGGTTTTGGACACAAAATCAAGATCTTGGAGAGATTTGATCCGATCTCACAAACATCTTGAAAATTTCGCACCAAATGTTTTTTGCAGGTTGAAGACAGTATCAAGAGCTCTCAAAGCAAAATTCAGATCTATTGGAGCATATTTTAATTTTCTATGAATTTTTTAAGAATTTTCATTAAAAATTAATTTTGAGAGAAAATGAGCGAATTTTTCAGATTTTCTTACATTTTTGGAAATCTCTCATAATTATACACAGGATGTGTTCTTTGTGATTTTATGTTTCATGCAAAATATTTCCTAAAAAATCAGATCTTTAAAAATTAAGGTTTTTCATTGTTTTGATCAGATCTCACAAACGGCTTTGAATTTTGGCATCAAATTGTTTTGTCAAGTTAAGAACATTATCAGAGGTTCGCAGTAAAAAAATCAGATTTTTGGGAGCATATTTGAAATTTCTATGAATTTTTTTTATGTATTTTCATGAAAAATTAATTTTGAGAGCAAATTAGTGAATTTTTTGGATTTTTTTATATTTTTGGAAATCTCTGTGATTTATACACAAACTCTGTTCTTTTTTATTTTAAATTTGATGCAAAATCATTCTTCAAAAATTGGATCTTTGAAAATTAGGGTTTTGCATTATTATGCTCATATCTCACAAATTGCTCGGATTTGTTACATGAACTATTTTATTAGGTTTGGAAGACCATCAGGACTGTTCAGTAAGATTTTTTGGTTCAATTTTGCATTTTATATGAATTTTTTATGATTTTTCATAAAAAATTAATTTTTGGAGCAAATTAGCAAATTTTTTGGATTTTCTTACATTTCTGGAAATTCCTTGAAATTTTATAGGTGTTATTTTTTTATGATGAATCAGATCTTTGAATTGGTAAAAAAAAAACGCATTGTTGAAGGCCCCTATTTCACAAAGTCTTTTGGATCTAAAATTTACCTAACTTGTGTGCTTGCACGAGGGGTATTATTGCAAAACTACTAACAAATCTTTTTTACAGAATTTTGGCAAGGGTTTTTGATCTTTATTGTGTGCCTTATTTTCATAGACTAGAAAACACTTCAATTGGTACACTAAAATTGAACTTGTGTCTTTTGTGTCTTGGGCAATAGGCTCTTTTTGTTTCATCTTTAGAGGGCCTGTCTCCCTGTGTGGTCATTAGGACTACTAGTGAGGAGAGAACGACCCAAGTGGTAGCAAGGAAAAGCCATCCTCTTCCGAACCACTATAAACAACTGTATCCATGGTGAAAACTATGGATAACGTGTGCTGATTAGTTCATACCGATACTATGTCTCCTCATAAACTCGTTTGATCAAATTTATTTGATTAGTTGTAGGGAGTAACCCCTACTAGCTAGGAGCCTTCTGTATTTACAGAGCTAAAAGTGCCACATGTATGGCCACATGAGTGGATGCCTTTACTAGCACCTTTTTGTTTTAGAAGCCAAAATCCTTCTAGTTATTGGGTCATGAGGTCGGACCTCTGGAGCGATTGGAGCGACCCACACACATATGGTTCTTAGTAGAGATACAAAGTTCACCACAAGGAGTTTTCGTGGGGACTGATGCTTGGCTTCCACGGAGAAGTGAGTACTGAGGGTGGAGCCAGTGGGGTCAAGCATCTAAGTATCCACTCTGAATAGCGTAGCCTTGGGGGAAACCCCATGTGGGATCAAAAACTATTGTCCTAGCCAACCATAAGAATTGTGCTTGTCTTCTTTTGAACATTCAAACATTCAAGACCAAACATCATAACATTGTGTCTTCAAGTGTATGCAAAACATTTTTCTATCAAACAACACACTTTTCTTTGAGTCATTTTGAGTCTAAACACTTGCAAACATTAAGTCCTCATCAACATTGTGTCATCTTGTCATGAAAATAGTGAAAAAATTCAAATTTGGTCACAACAAACAACTTCACAAATTGGAAAAATTTACAGTTCAATAAACAAGAGCAATCAGTTTCAGAATTCTTGAGCTTCCTAAGTTATTTCTCTAGATTTTCATCTAGCATTCAACCTACCTTTGGGTCTCACAAAGTCCATCATTGCTTTACACCTTACATTACATTCACATTTGTCTAAACTTGAGTCAAAAGGTCACTTGCTTGTCCTCATCATACTTTGTCAACACATTACATACAACAACATTTTGCTAAGTGGTCCCTCATCAAGGTCTATCACCTTTGGGTGTCATTTGGTCTTACTTAGAGTCAAGGTCAACTTACCTCATCAAGAGAAACTATCATCTCTTTGGAAGTCACACCTACTCTACTACATACATACCTGGTCTTACACTTTAGACATTGCAAGTAAACCTCAGATTCATTTACATTCCATCCAACTCTTGGTCTTCCATACTCTTTCCATCTTCATCTAGTCTCAAACATTTTGGTCAATACCTAGTTCATGGTTGAAACCCGTTCCCAAAAATCTAGGAGAGAAACTAAAGAGGCTCAAGAGTCCATAAACATGAGTGCCTATGAGTATGACAATGATGTCTTTTTCAATTCTGATCATACTACATTACTTGACATGGATGCCTATAGAAACATTCCAAATGTTGAGAACATGGACACTACAAACAACAATGATACACACAATGACAATATGGACAACATTTCAGTACATTCAGCCGAAGTGGAAGACTCCATTATGGATCCCCGTCCGAATTGATTGGTTGAGGAAATAATGAGGAGAGATAGACAATATCTCTTACAAGTGATGGCACAAAGTGGAGCCAAGATCCCTCATGATTTTGACATGTCCCAAATAATGGAAAATCGACCTTTGCAACAACCTCACCTCAACATGGATCAAAGGAGGCCTAATAGTGGAGGCAACATAGAACCACATCTTGTGCCTGAATCACCATCATCTTTGTTTCAAAAACTAGAGGTCCCATACACACATGGTCAAGCATATGATACTCGCCTTTGCAGACCATTATGGAAGTCTTATGCAGAAAAATATACTCAATCACATGCTAATGCTAAAGACCTACCACCAAAGCAATTGGATATTCAAAGGCATGTTCAAAATTTGGACACAACGAAACCCCTTGTCAAATTTGGAGGCAACACACTAGAACAAACTCATGACATTCTTGTAGAGTATGGTATACATGGACAAAATAGATATTCCATTCCTCATCATGACTCTATACCAAGTGGTCCATATACGCAACACCATTATAGACCTCCTCCATATGAATATGTGTATGATCAATATCATCCATATATGCAACATTCTCCTCTTCCACCCGGTGTCTCGGGCATGGGATATGGTCTAAGAAGTCAATCTCCTCCTAAGAATAATTTGGAACAACAAATTAAGGACTTGCAAAAGAAAATGGAGGACATAAATACGCTGAAGCCAACTTACATAATGAGAGACATATGTCCTTATCCATTTGACAAAAGCATTCCAATGCCTCCATTCCATACACACTTTGTGACACCTAACTTCAATAAGTACAGGGGAAAAGGGGATCCTAAGACACATATAAGACAATTTTTTATGGCTTGCATTGAGGTAGCAGTAGAAGAGACATATTTGATGAGATTATTCCCACAAAGCTTAGGTGATCAAGCTATGGAATGGTTCTCCCAACTCCCACCTGGAATTAAGTCATGGGGTGACTTAGCAGAGGCATTTATCCAACATTTTTCATACAACATAGAGACAAATATATCGGTCACCACTTTCTGCAACACCAAACAAAGGGATGGAGAATCTTTTTCATCATTTTTACAAAGATGGAGAAATCTAGCTAGCAGATGCTCTTGTAAAATTCCACAAAAAAAAATGGTAGAGATGTTCACCTAGAATGTTAACAAAGACATTGGTTATGATCTAAGGAAAGCTTTCTTGTCCACTTTCAAGGATGTCATTGAAAAAGGCTTAGGAATAGAGAAGGTCCTAATTGAGAAAGGCATCATTAAGATATTCAAAGAAAACAAAGAGGACTTTAAAGGAAAAGACAAGCCAAGATTTTGGAATAAAAACAAGAACACAGTCAATGATGGTGTTTTTGATGCCAATATAGTACGACCCAAAATTGTTTTTTTGGGATCAAGCTCTACAAACAATCAAGTGAATACTCAAACAACTTTGAAATCATGAAGGAAGTACACCCCATTGGGAGAACCACTAGAGTCAGTTTTCAAAAAGCTAGTGGCAAACAAAATAATAACAATCCCAGATCTGCCTCCATATGAACCAAAGGTTAAACCAAATTGGAGGAATGATGATGAGTATTGTGAATTTCATAAAAACAAGGGACATAAAATAGGAAACTATCATCGACTGAAGAACATCATACAAGATCTCATTGATAGAGGTGACATTGAGATTGAAGGACACTCATCCAATCAAGAACATGAAATGTTTAAAGAACCATTCCCTAAACATGACAAGAAAAGCCACAGATGAGTAGACCAATTATACCAGAGCATCCTATAACTATGATTCAACTGCTAATCACATTTCAATGGACAATTATGTCTCTACCATTATCATCAAGGACAAAATGCCTAAGAATTCTACCCAAAGACCCAAGGTTGTCATAAAAGGCATTGGATCTTCTTCCAAACCTACCTCTGAATGTAATGTCACAACTCATCGAGGTAAATTCACCTTGCAAGGTGCTCTAGCTAAAAATACTGCATCCTCATCAACCAATCTTAAGTATGACCTTGTAGAATAGTTAGGGAAGACACCCACACTCATCTCCATCCTTGAGCTCTTATGCATATCCCCCGCACATAAAGCCATTCTTGACAAAATCTTGACAGACACTTCTATCCCTACTGATCTGAACATGGACCAATTTAAAGCCATGGTGGGATACCTTTCCATTCCACACTCCCTTACATTCACAGAAGCCGATGACGCCTCCGTAAGTCAGCCACATAATGCACCTTTACACATTGAAGCCTTTCTACATAAACATTGAATAAAGCGAGTCCTGATAGATGGAGGAGCAGGTCTGAACATTTGTACATTAAACACTATTAAACAATTGGGATATTTTGATAAAGTTGTGAATTCTACAAACAAAATTACCATCAAATCATATGATGATGAAGAATGTTCATCCAAAGGCACAGTCACCTTGCCTCTCAAAGCTGGGCCAGTTACAAAGGATGTGGTTTGTCAAGTCCTAGACCTGGATCTCACATACAATATATTGCTAGGACATCCTTGGATTCATGAGATGAGGGCAGTCCCATCTACATACCACCAATGCATCAACTTTCCACACAATGGAGTTGAAGTGACTGTCAAAGTTGATCCAAATCCATTCATATATTGCAACAATCTGTGACCTAGATCAGAAATAACAATCCCAGTCAATCAAGAGGTTGTTCCTTCATCAGCATATGTTGATCCAGAATCCTTGAAAGCTTCTACATCAAAACTAGCAGAGATCAAAGAAAAATTCAAGGTTGAAGAAATGGGATGTGGTGAATATATATTTCATGTTGATCAACTCCCACTATCTCCTAAGGTATTTAGTCGACGAGAACAATCTATAAAAAATTTGCAAGAAATTGGGTACGAAGCACCTAGTGTAGTAGCTACTAAGTCTAAATGCAAATCTCCTCTATTGGTGCAAGCAACTCTTGATATCAATAGTCCTAAGAGGGGGTAGTGAAGAATCTATTGAGCCTATCGCCATCCCTCTTGAGAACTCACATAGCCTTACCATTTCATCAACTCATTTGATTTCCACTCCTCTCATGGACTTGGATCAACAAGAATTACAAAAGCCCTTACTAATTGGGGATGAAAAATCAAGCTTTGAAAAGAAAAATCTAAAAGTCAAAAATAAAGAAAAGTCCTTTAGTGCAAATAAAAATCAAAAGCTACTGGACTCTGCAAAAATCAAGTTCAAGGATAAAAATCCTATGAAAGAAAAAGAACAAGAGTTGATCTCTCCTAATACCAAAATAACTGGGGGCAAAAGTTCTACAATTTTAAGTCAAAAAGCATACTTGTTGATCCTAAGTCTCCATCATGCTATCCTACTTTCACTTCTTTTCGCAATCACAAGCCTTCATAACTCATCCACTTGTTCCACACATCCTTTCCCTTTTGGCGATACATCATGGACCTTTAATGGAACTTCCTTGAAGGACTTTGTTGTCAGGGATTCCCAAACTTCTTTAGGTGAAATGCATACGGGCCTGCGTAGTTCACACACTAGTAATTCTATCTCAGTTCCTTTATCAAGGAAGAAAGTCACTCAAACTACACATCATTCAGTCAAGAAATGATGCAACTAAAATCATAAGGTTAAGCCTCACACATTTGAGGTGGGTGACTTAGTTCTCAAAGAAAATCCTAAAAATCAGCAAGATAGAGAGAAGAAGGGCAAGTTTGAACAAAATTGGCTCGATCCTTACATCATCATAGCAGCCTATGGATTCGGAGCATAGCAGCTCTCAACTCCAGATGGTGAACCTTTGGAGGATCCTATCAATAGCATGCACCTTCACAGGTTTTACACATAACTTTTCAGAGTATCCTAATTCAAAAATACAAAAAAAAAATCATAAAAATAAAAATCGGTACTTGGTGAAAACCAGGCAAACAGGCACCTTGTGACACAAAAGAATTAAAAAAATAGAAAAACATTTTCGTCCAATGGTGAAAACCACTTCGGTGGCGCCCTAGGCAAGTACCATGGTGAAAACTGGGTCACCAGCACCATGCGTAGAGACATTGCTCCTCCCTCCTTCAGGATTCCATTTCATCTTTCACTTTGCACACACTCACAACCTATCCATCCATAATAAACATACCCATTCCCATCATGGCTTGTTATTGATCTACCTAAGATTGGTTAGCCATCCATAATAAACATTCCTTTTTGCCCATTTCAGTCCATAATAAATCGGCTCCTATATGTGGCTAAGGAAAATCCTATGTCTAGTGAAGGGTGTGGAACTGAGAGCATCACATGTTCTGAGGAGTACAGTTTCTTCCAGTTTTCTTCAGTCTATCCACACACAATCCACAATAAAGCAACACTTGCATCGCCAATCCGCCATAAAGTTTCGTCTTCTCTGCAATAAAGTATCAGTTTCATGGAGTCAGTCAGTTTCAAATAAGACACATCAACAACAATGAGCTTCAACAAATCAAATCTTTCAACAGATTCAGACAACATTATGGTTCAGTGCTATCTATCCTTATATGACAGTAAACATTGTGACCACAATCAAAAAGACATACAAGTGACAAGAGACACTAAACTTGAGGACTACAGTGGGTGTTGGTGCCGAGTCTTGATTTTCTTTTGATTTTATCTTTTGGTGACACATCTTTTATCTTTTACGGGATGTCTCTGACTAGAGATTCTATCTCTAGGATGTATTTGACTAGAAAGGCGAAGATGGGGTATTGTCACCTATTTTTATTTGTTGTCTGTGGATTGTCTCTTAGTAATGCTATGACTTGTCCAAGGATATGAGGACACTGTGAGTCTAGTATGAACTGGGGCATTCCTTATTTGCAACTGTCTTATCTCCATGCAAACAGGTACAATGACTTTCTAGGTCAAACATATGCCTCGATTGTCATAACCTATTTTGCCATAATAAATGCTCAATGATGATAACGCACAAGAAGCTCTTTCACTTCCATATCTTCTATCTTCCACCCCCCTTTCTTGATTGACCTTCATCATCCTTCTTGAGTCTATGTAGCCCGCTATCACATGACTAAGTATAATGACACAACACAAATATTTGCATCTCATGTAGTTTGCACCTGCATTACCACATATAAGCATTTCATACATACATATACATATCACAATTGCATCACATCCTACACACAACACATGTTAGCACATTTTACATTTTCATCATGTAAATAGTTATTTGCTTTATCATATTCATTTGCATTTGCATAACATATAAAAACATAAAAAATAAAAAATATTGCATTTCATTATGTACATATTTGCATCCATATCATAATCATCACATAGAAACATACATCATGAAACATCTCATCACATAGAAATATAAATCATGAAACATCTCATCACATAGAAACATAAATCATGAAACATCTCATCACATAGGTACACATGCATATAGCTGCCGCAAAGATGAATCATCTCATATATATAATCATAAGTGTCATTATACAATGATGTTAAAATCATACGGCTACAATCACCCGAAGGTGTCATCATGTACAAAATGGTACAAAACTGATACATAGGGAGCCCTCTAAGGCTATGATGAACTCCCTCCCTCGGAGCCATTTGGCCTTGATGGAGTCTGATCCCTGGAAGGACCTGCCATAGGATCATCTCTCTTGTCCCCTCTATCTGGTGGTGGTGAAGGACCCATGACCCCACTGCTCGATGCTTGTCTCTTGTACCTCTCTCCAGTGGTCGTCGTTGTCCGTGATGGTCTACGGAAGCTCCTAGCCCGCTGATCTGGTGGCACTTCTCCATAGTATAGGTCTATCTAGTAAGCTATCTCCTCCCCTACCCACAGAACATATGCGTATCCGGCCCCATGCAAACCTGCTATGCTCCATCACCAATGTCTCCAAAGTCGTCCCTCATCCCACAACCAATCCTCGCGTCACCCTATCAGGACATAGGAATCCACTAATCACTCCTCCCAGCACTGCCAGTAATGCTAATCTAGTTCGTGTCCTCGTGTCCCAGCCCTCATCTCCAATCCTGGATCCTAGAACACTTGTCTCAGTGCATCCTTGTCCCCCTCTCGATCGTAAGGTACTAACTCCCCATCGATCGGTATCCTCAGAATCCTATAAACATCCTCTAAGGTGACTATCATCTCACCCATCGGCAAATGAAAACTACAAGTCTCTGAGTGCCATCTCTCAGCCAACGTAGTCAACAACCCCATGTTCGCCCGAAACTCAGGCACATACAAAATATGTCGCAAGCCCATAACCTCAATCGCTTCTCTAGCCTCAAATGCTAGCTTTGCTTGCAAACTCTGAGTCAATGGGAATCTCTCTCGTGACTCTAACATAGGTAGGTCCTCCTGCAGTCAAGAAAATCAAATGTGTCAATCATAGTGGCATTCCTTGTTCATCAAAAAAATGATGCTTATTATCCTAGTGCTTATGGTACTCTATCCTAGTGACACTCCCCGTTCATCACAAAGTGTTGCTTTTTATCCTAGTGGCACTCCTTGTTCACAACAAAGTGTTGATTTTTATCCTAGTGGTACTCCCTGTTCATCACAAAGTACTACGTGTTTTGCACTCCTTGTTCATCACAAAGTGCTTCTCTTTTTAGTACTCCCTATTCATCACAAAGTACTACGTGTTTAGTACTCCCCATTCATCACAAAGTACTATGTTTTGGCATTCCCTGTTAATCACAAAGTGCCTCGATTTATCCTATCCTAGGGCTCTTCTTGAGTGTATCCTCTTGAGTAGTTTCCTGATTGGCAACGTATGTTCTATCATAGAATTGTCAATCCTAGCCCTATCTACTATCCTAGTCTTCCCTAGAGACCTGCTTGAGTGTATCCTCTCAGCAGCTTATCCAATCGATAACGTATGTTTATCATAGAACTGTTGATTTGACCTTGAAGACATAAACGCGCATTCATGACGCAAACACACCTTGACGTTTTTCCTCCCGCTTGACATTTTATAAAGTGCATTTATTACCCTACCTAGCATGCATTTATGACAACAATTAATGCAAAAAAGTACAAGGAGGTTTTATGGTACTTACCGGCTCTCCTGCATCTACTGGCCTCTGAAATCAGCGAATGCAGTCGAATCTATGCACCAATGCCATCGCTGTTGACTGCTCTCTGCTATCTCTGCACTCTAATCTCTTGGATGTGTGGATGACAATAAGGATGTGTTCCCTCATAGTCTATCTTATAAACTACCCTAGCCCTAGTCTCCTAAGCCAGTCTTCTTTATCCCATGACTCTATCACTCTATCCTATCCGGTCAGTCCATTCTACCCTTTATTTCTTATCGAGAGATTGTCTGTGATCTTTTTAGACATTTTCATCCAATCTCTCAAGGGGGCATATCATTCCCATCTTGGGGCAACTTTGTATTAGTTCATCTTATCTTCTTTGAAACAATGCAACAAGCTGCATTGTCTCAAAGAGGGGCAAAATGTAGACACCTAAAATTGTCCTATCTAATTAAATAAATATCTTTATTTATTTAATTATTTTAGCTTAATTCTTCTATTAATTAAATAAGTCTTTATTTATTTAATTAATTCATTTATCCTCTTCTATCCTTATTTCTCATTTAAATAAATACTTTTCTTTATTTAAATTATCCTTTTTCTAAATTAAATAAATCTTTATTTATTTAATTTATTCATTAGCCTTTTCTACCCATGACACATGTCATTCATCTCTTAATTCATACACTACCTACCCTCTCATTATTTTCTTATTTTCTCTACCTACCCTCTAATCTTAGTCGACCATATATCTTTTACACCTCTCAATCTTATCACTCTATTTCTTATGGTGTCTTCTATATAAGGAGATGCTTCCTTCATTATCAACCCTGATCAGTTGACTACCCGACTACACTATACTTTCGAACTTTCATATGCGATCAAGTCTACTTGCAACCACATTTTCGTTCTTTGTTGAGCTCTTGTGCACACATTAAATCTGAGAGCAAATATATCAAGCAAGATCAATGGAGATAGGAAGAATGGAGATCCAAACCCTATTGGACACTGTGATGGTATAATCTTTGTGATTTCATTGGATTTGCATTGTCTTAGGTAATCTTCATATGTTATGGTGGATCTTTGTTGTTGTTAGGCTAGGGTTTTTGTGGTTGAATTTATTTAGTCTTTCAACATTGTTGTTTCCATTTTCACCATAAACAGAAATAAATCTAATAATCATTTTAAAAGCATTTCTATCATCTTAGTTAAATCATATAAACTATTATATCATGTTAGGATAGTATATAACTAATCTTGTCATCTTATCATCACTAGTTTAGTTCATTTGTTAAGAATCATGCATAGATAGGATGCACTCATACTAAGATTGATCTAAAGCATCCCTCATTCTTACAACTGTCATCCCTAAGTCACTTTGCTCAGTGATCTGAGAGCAAAGGCATTGGCTTGAGGGGTCTTGTGAGATAGAGAACAATGGAACACCCCTTGGGAAGTTGAGCTATTCCTCATAGCTCCATAACTGGCACCAAGAGTCCCATTGGTGTGTGGGCAAGCCTTTGAATAATTTTGTAATTTCCGTTTCAATGCACCACTTTTCCCGCATACAGGTCCTACTTGCATTGGTAGCGTAACTATACCTTTTGAAGGACACTCTTCATCATCATATGCTTTGATGTTTATTCTTTTTGAAGGATCAATATGAAGCTCAGAATATCCCAATGTCTTAACCAACTTTAATGTACAAATGTTGAGACTGGTTCCTCCATCTATAAGTACTCTTATGATTTTTCTCTTATGTATTTAAGCTTCTAGATGTAGCGGATCATTATCGAGAAGTCTATGACTAGGAATATCTTGTTCTGTGAACACAATATAGGTAGCCTATGCCAAATTCCTCACCATGGATTGGAAGGCATTTTCATCTATATCTCTGTCAATTGCTGAATCTTGAAGTGCTTTGTCTAGGATAACTTTATGAGTTGGTGATATACGCAATAGTTCAAAGAGTGATATCTGTGATTTTAAGTGACTGATAAATAAAATGCTATGAATTCAAATCAACACACTTGTGCCTGTGGGTGACTGCCAAACAACATGTGCATCAACTCATCCGCTAGTGCCACATCCTTAGTCATGCAGGTCTGACATCTACTCCTGCAAATAGTGCACAAATGGGATGTGGATCCATGCACAGTGGCCTCATCATCCTTCCCTGTGCATATCCTTGAGCAAGTGGCACACACATGCTAAATGGGCTCACTAATGCCACCTATAACAACTAATGGCTCATCATCTAGTACAAGAGGGTGTGCTAATTGTGTCCCATGCTGGATGATCGCATCAGTCAATGTTGTGGCCACCTGAAGAATCTATAGCTTCATCAAATCTTTCAAGTCTACTAGGACAGCCAAATGCACCTTGGGTTTGGGTGCTAGGGAGAGACGACTCTCCTGGGCTACTCGCTTATGGGCTCTAGGTCTATCTTGGACAGAGCCACCACCTCTACCATGGAACTCTCTCATGTTAAAATAATTAGGCAGCTCGTTGAGGACAAAATCACAGTATACTTTCCTCAAAAAATACAATGGCACCTCAAAATTATTAAAATGTGGTTCGTCAAAGACCATCCACCACCTCTACCAAAAAAGATTCTTCATTTGCATATTGGTACACCAATGTATGGGAAACCTCTTCGCATTAAGAGGTAACGACTCACCAGTCCTAGGATCAACAAAAAGGGCACATATTTGTTGTTTACTAATGTTTTTATTTTTCACTCCCTCATATGATAACCCACTATTATAATATTGATGATACATATCCCTATAGTTTCCCCATTTTGTAATTTGAGTGGAAACTGCAGTGGCACCATTAGCTAATATTTCTAGGCTAGTGGTGAGGGATTTATGATGCTCAAGCTCAAATGTTTTCAATTTATTAATCAATCTATTTATTTTAGCTGTGTTTTTCCCTAACTGATTAAGCAATTGCTCCTGTGTATCAGGTGTACGATCAAAAGGAGGAGCTGGAGGTGTATTATGTGGGTTTTGTTCGAGGTTTTGAGGAGGTGCATCTTGTTACTGTTGTTGTTGTTGTGGATTTTCAGAATCTGGTTTGTGTAACAAAAAATAAAAAAACCTAATCAAAATAAACGAATTTAAATTCAAAACATAAAAAAAATTGAACAAATGCGAAAGAAAAACAAAAATCAAGAAAAACCAACCTTGATCCATGGCGTTTGGGTGAGAAAAGAGGGATCCCATGTGCGGCTTAGTGAAAAAAACTCAATTTCTCAACTTGTGGTCATGTGAAAAATAAGACACAGTCAGCCCAAAAAAAAATTATTGATAGGTACCACGTACGTGGTGCTTTAGGACTTAAAACTGCGTACGGGGTTCTAAGTCCTAAAGAATTGTGTATGCGGTAATTTTTCTAAAGAAACCCCATACACTCTTTTCTCCCTTTAGGCTTGGGGACAACAAACCTTAGTGCGTATGGGGTGATTTGAATTTGAAGTATCGCGAACGCGGTGCTTGTTTTTTCAAGCTCTTTTAGGTGTGTGTCTACTTTTCTGCACACCATCTTTGTGCACTTACTCGATGATTATCTTCATGTTGATTGGAGATAGTTACAGGTGATATTTGGTTTAGAGTGTTATTATGTCATGGTTTACTCTTGGTTGCCAGTTTAGAGTTTGGCATGATACATTTCTCTTGAGACCAATGTTATGTTCACTTGGAGTATTTGATCTTCATGATATTTGGGGATGTTGACATCTTGAGGGCTCAAGGAGTCCTTGGTTAAGGTGTGGTTTTATGCTTTCATTTGACATGTTATCATGGTTTTCTATTATGGCATGGTTCACTCTTGATATGCATTTAGAGTTTTGGCATGTTATGGTCATTTGATATGTTCATATGGAGCATGTTATCTCCTTGGAGGGGATGGTTAGATCATGATGTCATGTTTATGTTCCTGATTCCATGGTTGGATCTTTGACATTGATCTTGGTTGGTTCTCTTTGTATTGAGTGTATGATAATTTGCTTGATACTTCATGATGGTGCTATGTGTTGCATTTGGAGTTTGACATGGATTGATCGGTTATAGGTGCTCATGGATACATGGAGATGTTGGTGATGCTAGTATTCTCTTGTGATTAGAGATATGTGCTGGGATGGTTGGTTGTTTCAGCAAGAAGCCCGAGGAGCATTCACCTGGTTTGAACTTGAGAGGATATTGTTCTTAGTTTGAGTCATGATGACTTGGATAGCTTGATGAGTATTCTCATTCCCCACTCTTGGCCTACTCACCGGTTTACTACTTGAGAGGTATTGCCCATTGTTCCTTTCAGGTGCATTATGTTCATGCTTATCTTTCATAGATATGGATCTTGAGCTATGAAGATCTTTAGTTTTGGAGGGTTCATTTGAGAGATGTATAGCATTGGTTATCTCCTTGTGCATATGTTGATGTTATGATATCATTATAAGGATGTTAGGAGATGATTTAATGGGATGATTTCCTTAATTGGGAATGGTTATTATGAGTTTGATCTTCTTGGTTATGAGAGGCTTTCATCCATGTTGGCATTACATGATACTTATGTTTGTTTGATCTAAGAGATTAAACGAGGGGTTTGGGTGTTGTTTTGGCTTCTCTTTTTGGGTATTTTGGAGAGGATCATGCTTGACACAACATTGCTTATTTGAGTTGTTGGTAGAAGGATGGGTTATGGTTTATAGGTGGTCTATCTTCATTCTATGTATTCTCTCTTGTTTGGGAGGATGGTGACATATTTTGGGAGAGTATGTAGCTGCGTGAGTTGCATGTGTGGATCATTGTGATTGTTCTTGGTACTACATGTTTTAATTTACTTATTACACCTTGATATGAGCAGTTATTGGTAGACTTGATATTCTTTGAGCTTCATTTCAGATTTGGTATTACCCATGTAGTGGGAGTTCTTGGATATCTATGTACTTCATTTACAGGTTTTGGTATAGGGAGCTTGATTGTGATTTATGGGTTGATATGAGATTGGCATGAGTTTACTATTGTTCTTTATACCTAGGAGGTATGGATGGTTGAATGTATTGGCATGTGTTGTGGATCTCATTTTTTATCATGCGGGTTTTTACTTAATGACAACAACTTGGAGCCTTTGTTATTGCATTGGATTTTATGCTTGTGTTGATAGATTGGTGCGTCTTCACCTTGACTTGTTCCTTTTCTTCCATAGGTAGCATGTTGGGGGAGGAGAGGAGTTCTTGCTTGAGATGGTGGTCACTTAGTTTTATTGCAGGTATCTTGGTGGAGCATGAGAGCATGTTGGAGATTCATGTGGTTACATGTATGGCTATGATGATGTATCTCATTGATTGACCCTTATGCAATATATACAACAAGTGGAAGAATGTTGGGAAAAATAGGTGTTGTACACCTTGCATAATAATGTTGTAATTGTGATATTATTTATTATGTGGTTTCCCATGGACATGTAATCTAATATTTATTATGTGATGTTGCATATGAACGTGTAACATGTAGAGATTCCTTGGGAATATTCTCAGGGCCACTTGATGAGTTGTATTGTAACTTTGAGATTATTATATTATATTTATTTAATATTGGGGAAAGATATTTAAAAAGAGAAAAAATTATTACACCCAATATTAAATATGGGCTCAAGGGGGTAGGTAAGCACATGGTTTTACTTTACCACTATTTGTTTTTGTGTGAGCTTGGGTCTATATAAGCAAGCACATGTTTATTGGTTAAGGCAGAGTGGTGGTTTTGGGCTGTCATTGTATTGAGTCCTTTGGAGGATTGCATTTGTGAAGCATGGCATGGGATGTGTGGATTCATGCTTAGACACATGGGAATGCATTGGACGGCTTGATGATTTAGAGGTATTCATTGTAACTCTTGTTACTTTATGGTTGATTAATACAATGGAGTATGGATGCTTTTGGAGACTGGGTTTTTCCCCCATGGGGGTTTTCCTAGTATATATCTTGTGTTATCTTGTGGCTTGTCTATTTTGATATTTGCATTATGGTGATTCTGTAAGCTTGTATGCATACTTTTCTCTCATGGGTCATGTAGGAAATGAATTATTAGAATATGGGTTTAAAACATTATTTCCTAACACATCCAAGAAGAGTTCTTGAACAAAAATAACATCATTGACCAAAATAAAGGGAGGAGAACTATAGGAGTTGAGAAAATACAACACCACAGAAGCCCAAATAATCTCTGCAAGCTGAAAAACCTGTTACAAGGAGAAGCAATGAAGCAAATCACAGAAGGAAAGAATACACAGGAAAAATATGCTCCAAAAGATGAGAGCTCAATAATCTCCAAAATGTATTGTCAATAATAATCCTTCTTTATACAAAGAAAAGAAAGAACTCAACCTCTAATAGGTCAAGAAACCCTAAAAGAGAAAACCCAGGTTTGCGCATAATAATTAATTATATGCACCTAACGTTAGCTTAAGTGTAAAAGAGATAAAGGGAACTTAAATAATTAAACAAATAATGTTTAATTAATCGAGTAAATACCCGAATACTCTAACACCCCCCCTTAAGCTATACTTAGGGAGAAGCTAAAACCTAGAATAGCTACTGAAAGCAATAAAGATGGGTCCCGGCAACAAGGCCTGATCAGGTACCCAAATACAATGAAATCTCTATGAACTAGAAAAATAGAGAAAACCACGTGGGAACAAAACTCTACTCCAAAAAGAGATGAAAAAGAGTATCACTGAAGCATGAAGAACCTCCACTAAACTGGAACATGACTAGGTAGAGAAGACTGTAATCTGCATGAGAAACCAAAGCCTGAAGAGCTGATCAATCGAACCATGGAAGCAGTAGAACCAACAGGATAAACCTCCCCATAATGTAGAAGTGGGAGAGGGATAGGAACATTGAAAAGGACAACCAAAAACAACGGCATGACGAAGAACCAAAAACATCAAAGGTGCTGAGACACATCATCATGAGGTTAATGTCATGGAAGGAACACTCACTAGACAAAGGAAGATGGCAAACAACAAGCAAACATCAACCCCCTCATGGCACTTGATCAATAGTGCATGTACAACAAGACACAAGATATGCAAGATTCCAAGTAAACAATGCATGATGGCACTTTATCTCAGTGCGTTTGCATAAATACAAGCTACAATGATAAGAAGACTGGAAATAGAAATGAGAATCAAAACAGAGAAACCCTACTCAGAAAAGAGATCCCAGGACCTGAAACAACCACGATATCCATCAGAGTGTTGAAAAGTAAATGTAGCGTCCTAAAATTGCGACACTTGCAATTTCGACTGCATTTCGGTCTTCACGATGGCGACGCAACACGCAACTTGAATGGAGACCCCAAAACTTGCTCACGACACTGAAAACTGCATTTTTCAAGCACCCTGGCCTGAACCTCCTTGCACCCTGCTGTCCCGGGAGGTGGGACCAGAGCGCCCAGCGCCCTGGTCCCCAGGACCATGGCGCCCAGTGCCCTGGTCCCTAGGTCCTATTTTGGGCCCGGTCTCCTAAGGGGTCTCGGGTCTTTTTGTTTGCAATTTGGAAATTATCTTTCCTGGTCGGCCTAAGGTCGGGAAAATCAGTCTTTTAGCCCTAATTGACAAGTATATAAACTACATTTTTCTCTCTCATTTGGCATGAGAAGGACATATGTGTACAAGCGTGGAAACTATACTCAAGCATTCAAACATTCAAGCATTTAAGCATTCCTTCTAAGTCTCCATTCAAGGCTAAGTGTTGCATTCAAGTCAAGGATTCAACCATTGAAGAGGAGATCACATACTACATGCTACAACATACCACATACAACATCTATACCTTCGCACATAGGGATACAAACATCCTTAGAACAAGGTATTAGTACTTGTTTACATACATTTACATTTACAGCACTTGCTCATTTCTTGGTTAATTCCAAAACCGGGGTTTGACCTAAAGGCAAACCCCTAATCCCTAACCCCCCAATCATCTTCACTTTTCTGTGTGTAGGTTGCAGGTACGCGGCTGAAATTGAAGATCTGGAATCCTTGTGCAGAGACGAACAGATCCCCCTTCGTCTCGCGGATTTTCCGGAGGACCGTGGCGGTCGGGCGCCATCGTCCCGGCGACTTTTGCTCAAATTTGCAGGACAGCGCCGTATCGACATTTTACTGCTAATTCCAGGTCCGCAGCTTCATACTATATCCCTAACTTAGTTTATAAGCGAATCTTTATCACTTTCTATGCATTCCTAGCTTAATTCCTCTATGCACATTCTTTACAAAAGAGGGTAGCCTTGCTTTCTTAACCCTTGAAACGCATTTAGCATCCAATCTTGCATTGTGTGGGATTGGATCTTGTGGGTTTCAACCCCTCTTTTGAATGTAAAGTCTCTCCCCTAAGTGAAAACCATCAACCCTAGCCAACCTCCCTTCTCTCTCCTCGGAGTTGGAAGAGGGGAGGGCAACTAGGGTTCGATCGCGATTTTCCGCTTTACATTTTAGTGAACCCGACGTGAACATCCTTTCTGATTTTTCATGCCTAGATCTGAAAATTGGATTCCTTGATTACATTTCCATGTTTGATCTTTTGCAAAATTTTAGAGGTTAATTGCATAAAAACCTTAAATTTTCTACGTCTCCTAGAGTGAAAAAAAGAGACCTCACTTTGACTTGACAAAAACATAGTCAAATAGAAAAATTGGAAAAAATTACCAACACCATGAGGTCGGCCTCAGAACCAGCTTTCTGACGCCTATTCGTTTTCGAAAAAACAACTCTGTATGCCCAAGATAGGGCCAAAAAACCAAACCCCCCCTGAAAAAGCCAGAAAAGGGGGTCTGGTGGCCAGTGGGTGGTCCGGTGGCCAGTGGGTGGTGGCTGAGGGGTGGCCCGATGGTGGTCCGGTGGTCGGGCGGAGCCAGGGTGGCCGGTTGGCCGAGCGGAGGTTTCCCGGCGGCTGGGCGGTGTCTCCCCGGTAGTGTGGCGACGGATCCAGGCAGCGACGGCCGGAGGGAGGTCGGGCAGCGGTCGAGGAGCTAGGGGCCGCAGGGAGGCGGAGGCCGGGGGCTACAGCAGCCGGGGAGTGGGGGGCTGTAGGCAGTGGCCGTGGGGTCGGGAGGCGGCAGCCGGGGAGCAGGGGGCTGCAGGCAGCGACCGTGGGGCCGGGAGGCGGCAGCCAAGGAGCGGGGGGCCGCAGGCGGCGGCAGCAGGGTCGCCGGAGGTGGGCAGCGCGGGGTCGTCAGAGAACGTAGGGCTGGCAAGGGCCGCAGAGGCCGGTCTGACAGGTCTGATAGGCCTGTCAGTCCGGTACCCTGTGGTACCCACAAACCCCCAAAAAAAAAAAAAAATTCCTTAAATACCTGAATACTCTAACAAGAACAACAATTCACACCTTCTTCCATTTGAGCCAACTTGGTACACGTTTACACAAAATATTGTTATGCCTTAGGATCAAAAGAAAAATAGATTAAATGTGCATTAATTCATATCCAAGCATCATTCAAAATCCCAAGTAGTGCATGGATAATCATTCTAGAAATATTTTAATTTGGATCACTAAAAAGAACCTAAATTTGCATCAAATTCATCTAGAAAACCTAAATTGTGAGCTTCTTGTATTCTATCTTCTACCATGATTGTCAAGCATCAATTGGGTCGACCTAGAAGAACATGAACCTTGTGATCCAATGATCTCTCCGAGGTATTTTTAGAACTGCTAGTCCGTATGCACAAGAAGATATCAAAGATGGGGTGACATTGATTTCTAAAATCTAGAGTGAGCCAGGTCATTTCACTAGTTTCAAATCACTTCTTTGTGTCAAGTCAATATTACAAAAGATGAGATCAATCCCATAGGACACATATTGGATTAGTAGACATTTTGGTAACCATTTTGAATGTGAGATGCCTACCAAATAGAGAGCATCCCTCTTACAATATGAAGGTGAACATAATATATACTACACCAAAACGATATCATCATTATAGTTCTGACATCTAAATATTTTATTTTTAACATTTAATTTCACAAAAAATATTTTAATTATTCTTTCACATCTGATATTAATTAATCTACATTAATTTATTTTAAATAACCTAAATTCACATAAAAATTATATTTCCTTCATACTCTCATTCAAACTTTTAACTTCTAATAGAAATCTACAAATTAATTATATCAATTTTCCACAATCCATAATGAATTATAACAGATGCTTCTAGATTATATTACACATTGAAACTCAATCTAAAATACTTTAATGCTGTGTATTTTGTTTTCTAAATGTAAGCGTGATAAAAATTTGTGAGAGAAAAAAAATATTCAATCTGCCTTTGCTCCGTATTTTGTTAAACTGTTACGTGAAATCAAATTGCAGAATTTTACAGTGTATAATGCTAGCAAGCTCACTAAATGAAATTGGTGACATCTTTACATCATTTACACTGCACTTAATGATAAATTAAAGTTAACTGATGGGATATATAGCCATGTTTTCCCATCTGCTCTTGCCTAAACTTAGAGATATAAAAAAACACAAATAAGGCATTAGACTGATAGAGTCACAATATGAGTTTGATTCTATGAGTTTCTATCATCTCTGAATATAAATGAAAATCTTGAAAACTCCGGAGTTGAAGTGATGTAATAAATGAAGTCCAAAAGAATCTTTGTTCTTTTGAGAAAGGCAATGAAGCCAGTGAACCACAGTTTATGTTCTCCTCTGGCTGTCCTTGTAGACACACTCGAGGATGTTAGGAACTGTTGTAACCTGCACTGGACCAAACATTCCAAAATTCAAGTTGCTAGATTAAAAAGGTACGCCATTTGAATTAATATAAAGTATGACAACCAAAGGTCAGTTGGGCTTACTGCTGTAAAGGAGGAAAGTATTTCCATGCCACTAAAATTGGATGGTGGGTGCATTCATATAGCTGCATGAGAAGTTGGGTGACACAAGGTTCGCACCACAATATATCTACTGACTTTAAAAACTTCAATTAGGACTGCAAAACTCCAACAGAATTAAAGCATTACAAATTTGACCTTGTCCAAGAAAACAAACATGGGGACAAAACTTGTAAGCCTTACCAGACTTGAGAAGTATCTTTCTCTTCCACTTCTGGGTTAAGGACTTTCCTCGCCTGTGAAGATTTCTGCCTGGAGTTGAGATGGCCAGAAGCTTAATGAAGTGGATGACCGGACATAACCCCTCGCCCATGATTATAAATATTCATGTTAAGATGTACGGGGCATCCAGAGACCAGGACCTTCTCAGAGGTAGAGTTTAAGCATTTTTATCACCTGTATTCTAAATTGGTGTTGTGAACAAACTGTTTTGTGTCTGTACCTTTCATGTTCTCTGTGCAGTTTACTAGCCCAGTTAAGTCATTCATCCTTCCTCTTGTCCTGAACAATGTTTCTATCAACAGTATTTTCTGCTGTTAAATCTGTACTGCCAAGTTCCCAACCAAGTAATAGTTAGCATTTTATTAGTGCTAGCACTATCAAATTCTGAAATAGTAGATATGCCTATTGTTTATGTATCTTGAGGCTTGATAGTAAAAATGGAAGCATTCTTATTAGCATCTTTCTTACCATTCAAATGCCATGAATTTTTCGCTTTTCCTGCAAAGTTTGCTTTCTAAGCCATACAATGTTAACTCTGGAACTGCCATGCCCCTTCCAAGTATTCATTGCCAGTTTACAAGCTCCATAAAAGTTTGTTACACCACACATAATTGTCTGGAAGGTGTATAGTTGACAATTTACAAGCTCCATAAAACTTTTCCAGAAAGTATAATCTAACAAAAGTCATACACAACCGAAGATACTTCAAACCCTGAAAAAATTAACTACAGACAATCATATCTGCAAAAAAAATCCGTATTTCTTTAAACCCTGCGTTCGACTTTAGTTTAGTAACTGAATATTTTTTGGCTTTCAAGAAAACAAAAAGATATTCCAAAAGACAACCACATTTGAGGCTGATGGATAGCATACTTTTTCTCACACTGATGGATCTGCAAGGCCTTTGTTAATTAACACCTCTCTTCCATCAGTTTAACTTTTTAAGTGGCTCAGCTGTCATAAAACAAATAATATCCATACAAATTTATTTTAATGAATCACGACAATAAAAAAAGAAAGCTCAAACAAGCTCTGCCTCAAAAGAGTATTATTCAATGCAATGGGGATGACAAAATGAAAGGTGAGTACCAGCAATTTATGGAAGAGCTGCTATGAGAATTGGACGCCATATATACAAATACATGATTGTCCCAAACTCCAATAATTGAGAAATTGAATAAACAGCCTGTACACTGAAATCATATCAACATTCAACAGTCAGGAATAATTGAGGCAAGAAAGAACGTATCCACAACTGAATGTCTTAAAATGGACTAATGTATCCACTCAAATGAAACAAACCTCTTGCTCCCTGAAATGGATGATAAACAGAGTCTTCAAAGCATATGAGAAATTTTCCAACATCCTCTAACTAGTTTAATTTATCCTTTACACTCAACTCATTGACCTGCAAAGGGTGATGTTAAACTAGTTGGACGTAAACTGACTAATAAGATAACAACAAGATATTGAATGTTAAGATCTACTACTACATAGATGTTAATGTAAAAATCTCAAAAACATAATTACTGGCTAAGCAGTACAGGTTAGAACTAGTAATAATGTTTATGAAATGTTCAAAATTTCATGATAAGCTTATGCTAAATTTTAGTTTGCTCTTATATTCTGAAAGATTAGAAATCATTATGGAAATGGAATTACACAAAGGAAAATCAGAATTGAAATAACATGTAGATTGAATGAAATATTTTCAAAAATTTTCTTTTCTGACTAATTGAGTTTGTACCTATTTAACTCTGAAGGCGCCAACATGACAGTCACAAAACTGATAATGGAATTATATAAATGAATTTGTTGTGAACTTTATTTTCAACAAGAGGAAATTGAATTTATTGAGGAACACAACATGCTCCACTTGTGAATGTTAGTGCCTGATCTATATATCTTGCAATTGGAACCTGGGCATAATACACATAAAGATTAGCTTTATCACATTTATACAAACTATCTTTAAGAAAAAATCATTATCACTATAGAGAAAACATGTTATTTAGTTGAAAAATCATTAACATGAAGAAATAAATTTGTAAATTAAACTTACTCTTTCTTTATTTGTGGTCTGACAATCACCAATTTATGGTATGCTGAATACATGTAGTTGTATAGGAGATGAAGATCAGAAAACATATTATCTTATATTACACAATTGTTTCATGAAAGCTTGAAAAAGGAAGTCAATAATGTCATCCATGACTTTGAAGCATTTTGCACTCCAAGATTTGCTGAAACACAACACCCAAATCAGAATTGAAAATCCAAATGCATTTCCCATTCCTATTCCCACGTCCCACCATATATCTTTGTCTAATACATTTTTGTTTTTTTCATCATCGTTGGGAGACATAGGATGATTTCTTGAGCATGACACATTCATTTGTAGGCCACATAGATCTGAATTGTTGGAAAATGATGAGGAATCAAATGTCATCATTTGTCCTCCTTGTGGTATCCTTCCTGATAGGTTATTATGAGACACATTAAAGTAGCTCAAATATGTGAGATGTTGCAGCTCAGATGGAAGTGTTCCAAACAGTTCATTTCTAGAAAGATCAAGTGATTGTAGTTGTAGCATGCTTCCCAAAGATTTTGGAATCTTACCGCTGAAATAATTTCTTGAAACATTGAGAATTAGCAATCCTTTGAGGGATTGAATATCCCAAGGTATTTTGCCTGATAAATTGTTGTCTGATAGATCTAGGCATTTTACTAATCTCAAAATTCTCCCATACTCCAGATTCTGTCCTTTGTTCCTAATGATTATAGTATCTATATAGTCCCTGTAACCAATATTTGTAAAATTCAATTCAATAGTTTCTGTATTTTCTGTCTGATTTGCCATTGCACTCAAGTTCATAAAGCCATTGGGAATAACGCCTGAAAATTTGTTGCTTGACATATCCAATATCTGGAGATTTTGCAAATTTGATAATTTTGTGGGTATCTGGCCAACAAATTTGTTAGATTTTAACACTAAGACATGAAGCCTTTTCAGGTTGTCAATCCAAGTAGGAATGCCCCCACGAATATTGTTATTCCTGAGATCGAAGATTTCCAAAGAAGTACAATTTACAAGGGATGATGGTATGTTCCCTTTTAGCCCATTGAGGCCTAATTTCAATGTTTCTAGAGAATTCATCTTCCCAAATATATTTGGAATTGTGCCCTTGAAATTATTATTTTCTAGATCTAACACGGACATCTCAAAACACTATTCTAAACTTTGGGGAATCTTACCACTAAGCTTGTTATTTGACAAGTTTATAACATGCAAATTACTTGACTCACAAATAGAATGTGGAATGGGTCCATCAAATAGATTTTCTGAAAGGTCCAAAAAAATCACGTTTTGTAGAGAATGGGGAATATTTCCTTGCAACTTATTATTATGCAAATCAATAGCTGAGTTGGCATTAGAACCATGTTCAAATGCAAGCAGCCTATTAGGTAAATTGCCTACAAACTGGTTATAAGAGAGGTTGAGATAATAAAAGGGCATAGAATCTCATAACCAATAAGGAATATTTCCACTGTGTGAGTTTCCAGACGAATCTAGAAATCCTAAGGAGTATTGAGTTGAAATAAAATCTGGAAAATTCCCTTATATATTACAAGATCCCAAACCTAAGGATACAAGTCGAAAATTGGGAATATAAGAGGCACTGACTTTTATAGTCAACATATTCCCTGAAAGATACAATTCTTGAATATTGGGTATAATATCAAAAAGAGAAAGTGGGTAAGTTCCACTTAAGTGGTTGAAGCTAAGATCAAGAACTATGAGCTTGGTGAGGTTACTGAAGAAGGTTGGGATTGTACCATTCAAACAATTAAAACTTAGGTAAAGATGTGTGAGTTTTGATAGCCTGTCCAAAGATGTTGGGATGGTTCCACTCAAAGAGTTAGATCTCAAGTCAAGATGTGTGAGCTTTGACAACTCACTCAAAGATGTTGGGATGGTGCCACTCAAATAATTATAACATAGAGCAAGAACTGTGATCTTTGATAGCTTACCCAAAGATATTGGGATGCTGCCATTTAAAGAGTTAGATCTCATGTCAATATGTGCGACCTTTGATAACTTACCCAAAGATATTGGGATTGCACCATTCAAAGAGTTATAACTCAAGTTAAGATGAGAGAGCTTTGTTAGCTTTCCCAAAGAATTTGGAATGGTGTCACTCAAAGAGTTAGAACTCAGATCAATATATGTGAGCTTTGACAACTTATCCAAAAATGTTGGGATGGTACCACTCAAAGAATTATGACTCAGATCAAAATATGTGAGCTTTGACAGCTTAATCATAGACATTGGGATGATGCCACTCAGAGAATTAAAACTCAAATCAAGATGCATGAGCTTTGTAAGTTTAGCCATAAACATTGGAATGGTGTCATTCAAAAAAATTGAAGACAGATCAAGATATATTAAACTGGACATATAACCAATCTCTCTCGGAATATGACCAATAAACTTTGAGCTGGACAAGCTTAAATACCTCAAATTACTGAGCTTGTAAAACTGTGAAGGGATGGGAAGAGAAGGGATAAAGGCATTCTCACTCAAGTTCAAGCTCTCCAGATGGCGTAGTTGGAATAGTTCCCCACGAAGTTCCCTCCACGACATGAATGGCGATGGCATGATGACGTCATGAGGATTCCAGGAGGCATTAAGGGAGTGAGGACTCAGATCTAAGGAAATGATGTGGGCAGTGATTGGGTGGCAGCTCACTCCTTCCCATGAGCAGCAGTTAAATCCCTTCCAGGATTGCAGTGTGTAATGAGAGGAAGTGAAATCAAGGCCCTCTTTGAAAGCTAACAAGGCATTTCTCTCATCTACATAACATGCAGAGGAGCAGGGCAACATTGCTACTACTGATAATAACAATAACAGGAAGACCATCTTCATCTTCATCTTTATCACAGATGAACCAACACTTGTCTGTACCTCCAAACAAACTTGCTCTTTCTGTGAAAATAATAGAAGAAACTAAAGCTGATTTATAATTGCATTTCTCTACGTTGGGAGAAACTCATCCATTCAATTTCTACAACTGTAGATGCAAATTTGTGGTGTTCACTAAAGTTATGAATTTTCACATTTGCTCAATATATGTTGGATAAAGACTAGTTCCTACTCTTGGAGAAAGCTTTGCTAGCTTTTCTTCTCACATAATTAATAAAATCTGAACACGTAGGATGGTATTAATTTTGTTGTTTATGATAGGCATCATGATAGTGAAAAATTTAATAAAGTGGGCTTGCTATGTTGTGACTTTAGTCTAAATGTCACACAATTTCTTTTCAAACAAATATCTAAAGTGGAGAAGTGGATAAGGCTTTTCTTAAGATAATCATAGCATATTTGTTAATATATTTTATTCAATCATTTTAGACGTTTTGATTTCTTCTATGTAATTATGCAACTTACTTAACTTTACAAATGTTTGAGAAATTTGTTGTGTTCAATAAAGTTGATAAATTTCCACACTTGTTCAAATTTTGTTGAATATAAGACTATTTCTTATTCGATTTTTTGTTTACAATTTTGTTGATTTTTCTTCTCACAAAATTAATACAATTTTTTTCTATAACATTTATATAAATATCTTTCAATCATTTTAATGGGGAGGAATTATTTGCACCCAAAAAAATGTTATCCATCTAACTATTGAGATGGATTTTATTTTATGTCAATCAACACATAAGGTGGTATCATTTTTTTCATTTATGAGAAGGTACCATGATAGCGAAAATTTTAATAAAGGTGGGCATGCTATAGTTGTGACTTTAGGATAACTCTTATAAGACTTTTTTAAAGTAAATATCTAACATGTAGAAGTGTGAAGTGACATTTTTAAGCTAATGATGACATCTTATTTAATCATCTTAGACATTGTTCAATTTCTTCCAAGAAATTATGTAACTTCTTCTCTTTCAAATATTAGAGAAATTGAATATATTCTAGTTAACAATTTTTTTGATATTCTTAAATAAAATTAGCGAATAAATTTTAAAACATTTATAACATGTAGAACACATTTTTAAAAAATATTAAAAAAAAAAAAAAAAATTACATGAGAAAATTTATGGAAATTTTAGTTGGAATTATAAAGAAATAAAATAATTTCTTTTCTTTTCTTTATTAAAATTGAGGTTTATAAATGTTATAACTAATTTAATCTAATTTAGAATTGTGTCAAATCATATCGATGAATTTGAGAATCGAAAATTAAAAAATATGATAGTTGATTTCAATTCTCAATATAGATGGTTATCCATTGTTTGAATAATAATTATTAAATTTTAACTCAAAATTAATTAAAATTAGATGAAAAAATAAAATAATGATAAAATATTAATTAGGACCTTTTTTAGGACTTGATGAATTGATGACCCCATTAAATCTGATTAATCATTGAAATAGTATTTTGGACTTTAATACATGTTATTCAAATTTATGAACTCTAGGATGCTCCATGTGATTCACACAAGGAAGACTAATTTTATACTTAGAATGCTAGGAAGTAGATTCTAATTACATAATTTTGATCGTCATATGTGAAATGAGGATAACACATTAGAGAATAAACCTAGAGGACAAGGGGATTTAGAAAGTTTGACCAATTACACCACAAATAATTCAAGGTATCATGATAGTGAAAATTTTAATAAAAGTGGGTCTATTATAGTTGTGACTATAGTCTAAGTATTATATATAATTTTTTAACATAAATATTTATTTTGTAGAAGTGTGAAGAGATTTTTTTTTAAGATAGTGATATATTTTTGTTAATATTGATATTTAATCATTCTAGATATTGTAGCTTCTATAGTTTACTTTGTTAAATATAAATATTTGAGAGATTTGTGGTATTCACTAAAGTGAAATAAATTTTTACACTTGTTCAAAGTATGTTGGATAAATACTAGTGTCTATTAGTTGTTTTACTATTTTTCTAGTTTTTCGTCTCACAAAATTGATACAATTCTTTTTATAACTCATTCACAAAGAATATTGTTCAATCATTTTAATGGCTTGGAAATATTTCCATCCAAGTGAATGCTATGAGTGAATATCATCAATCTGTCTATTAAGATAGATTTTATTATAGGTCAATTGACATATAGGATGGTATCAGTTTGTTTTGTATAAGAAAGTATCATGATATTAAAAAAGTTAAATTAAAAGTAGGCTTGCTATAACTGCAACTTTAGTCTTAGGCTTGCTATAACTACAACTTTAGTCGAAGTCATAGATTTTTTTTAAAAGTAAATGTCTATCATGTAGAAGTATGAAGATGCCTTTTTTTGGTGAATAGGCAGCCATATCTATTAATTTAATAAAGATTTAATCTATTCAAAAACAATGTAGGGGGATACAGAATCACCCCTCAAAGTTTTATGGACAAAGCCTGAAAAAGCTAAAAACACAGGCAGTGCCTAGAAACTAAGCATAATTAAACATATCTATTACTGCTAAGTGGCTAAAGCAATTCCAGTGGGAGGTAGAGATGGTTCTTTGTCATTTTTAGGACCCCATACATCAACAAGGTCAGGAGCATCATTCAGGAGGGTCCAACCCTCATCATCAACAACAACAACCTCATTAGTATTCTCAGTGTCACGAACACAAGAGATGGCCAGAGCTAGGTGAGGAAAAGCCTTGGATGAACTAGTCCAATCAACAACATCTCTAGTGGGCCACCCACTACCTCTACTAGAAGAAGGAGCAAAGCCACCAATACCCCACCCACTAGGAGATCTAGAGGATGAGCATCAATGGTGGAGTTCACAACCATCAAATTGGCAATGAGCCTGAGATATCATGATTTAAGAATGGCGAGAAGAAGAACTATGCCCACAATATCACCCATGTGGAGGTGACTGACCTCATCATGGGGGGAAGATTAGGAGGCACTTTGGCAACCATATAGTGGGCATTACCCCAATGATTAAGAAGCACTTGGAGGTGGGCCACCTCAAGGGCGACCAAGTGTTAGCTTGAACCTAGATCTGAAGCATGACATTATTACATGTATACAATCTTTAGCATAAAGAAAAACTTGAGTATCAATAGAGTTGTGAGAATATATAATTAAATTTATGTCTTTCAATATAGAAAAGATAATTCCCATCCTGAATGCATGCCAAATTTGGGTGAAAGAATGAGGGAAACTAGGACCTAGTCCTTGAGCAAAGCCATGAAACAATTATGGCCTAAAAGACTTGAAGAAATCATGAATCCATCTCCAAAAAGATTCAGCCCTTTGAAAAAACCAAAAGAGGTGTATAAAAGTCTTTGGATGCCCACATAAAGGGCAACGGGGATCCAAAACACCCATGTGCCGTAGGAAAGAGCTAAGAGGCAATCCTTGGAAAAGAATACACCAAGCAAAATGTGCAAGTTTTTTGCTCCATAATGGCAGACCAAGCACCAAGAAATCTACATCGCCAAGTGGTACAAGTCAACTACAAGTGCCATCTTAAATTCAAAGTCAACACCATGGGAAGATGCTAAGAGAACCATCTATAACCTAGAGAGGGTTTGTAGAAGGTGAACGATGTTTGGGGGTACCGCAACCAATCTTTTCACCAGGGCCTCACAAGGTGGATGCCCAACTTATGTATCATCTTAATGGGCAGAGTAAATAAGATAGTATCAAATGTCTGTCAATCGGGTTGAATGAGTTAGTACTACACTCGAAGATGCACCCAAGAGCGAATGCTCATGGACACTTTGGAAAAGAGATAATTAGGAGTGTAAAATCTTTTATTTAGTCATCTTGTATGTTATGGTTTCTTGCATGTAATTATGCAACTTACTTCACTTTACAAATATTTAAGAAGTTTATAGTGTTTGCTAAAGTTACATATTTTTTACTGGATAAGACTAGTATAGATCCTATTTATTTTATGGCTTTGCTAGTTTCTCTTCCCACAAAATTAATACAATCTTTTTCAATGACCCATTTGTGGAGAATATTGTTGAATCATTTTAATGGGGATAAAATATTTACATCCAAGTGAAATTCATGGCATTATCATTCATCTAGCCATTAAGATGGATTTTATAATAGGTAATTTTTTTACACTTTCAAAGTATGTTAGATAAAGACTAGAATCTACTATTTATTTTACGACTTTGTTGGTTTTTCTTCTCATAAAATACATCCAATCTTTTTCTATGACTCATTCATAGAGATTATTTTTCAATAATTTTAATTTCAAGACGAAATATTTCCACCCAAGTGTCATGTCATGTCAACATAATTGATCTAACTATTAAAATGGATTTTATTATGTTATCTTATCCTAAGAAAAATCACTACTATAGTAGGCCTAGTTTTATTAAATTTTTCGATATTATGGTACCTTCTCATAACCAAAAAATATGATACCAAGTCCTATATGTCAATTGACCTATAATAAAATCCATCTTAATGGTTAGATGGATGATAATGACATGAATTTCACTTGGGTGTAAATATTGTATCCCCATTAAAATGATTTAACAATATTATCTACAAATGGGTCATTGAAAAAGATTGTATTAATTTTGTTGGAAGAAAAACTAGCAAATCCATAAAATAAAAAAGCAAAAATTAGTCTTTATCCAACAAACTTTGAACAAGTTTAAAGGTTTATGTAACTTTAGCGAAAACTATAAATTTATTAAATATTTTTTTACACTTGTTCAAACTTTGCTGGATAAAGACTAGTTTCTGCTATTTATTGTATGGCTTTGCTAGTTTTTCTTCCCACAAAATTAATACAATCTTTTTCAATGACCCATTTGTAGATAATATTGTTCAATCATTTTAATGGGGATAAAATATTTGCACCCAAGTGAAGTTCATGTCATTATCATCCATCTAACCATTAAGATGGATTTTTTTATATGTTAATTGACACATAAGACTTTGTATCATATTTTTTGGCTATGAGAAGGTACCGTGATATTGAAAAATTTAATAAAAGTGGGCCTACTATAGTTGTGATTTTTTTCAGGATAAGGATAATGATAGAATCTTTCTTAATATTTTTTGTTTAATTATCTTAAATATGTTTTGATTTCTTCCACGAACATAATGCAAGTTCTTCACTTCACAAATATTTGACAAATTTGTGGCGTTCAATAAAGTTACATAATTTTTTTACACATTCAAAGTATGTTAGACAAAGACTAGTTTCTACTATTTCTTTTACAGCTTTGCTGTTTTTTCTTCTCATAAAATACATACAATCTTTTTCTATGTCTCATTCACCGAAAATATTGTTCAATAATTTTAATGGAGGAGAAATACTTCTAGCCAACTGAATGTCATGTCAACATCATCGATCTAACTATTAAGATGGCTTTTATTACGCCGAGAGGCATAACCTACAGTGGCATTATATAGGGGTCATCACCAGTAATGATGTAAGAAAAAAGAAGTGGTTCGTATTCTTCCAGCTATGTATATTAGAACTGATAAAAGAAGAGTGGAGCTAAAAAAGAACTGCTTAGCATTCCCACAGTTACAATCGTAACATATGGAATTTGAAGAGCCTTATGAAATTTGAAGAGCCTTGCATCAACCTTTCAAATCCCGATTGACAAGCAATTGTAATACAAATTTGCAAGGTGCGCTTAAATCTCCATGATCTTTTATTTTATTTTAAAAAAATTTCATGTTAGGATTGCATCCGCTTTAATTTTAGGGGTTTGAAGCAAAATTTGTCTGTGTAATCATGAATTAATCGAAATTCAGGCTTGCATCAATTAAAGATTCTTTTATTTGATCAATCATGGATTCCAATAAAAGTTGTTTGATCAAGTATTTGAACAGAGTCGACATTTCTTTTCGCTTTCACAGGAAGATAAGATGAAACTTGTGTTGAATGAAAGTCATATTCCATATCAGGCTAAAGCGCTTAACCCATCCATGCAGTCACAAGGTTAGAAATTTCCTTTTAGGTTTTGGAAAATAATCTCTCGACAATGTGTAATCTCAATTATGTTAGTTTTAATTTTGATTTGCCCAGGGGATTGGAAGGAAACCAAAAGCTTCTATATTGGTCTCGAATTTTCAGAAACGAGTGGCGACCAAAAAAACAGATTTTACGAACCAGTGGCCCTCAAACGGTATGAGTCGTCCTCATGTCTTCTCTCAATTTTATTTTTAGGTTTATTTAGACCAATTGCAACATTACCTGGATCGATTTGTGTGAAGCTATCAATAAAAAATAAGCCATCGTTGAAGTTTATTCAAACATTGTGCTTTTATTTAGAATATGTATTATTTTTGGTGCTAATAAAACAATTCTATAAAACATCCATCCTTTCAAAAATAATATTATAGTTTAGGGTTCTTTTCTATGCTCTGTATTCTGTCTCTTTATTTTCCATGAGAGAACATTTCTAACATATATCAAAATGATTTATTTTGAAGTGATGGTTCTTGATGTAGTTTTGATGTAGTTTTGTTAGGTATTTCAGAGTAGAGTTGGTTACAGGTTTATATTAATTAGTATATCATGAATCTTTGAAGCATTCTTCTCTACAACAACTATTTAGCATTCCTCGTAGCTTGAAAAGGAAGATGCTTGCATAAATTACTAACAGATTTTCTAATATAGCTTCTTCCATTCAACAATGGCTTCACAAGCATCTTCATTACAGGCTATGTTCGACATGAGTATAATGATAAAGCATCGAAAGTCCTCGTACAAATGCAAAGAGGCAATGTTAAACTTAATCGGTTTATATTTTCAAGTGTTCTTGGAGCATGCGTTGGTGTTGCAACTGCGGAAGAGGGAAAATAAATCCATGCAATTATAACAAAAGTAGAATTAGCATATGTAATGTAAAGATTCATTCCATTGCAAGAATAGTTCACACGTTAGAAATAATCTCATGACAAGGTAAGCGTAGTGGAAAATCATCAATTCCGTTTATAGAAAACCATTTATTTTTATTGACTTGCTTGCTGATCAATATGTACAATTGTTTCTTGAACCGTCAAATAGTGTCTCTTTTTTTTTAACCAATTGAATAGGAATATTTAATTCTTTGTGAAAAGTGAAATAATCAAAATCTGCACCAATTGTTGATCAAGTAATATACAAGAATATCTCCTCCCAATAAAATTTCTGCCATTGCATAACTCTTTATATCAATGGAGGAATCTTTGGAGCTGTAGATTTTTCCTTTAAAGAAACGTTTTGTTAGAAGTTACAAATGCATGTGAAGTGGAGAATATCATTTGACAGTTACAAATGCATTAGAAAGTGGAGAATATCAAATGATATCAAACGTATGGAAGTTTAAAAGCTTTTTGATTTCCCTATTTCAAAATGGTAAATTAATTTCAATTTGAATGGAAGTGTAATAGTTTCTGGTGAAGAGTATGAAATATTTAAGTTTAGTGATGTTTGATTTAGCAATGCAACTAGTAAATACGGTATAGGAAGTTAGGTTTGAATTTTAAAAGAGGAAAAATCTCATTATACAGTTTGGTGTGTTTTGCATTGTCTTGTTACAAAGTTTGGCATGTTTCCCATAATAATGGAATTGGAGGTGTTGTTACAAAGATATGATATGATGTGTTTATTAGTTGAAATTTTTTTGAAGTATAATAAAAATGAAGTTTAGATTAAAAAAGTAAGGAAAAACTTTTAATTTTCAATTTAGAAAGATGAAAAATAATTTTAATATTTCTAAATTTTAAATTTTAATTCTAAAAATCAAAGTTACATGCATACACAAATAGTTCAAAAATAATATATAAATTTCTATTTGTAATTAGAAAGATCAAAAATAATTTTTAAGTTTCTAAATTTTAAACTTTCTAAATTCAAAAAAGTAAAATTAATATACAAACAATTCAAAAATAATATATAATTTCTAATATATATAAAATATTTATTATTAAAAGTATTTTCTAATTTATCATAGAAATAATTTTTTCTAAGGAAAAATTTTAATTGTCAATTTAGAAAGATGAAAAAGAATTTCTATGTTTATAAATTTTAAACATAAATTAAGAAAATCAAAATTATGTGCATATACAAATAGTTGAAAAATAATAAATAATTTTTTATTTTCAATTTAGGAAAGATCAAAAAGAATTTTTATGTTTCTAAATGTTCAATGTTTCTAAATTCAAAAATCAAAGTTACATTCATACAAAAATATTTATATCCTATTTATCTCTAAGTTGATTTTTAAAATTTATTTGTATTAAAAAAAATTCAATTAGTTCCATTAAAATAGTTTTATATAAATTTTGATTTAAAATTCTTTTAAATATAGAAGATTAAAAGAATGAAAAATATAATATAATTTTTAATATATATTTTAATTATTATTAAATGTTTCTAATTATTCTATAATTATTAAAATTAATAAAATAAATAGTTCTTCTAACAAAATAATTAGTTTTTAACTTGAAAATAACTTTAAACATAGAATGTATGCTCAAAATACAACTATTTTTCGTTTTAAAGAAGTATTTGACCATTTTTTTCCTTTTCAATAAACTCCCAAATCCAACCAAACCAAACTTGAACCCTAATTTATGACCTTAACCCTAATCATCAACCTAATTGAATTGTAACCTTTCTTAAACCCTAATGTTAACACTAGCCATAAACCTAATTTTAAAACTAAACCTAATCATAAATCTAATGTTGAACCTTAACCCTGACCCTAACCCTAATCATGATATAAACCCAAACCATATCCATAATTTTAACCATAGCTCCAAACCCTAATCATAATCACAATCTTAACCTTAACTCCAAACAAGATGATCTTAACTATAGCCCTAACCATAATCTTAAGTCATAAAAATAACCATGATGTAAATCCTAACCTATTCCTCACCATAATCTTAACCTTAACTCCAAACAAGATGATCTTAACTATATCCCTAGCCATAATCCTAAGTCATAAAACTAACCATGATGTAAATCCTATCCCTATCCCTAAATCCTAACTATAATCCTAACCCTAAGCCTAAACCCTATCCCCAACCCTAACCCTAACCCTAGCCACAATCTAAATGACAACCCTAAACCCTTAGCCTAACCATAATCCTAAACCTAACTGTAACCCCAACCATGATGTAAACCATAACTATAACCATAATTCTAGCCATAATCATACACCCTAACCCCAATCATAATCCCAACCCTAACCCTAATCCTAATCCTATCTTAACCATAACCATAAACCCTAACCCAAACAATAAACCTTAGTCCTAACCCTAATGCTAACCATGATGTACAACCTAACTATAACCATAACACTAAACCCCAAACTTAATCCTAATCATGATGTAAACTTAACCCTATCCATATGCCAAACCCTAATCCTAACCATAACCTTGATCTTTAACAATAGCAATAATCCTTAGGCCTAACCCTAAAACCTAAACCATAACCCTAACCCTATCTCTAAATCTAAACCCTAACCTTAAGAATGATGCAATCCTAACCCTAATCATATCCCTAACTATAATCCTAAGACCTAACCCTAGCCATAATCATAACCCTGACCTTGATACTAACACTAATCATCAACCTAATTGAATTCTAATCTTTCTTGAACTCTAATCCTAACACCAATCATAACCCTAACCCTAACCCTAAACCTAATCATCATTTTGATGCTAAACCTTAACCCTAACCCTAATCATGATATAAACCAAAACCATATCCATAATCTTTACCATAACCCTAAACCCTAATCCTAACCCTAATCCTAACCTTAACCCCAAACAAGATGATCCTAACTATAGCCCTAGCCATAATGGTAAGCCATAAACCTAACCATGATGTAAATCATAACCCTAATCATAACCCTAACCCTAAACCTAACCCTATCCCTAAACCCTAACCATAATCCTAACCCTAAGCCTTAACCCTAACCCTAACCCTAGCCACAATCTAAATGACAATCCTAATTCCTTAGCCTAACCATAATCTTAACCCTAACTATAACCCCAACCATGATGTAACCCATAACTATAACCATAATCCTACACCCTAACCCTAATAATAAAACCTAACCCTAATCTTAATCCTAGCCTAACCAAAACCCTAAACCCTAACCCTAACAATAAACCTCAGTCCTAACCCTAACACTAACCATGATGTACAAACTAACTATAGCCATAAACCTAACCATAACACAACCCCAAACCTAACCCTAATCATGACGTAAACTTAACCCTATCCATATGCCTAATTCTAATCCTAACCCTAGCTTAACCATAACCCTGAACTCTAACTTTAGCAATAATATTTAGGCCTAACCCTGAAACCTAAACCATAATCATAACCCCATCTCCTAAACCTAAACCCTAACCTTAACCATGATATAAACCTAACCCTAACCATATCCCTAACCACAATCCTTAGACCTAATCCTAGCCATAATCATAACCCTGACCCTAATACTAAGACTAACTCTAACCAAGATGTAAACCCTAACCATAATCCTAACCCTAACACAAACCCTTACCATGATGTAAATACTAATCTTAACCATAATGCTAAGCCCTAAACCTAACCGTAATTCTAATCCCAACCCTAACCATGATGTAAATCCTAACTCTAATCCTAAACCTAGCCCTAACTATTATGTAAACCTAACCATAATGTCATAACCCTAACCCTAACCTAACCATGTGATATCAATCCTAACCCTAGCCATAATCCTAACCATGACCTTAAATCATAAGCATAACTATAGTGTTAACCGTAACCCCAACCATGATGTAAATCCTAACTCTAACCTTTAACCCTATCCCCTAAACCCTAAACCCTAAACCCTAAACCTTAAACCCTAAACCTAACATAAACCATGACACTAAACCCTAACCCTAGCCCTAACTAATGTAAACCTAAGCATAATGTTAATCGTAACCCTAACCTAACCATGATATCAATGCTAACCCTAGCCATAATCCCAACCATAACCCTAATTCATAAGCATAACTATAATCTTAACCCTAAACCCAACCATGATGTAAATCTAAACTCTAACCTTTAACCCTATCCCCTAAAACCTAAACCCTAAACCCTAACCCTAATCCTAACCTAACCATAACGTTAAACCCTAACCCTAACAATAAACCTTAGTCATAACCCTAACACTATACATGATGTACAACCTAATTATAACCATAATCCTAACCATAATGCTAAACCCTAACCTTAACACTAATCATGAAGTAAACCTAACCCTAACCATATGTCTAACCCTAATCCTAACCCTAACCAAACCATTACCTCTAACACTAAGGTCCTAGAAATAATAATTAGGCCTAACCTACAACCTAAATTCCATAACCCTGGCCCTATTTATAAACCTAAACCCTAACCTTATGCATGATGTAAACCTAACCCTAACCATAATCCTAAGACCTAACCCTAACCATAATCATAACCTCGACCCTTATACTAACTCTAACCCTAACCATGATGTAAACCCTAACCAAAATCCTAACCCTAACGGAAACCATGAAAGTAAACCCTAACCTCAACCCTTACCCTAAATCCTAACCCTAACCACAACGCTAACTCTCAACCTAAATGTAACTCAAACCTTAAACCTAACCCTAATCCTAACCATGATGTAAACCCTAACCACAATTCAAGTCCTAACCCCAATCCTTAACATAAACCATATCCATAACCATAACTCTTACTCTAACCCTACCATAATGTAAATAGTAACCCTAACCATAATGTTAAGCCCTAACCCTAACCATAATTTAAATTTGAAACTCAACCATGATGTAAATCCTAACTCTAGCCCTGATTATTATGTAAACCTAATCATAATGTTAACCTTAACCCTAACCTAACCATGATATCAATCCTAACCCTAGCCATAATTCTGACAATAACCCTAAATCGTAAGCGTAACTATAATCTTAACCCTAACCCTAACCCCAACCATGATGTAAATTCTAACTCTAACCTTTAACCCTATCCCTAACCCTAGCCCTAACCATGATTTAAACCCTAACCTTATCCCTAACCATGATGTAAACCCTAACCCTAGCCATAACCCTAAATCCTAAGCCTAACCATAATCCTAACCCTAGCTTGAACTCTCTAACCCCAACCCTAACCATGATGTATATCCTAACCCTAACCGTAACCCTATCTTTAACCATGATATAAATGCTAACCCTAGCCATAATCCTAACAATAACCCTAAACCCTAATCCTAACCATAATCATAACCCTAACACCAACCAACCATGATGTAAACTATAACCCTAATCACAATTCTAACCTTAACCTGACTATAACCATAACACTAAACCCTAACCCTAACAATAATCCTTAGACATACCTTAACACTAACCATTACCCAAAAATTATCTATAACCTAACCCTAACAATGATGTAGACCATAACCCTAACCATAATCCTAACCCTAAACCGTAAGCCATGTCTAAGCCTAATAATACAATAGTATAGTTATATATTAACTTAGTTAATATCTTCCATATTGTGTTGTGACTACTACTAGCTTATATATATTAATATTATATATATAATATGCATTGAGAGATATCCTTCTTGAGGCACCTATTTTTAATATTTTTCACCCTAAACTCTAATAATAAACCGCAACCTTAACCATAAACTTAACCCTAACAAGTTAAACCCTAACCATTATCATAACCCTAACCCTAACCCTAACAATGATGTAAACCTTAACCTTAGCTACTAACCTTAACCCTAATAGTAAACCCTATCCCGAACCTTAACCCTAACCCTAACTCTACATTAAATAATCATAAGTCAAATCATAATCCTAACCATACCCTACCCCCAGTTTTAATTATCCCTAACCCTAACCCTGATTTGATATAAACTCTAAACATAATTGTAACACTAACAATAAACCCTATCCGTAACCATAAACTTAACCCTAATACTAAACCCTAACCATAACCCTAATCCTAAATTTGATATAAACTCTAAACATAATTGTAACACTAACAATAAACCCTAACCCTAACCATGATATAAACCATATCCATTATCATAACATTAACCTTACAACCTAACCCTAATCATAACCCTAACCCTAACTATGATGTAAACCTTAGCCTTTCCCATAATAGTAACCTTAACCCTAACCCTAACAATAATCCTCATAGTAATCCTAAATCCCAACCCTAACCATAATTCTAAACCTAAACCAAACCCTAACCTTGATGTGAACCCATATTGTAGCCCTAACAATGATGTAAACCTTAACTCTAACCATAATACTAACCTTAACCTTAACCCTATCCATAACCATAATACTAACCATTAAATATTGTTTTATACTAGATCATTAAATAAAGTCTAATATATATCTTACATTTTAGTATATGCTTTAATCTTGCAACACGTATATTTATTAAATATAGTCTAACTGGATATATAAAATTTCATATCTCCACATAATAATATAATAATATTATAATACTATAAAATAATTCAATTCAAGAAAATGATACTATATAATTATATATTGCATTTATTTTATGTTTTCCCTGTGGCGCTGCACGACTGCCACTAGCATATATACCTTAAATTTTAATTTAATCTATATAAGATAAGCTGAGAGATATCCTTCTCGAGGCACCTATTTGACTTTAGCATTTTAAATAGATTAAAAATAGGTGCCTCGACAAGGATATCTCTTGGCGTATCTTATATAGATTAAATTAAAATTTAAGGTATATATGCTAGTTGTAGTTCAATTGATAAATAGAGCCTAATATTTTTTTTTTCTATGAGAAGGTACCTCGATAGTCAAATTTTTAATAAAAGACAAATTACACTATAGTTCTGACATTAATCTAGATATTATATACATAATTTTTTAAATGTAAATATTTATCATGTAAAAGTGTGAAGGGGATTTTTTAAAGATAATGATAATATCCTTATTAATATTTTTTATTTAATCATCTTGTCTGTTATGGTTTCTTCCATATAATTATGCAACACACTTCACTTTAAAAATATTTAAGAAATTTATAGTGTTCACTAAAGTTACATAAATTTTTACACTTGTTCAAATTTTGTTGCATAAAGACTAGTTTCTGCTATTTATTTTATGGCTTTACTATTTTTCTTCCCACAAAATTAATACAATCTTTTTCAATGATCCATTTGTAGAGAATATTATTCAATCATTTTAATGGGGATAAAATATTTGTACCCTAGTGAAATTTATGTTGTTATCATCCATCTAACCATTAAGATTGATTTTATCATAGGTCAATTGACACATAGGACTTAGTATCATAATTTTTGGTTATGAGAAGGTACCATGATATCGAAAATTTAATAAAAGTGGGCCTACTATAGTTATGATTTTTGTTAGGATAAGGTAATATTAACTTTACAAATCATATGCCATTCATTTGTTTCCATGATTCTTGGAAAGTGTTCCCTAGGACATGAGAGAAAAATATTTAATATTTGTACTTTATGGCTAATTGTAATTTCATTTTCAATAGGTGAACACATAATGGTGATAAGGATAAGTCAAAAAGATTTATATCATATTTCAAAAAATATTTGAGTAGATTGATTAGAGAAGTTTTTGAGGAAGACAAAGACTTTGTTGTGATTGAGGTTAGAGAGGTTGGTGCCTCCTATCAAAACAGAATTGTGTCTCTTGTTGAGTTGGTTCTTAATGGTGAGGATTGGTGTCTCAATGAGTTGGTGCCTATGAGTCATCAAGAGAGAATTGGTGTCTCTTATGGGTTGGCGCCTACAAAATTTGTAAAAGAAGTTTTATATAAGCAATATTTTTTCATGGTTTTATAGATCATAAGGATTTTCACATAAATCATGTGCTCATCTTGTTATTGATATTATGCAATTGTTGATATTGTGATTGCTAAGTTGAAAAAGTAAAAGATCGCATTATACTAATTCACCTTTCCTCATAGTATAATTGTATGTTCACCATACAATAGTTCTTGAAATAATCAAAATCATCAAGAGAGTTCTTGGTCCCCTTCTACACCACTTAGTTCCCAATGACAAGAGATATGGAATCTTGGGTAAAATTGAAGAGGCATGCACAATTTTAGTGTGTCGTCCTATAGAATGGCTAAATGGTATTTATAATTTCACTTTGATAGACTTTCAAGAATTTTTTTCTAAATATAGAGAGGTCAAAGGTTTCAGTGGTTCCTGGAACCATTAGATTTGTTGATAATGTTTTGATTTCACACTCAACCATTGGCCATCAACACAAAGTGAGTTTGCGAGGATTTTATGGATAACTACATTTACAAAATTTCCATATGAACTAGAAATTCCTAATTATCGATGAAGGTCCCACATAGACCCAATGAAGCCCAAAATGGCTATATCAATATTGTGCAGGTAGTTTGGTTTCAAATTCCTACAATATTTATGTCGATGGTTTTTTTACATGAGCCTAATAGCTACAAATTTTTTGCATCTGTGAGAATCTAATGCATATATGGTTTTGTGAAGTATTCCAAGTGAATTAGTTAGTATTTGATGATTTAGTTTTGATGGAGCCATATGTAATGGGTGAAAAATTATGGTTTCCACCCCAAGAAGAATGAAAACCACTAATTTTTTTCTTCGGGAACTATTACATTCAAAAGAGAGATAAGATCCAATAGATTCAATCAAAAACCAGCAAGGATCAGGACTAAATATTTATTAGATTCAAGGTGGTGAATATGTTTGCCCTCTTTTGTGAGTAGAATTACTAAAACTAGGGTAGAGTGTTGTTCAAAAATGAAGGTAAAAATGTTGAAATAGTGAGTTACAGTCATCGGATTGAGGCATGCACCTAGATCTAAGGAATATAAGCAGATTCAAACTTGATTATTGAAAAAGCTCCAAAATGTCAGGATCAGAGCAAAATCCGCCTTGGTCCTCCTAACTTCTCACACACCAAAAGGGGTTTATTCATCTCTGTAAATAATATCGATTCCGAATATCGCAACTGTATACTATTTCCTGCACAGAGAAAGAAAGCAAAATAGGTTGGGTTTAGGGGCTTGTCTAAGTCAAACCTCGGTCAAGGAATTAACCTTGATTTAAATATTGCAAATAGTAAAGTAAATAATGGAATGATATACCTCAGATCTGCAATGACTAATGATGATGCTTTTCTTATTGAATGTAATCACATATGGTGTATGAAATAGCATGAACATGAAAAAATCCTAATCACACTCACATTCTTGCATATGATTGATGTAATGATGCTCCAAAATTGATGAATGAAGAATGTAGCCTTGAAGACCTTTAGAGATGGTTGATGATGAATACTTCAATGCTTGAATGCTTGAATGCCTTTTTATTATAATTTCACCCTTGTTTCATGTATCCTCTATATCTATTTAATAAGAGGGGAAAAACCTCCTTATATACTTGCCCATAAAAAAACATGCTAATTTTTCAATATAGGCCAACACAAAGAGGGATTTACTGCTCAATTTTGATAATGCAAGAGGGGTTCAAATTGGGGCCCAAATAAGGAGGACCAAAGTGTTGCGCTCTGGTCCTAATGTTGAACAAAGCACCACGCCTTGATCGTACCCTATTTTAGGGCCATGTGGTGTATGAAGTGAAAATAAGGTTGTATCTGCATGATGCAAGCATAATCAACTCTTAATTAAGAATTGAGGGATAAAAACTAAGGTGAGGGCCCAAAATGTGGACTTAATTGTAAGGGAGTACAATTTAGGATGCTACATTTAGCCCCCACTTTAGCAGGAGTATGAGCTTATGCAAATACTCATGGTAAAGTAGATGAAAGAGAGATGAAGGAGAGGAGGAATGCAGGGAAAAATCGTGAGGAGTATAAGGCATCACTAATTTTGAGGATTAAATCCCCCAATCTTAGGATCTTAACTCACTCAAACATATGTAAGGGCACACAAAAAGAAGAAAAAAATAAAAAAGATAAACAAAGACAAAAAGGCAAACAAAGGCAAAGAGACAAAAAAGACAAACAACACACAAAAGCTAAGAACCAAAACAAGACCTCAAGTCAACTAGCCGAAGAGACCTTGATATCAAAATTTCTCAACCACTAATATCATTCTTAAAAATTGCCATCTCACTCACACAAGTGATCACATAAAAGAGAAAAAGAATGCATCATCGATGAAGTATCAATAGCAAAGCTATGAGTTCATGAGAAGAAGGAAAGAGAGAACATAGATACACAATAGATGTGTTTTCTAGATGATCCATGAGAAGAATGATGAGAAAGGACATGGATACCTTACACCTGGATATTATTATCTTGGTGATCCATGTTGGGAAGGAGAATAGGAATAGTCTAGTTGTTTTTAGCTAGTTCCAATTATCCTCGTGCGTGTGTGCAAGTGATGTTTGGTTTGAAGTATATAGAACCCCATATCTTGTGTGCATCAACCTATTTAAGAAATGTAAAGTAAATGCAAATGCCAAGTGGTGACTATGTGTAAATGCCAAGGGGTGAATGTCTAACTTCGAGAACATCTCACTCTAAGAGTTTTCTCTATCTCTAAGACTGTGTAATCCTGATTGATACATATACATGTCTGGTTTCAAGGACATATTATGTAAGAGTTTATTTACTTTAGTTTTGATGATGTATAACCCCACTTTAGACATATATCAATGCTTCATCTAGATTTGGGTGTGAACGAGCTCGCTCTAATAGGTTTTTTTGAACTTTGGTTTCAAGGATGAACACTCCATTTAAGACATACCAAGATATGGTACAAATGGAACGATATGGGTGCCCCCTTAAGATGTCAACATAGCCCTATGTTGATGAATTAAGGAAGAAAAAAAAAAAGGATACTTGTCTTCAACACCAAGGAGATATCCTTTAGGCAGCAATTTCATAAATCCAAGCTAAAGAGGATATACTCTTCAAGAAAGGATAAGGTAGTTGAAAAGGAGATATCTCGCAACAAGTGTACAGAGATCCTTGGAGGAGAAGAGATCTTTTCTCGAAAGACATCTACCTCCAAGAGGAGTTTCTTGAACAAACATAACATATAGAAGGAAAGGAGAACAAGAATGCATATCTTCCCCCTATTTCTAGGTTAAAGAGATTCTTAATAAAGGATGACACACTTTTCACCCAATGTGAGGGGTAAGTTTATAATAGATATACATTGCCAAATGAAGAAGAGGTTGTAGCCGACAAATTACACCTCTTGCATAAGAGAGAATGCTTGAGAAAACAACATCTTCACACAAGTAAAGACATTAAATCATAAGCAAACACCGCTCACAAAGGAAAAGTAGATCCTTAGGAAGGAGAGAGAGAAAGAGATCATTGCCCCCCAAGTGTAAGGGCAATGTGAAGAATTAGACAACCTTTAAGTAGAGATTAAACATAAGGAAATTCACAATTTAATTACATGAATAAATATCCAATGCAAGAAATGACATCAATATATGTAAAATGCAACTGTAAAGAAGAGGTAATCTTCAAAGAATGAGAGAGAGGGAAAGAAAGAAAGATCACAGATTTCCCCTAAGGATGAATTTGTCATAAGAGATATACCATTCCATGGAAGAAAGGATATCAACATATGAAAAATGCAATCCCTAAAGGGATTAGTGATACTTTAGATAGAAAGAGAGAGAGGGAAAAATCCATCCTTGCCCCCCCAAGCAAGAAGACAAGGATAGATTAGGGGAACTTGAATCAAGCATTTCCTTAGGAAATATTTTTCATAAGAGGCGTGTCATTTCAAAAAAAGAATAAGTCCTAACAAGGGACACACATGCGTATTCACATGAAGGATTACTCTATGAAAGAAATGACATCAAGTTATAAAGAATGTAATCCATAAAGGAAATGGTGAAACTTTAAAGATAAGAGATAAGATAGAGGTAAAAGATAATCATGTTGCTAGCCCAAGATATTTGAAGTTGAAAAAGCACCACCTCTAATGACAAAGAGCCCCCAATTAAGTGAACTACTTGTTGATAGTTCTGATACTTAATATAAGTACAGATCCAATAGCCAACAGGATGAGAGGGGGGGGAGTGAATCATATAAACTTAATCATCCATAAAAACATCAGATTCAACCTTGATAACATATATATCAGTCATATAACCAAAACTGTTAAACATGCAAACTCAAAAGTATATGAACAATATAAACCTCATAACACCAGATTTAACGTGAAAAACCCAAATAGGGAAAAACCACTATGGGATTTCGGACCCACTAAGAAATATACTCTTCTAGAGTATGCTCGATTAAAAGAAAATCCTGTTAAAGATTACAAACACATTGCTAGATGTGACCCGGTTAAGGGATTTCCCTCAGATCTGTTAAGATCTTCACTTTGTTAGAAGTGACCTTGTTAAAGGATTTCAAACACTCAATCAAAATGTCACCTTGCTAGAGGGTTTACATATAAGACTGTTAAGTCCACTCGGTTAAGAGATTTTCTGTCACTTTCACAAAATAACAGTAATAAAAATCTATCTGCAACTTCACATCTAAAATGCTAAAGCAGATTCCTATTAGTTCAATAAAATCTAGAAATAGAACTAATCTTGTCTATCAGTTGGGCTTCTATACTCTATTATTCTAACAGGTCTTCAAGCTTCTATGCTCGGTAATCACTATGTAGCATCCCTGTGCATACACTTGCGCGCATACATTGTTTATCAATAGTTTCCTATTTATAAACAATTAGGTAACCGCTTAATCTCCTTGATCACATTTCCCATGATCAATCATAGCCATCAGATCTTCAATCTTGTCCAGGTTCAATGCATCTTTCGATCTGAAAATGTTTTACCCCGCCTTGGAACTTGCATAATAGTCTTGGAACTTGTGCCAAGGTATTGTGGTTCAATCTGAGCTTTTAGATCTTCATGCCGACTTTCCATTGCCTTTGATTCGTTAGCAAACTTCTTCCACGGCTTACCAATCATTTAATCCGCTCCAGCTCATCAGCTTCCTTTATTAAATACCGTATGTAAACATTTAATGCATTCTGTTATAGCATGGTTACAACTCGGTAACAACTCGGTGAATACTAAACTCCACTCGGTAGACATTCCACCTTTCATTAACCGATAGCGATAACCTTAGGGTTTACCGACTAGGTTCCTTAGGGTTTACTGACTAGGTTCTTTGCTTGATAACATAGTATAGTATTAACCTTTACAATTTACAACATATGTATGATGTTAAAACAATCTAAAACATCATGATCTCATCATTGTCTGACTCGGTAGTAGTTTCCCATTGAATACCTTATTCATCATATTCTTTCCTGTGCCTTTTACCGACATCTTTATAATCTTCATATCATACTTCTCAAGATATGGCAACATCATACTGAATTAGAAAATCAATTTCTTGACATCAATGACAAAATAATAATATCAAGATAGTAAAACATCTTTAATCAATTATATCCATAATCATCAACAACCTTCTGAGTATCCTTAAGAAATGCCAACAATCTTTCATTGTCTGTTATAATGCAATATTGCCAACAATCTCCCCCTTTGGCATTGATGGCAAAACCAATTGATTTGACCTTAATAGATTCGGATTGCTGTGATTCTGAAATGCTAAAATGCTCTCCCCCATACATTAGACTTCTCCTCATTTCTTTAGTCTTCTTCCCAATCTGTAGTCTACTCAGTTTTCTCTTAGTCTTCTCTCCTTTATAGTAGTCTTCTCCCCCTTTGTAGGTCTTCTCCCCCTTTGACAACAATGCGAAAAAGAACTTAAAACATAATTTCTTTCTATAAGAAGTGATTTCCTACTGTTGTGTATCAACTGAGTCTTGGTCAGAGTATTTGTCTTCAATTCATGTCCCTTGTAATATTTCCTGTATTAATTCCAGTACACTTTTAGAAAACATCCTAAAGTGTAAAAATCTGCATCAACTCCCAAAAGATATTCATTAGAGTCATCGAATTGATGCTTTCACCGAACTCGGTCAATGAGTAGAAGATAGGGGTAGGACCCCTAACTTGCTTCTGAGATATTCAAAAGTGTCCTTTGGTAGTGGCTTGGTGAAGATATCTGCTATTTGCTCCTTTGTGCTAACATATTCCAACACCACTTTCTTCTCTTGAGCTTCTTCTCTAAGATAATGATATTTGATAGATATGTGCTTTGTCTTAGAGTGCATAACAAGATTTTTTGAAATATTAATGGCACTAGTATTGTCACAGAATATAGTTACTGGCTCGGTAACTTTCTCATTTATACCTTCCAACAGTTGTTTGATCCATGCAATGTTGGTACAATTCAATGCTGCAGCAACATATTCAGCTTTTGTTGTTGATTGTGAAACACATCCTTGTTTCTTGCTAAGCCAACTCACTAGTCTTTCTCCTAAAAAGAAAGCTCCTACACTTGTTCTTTTTCTGTCATCAATGTTGCCTACCCAAACAGCATCAGTATAAAATTTTAAATCAAAATCATTTCCTTTCTGATATACTAAGCCATAATCCTCTATGCCTTTCAAGTATCTAAAAATTCTTTTGATTGCTGTCATGTGTGTTTCCTTAGGATCTGTAGAGAATCTTGCAACTATACCTACTACATGTGTTATGTTTGGTCTGCTATGAACAACATATTGTAGTTTTCCAATCATGGATCGGTAGAGTGTCTCATCAACAGATGCAGATTCATCATTCTTAGATAATTTACAGTTGGTAGTCATAGGAGTACTTACTAGTTTTGAATCATCCATTCCAAATTTCTTCAAAATTTCCTTTATGTACTTGGATTGAGTAATGAAAATCTCATTTTTCATTTGCAATATCTGTAAACCTATAAAATACTTTATCTCATTGATTAATGACATCTCAAATTCTTTTCTCATTTCATTTCCAAAGTTCTTGCATAAAGAGTCATTTCCACAAAATATAATATCATCAACAAATATGGCTGAGATCAGTATTCCATTTTCATCATTCTTCATGTACATGTTGTTGTTCTCACTTGTCCTTATAAAACCAATCTTAATCAAATAAGAGTGCAATCTTTCATACCATGCTCTTGGTGCTTGTTTCAAACCATATAAAGCTTTGTTCAATTTACATACCTAATCTTTATTATTGTCTTCAACAAATCCTTCAGGTTGTTCAATGAAAACTTCTTCTTCTAATATTCCATTAAGAAATGCAGATTTGACATCCATTTGATATATCTTGAAGTTCTTGAAAGCAGCATAGGCCAATAATGTTCTTACTCCTTCAAGTCTAGCAATAGGTGCAAAAGTTTCACCATAATCAATTCCTTCTTCTTGAGCATAACCTTTGCAAACTAATCTTGCTTTGTTTCGAATGACTTCTCCTTTTTTATTAAGCTTGTTTTTGAAAATCCACTTTGTACCAATTACATTTTTGTCCTTCGGTCTTGGGATTAGTGTCCATGTGTCATTCTTCTTGATTTGATCAATCTCTTCTGTCATAGCATTTACCCAATCTTCACTGTTAAATGCCTCTTTCACTATTCTCAGTTCAAATTCAGATATCAAACATGTGTTCTGTCTCAGTTTGTTCCTTGTCATCACTGGATCATCCTTATCTCCTATAATCTGACTTGGTGCATGATGTCTTCTGACATACTTGGCTAATACAGGTTCGGTAGGCTCTGTATGATCTTCTTCATCACTCGGTAACTGGATATCCTCTTCATTTTCTTCAACAGTCTTCTCAGTTGAACATAGACAAATTCATTATAGTCTTCTGGTTCCTTGGAATTTCCTTCATCATTTCTTTCTGCAAATTCATCAATTTTCACATTTGCACTTTCTACTATTTTGTTAGATGATTTGATCAGACATTTAAATGCTTTGCTTCTGGAAGAATAACCTAGAAATGTTCCTTCTTCACTTTTCTGATCAAACTTGCCATTTATATCATCTTTATGCACATAGCATCTACTTCCAAAGATTTTAAAATAACTAACATTAGGTTTCTTATCATACTAGATTTCATATGGTATCTTCAAAGTACCTTTCTTCAGTTGAACTCGGTTCAAGGTGTAAATAGCTGTGCTTACTGCTTCTCTCCAAAATGTTTGTGGCACCTTCTTTTCAATCATCAATGTTCTAGCACAATCCACAATAGATCTGTTTCTTCTTTCAGCTATTCCATTCTGCTGTGAAGATCTCGGTGCAGAGACTTGTCTTTTAATACCATGATCATTGCAGAATAAGTTGAATTCATCATATGTGAACTCTCCTCCTCTATCTGATCTAAGACATTTCAGTTGTCTTCCTATTTCATTTTCAACTCTTGCCTTGTACCATTTAAACATTTGAAAAGCTTCTGATTTTTCCTTTAAAAACATTACTGACATCATCCTTGAATAGTCATCCACAAATAATATGAAATACTTATCACCATAATAACTTTGAAATTTCATAGGACCACAATGATCAATTTGCACTAGATCTAAAATTCCCTTAGAAGTGTAAGACTTACTTGTAAAGCTTTATCTTGTCATCTTACCCATCTGGTATCCTCGGCACATAGCATTCTTAGGTTTTTCAAGACTCAGTAGACCTCTTACTCTGTGCTTCTTACTTATTTTGATCAGATTATCAAAATTTACATGACAAAACCTTTTATGCCATAACCAGGTATCATCAATCTTTGCATGCAAACACTTATTCCAAGTTGAGTCAAGGTGAAATGTATTACCTTTTGTTTGTGTCCCAGTAGCAGCTAACTTTCCATTCTTGTCATGAACTTTGACAATTCCTTTCTGAAATTCTATTCGGTAACCTGTGTTGTTTAGTTGTGCTACACTTAACAAATTGTATTTTAGACCTTCAACCCAATAAACATCATTGCATCTTGCATTATCAAGAAGTGTTATAGATCCTTCACCTCTTACAGGACATGGTGCATCATTACCAAATCTAACATAGCCTCCATCATAATCTTCTAACATAACAAACTTGTGTTTATCTCCTATCATATGATGTGAGCATCCACTATCTATAATCCAAGAATCATTAGTGTTTATGTGAGATATTAAGGCTTTTTCTTCATACCTTTCTTCATCTAAGCCATCCTTGATAGCCACATAAACAACTACCTCTGTATCAGTCTCATCTGATTTATCATCGTTAGATTCCTCATCAGCTATTAAGCATGTCTTTCTATCTCTTCTTCTGATGTCTCGGTGTCCTCTGTTGTCTCGGTAATCTCTCTTTTTAGTAAAATCTTTGTTAGGATAGTTAGAAGCCATATGTCCTATCTTATCACAATTCAAACATTTTAAAGGTAGTTTTCCTTTATAATTACCTTTGCCTCTCGGTAACCTTTTGGCTAATAGTGCTTCAAACTCTTCTTGCTTTCTAATTTCTTCATACAGTTTGTGTACTTCTTCCATGTTCTTTCGAAATCTTTCACTTGTTCCACTGTGATCTCCTTCAGAGTACTTATACTTTCTTTCATTGTAATCATTAGATTCATCAAGATGAAAAGAACTGAATGCAGATTCAACTTTATTTACCGAACATCCACTGTTATCAAAATTACTTAACTCAAATGCATGTAGCTTACCAATAGTAGCATCCAAAGAAATTGGCGTATTAGGTACAGACCTCAATTCATTGATTGCAGAGACTCAGATTGCATAAGCTGGTAGAAGGGTTCTTAACAACTTACTTGTTATATCCTTTTCTTCAATAGTTCCACCTGCTCCTTTGATTTGATTGACAATAGATCTTTTAGTCTTGTACTATACTGAGTTATGTTCTCACCTTCATTCATCCTCATAGATTCAATTTGTCCTCTCAGACTATCTACTTTTTCTCTTTGAACATGTTCATCTCCTCCATATACTGATATGAGCTTATCCCACATTGCCTTTGCATCATTGCAGCCTTCTAGATCATTAAACTTTGAATTGGTCAATGCAGATGTTATTTCAATCATTGCTTGAATATGTTCTTGTTTCACCTTTATCTCTTCCATAGTCAATGGATAGGTGCTTGGTGAGACAAAATCATTCTCCAGATAGTATACATCATATTCTCCAACTCCTGATAGATGTAGCTTCATCCTTTTCTGCCATGTAGAGAAACTTGACTTGTTCAGCTTGAGTGCATCCCTCTTATACATCTTTGGATCTTTAACTCAAGTGCCTTTAAACTTTCCTTCCGAAGTCCAAAGCTCTGATACCAATTGATAGTTCTGATACTTAATATAAGTACAGATCCAATAGCCAACAAGATGAGAGGGGGGGTGGTGAATCATACAAACTTAATCATCCATAAAAACATCAGATTCAACCTCGGTAACATATATATTAGTCATATAACCAAAACTGTTAAACATGCAAACTCAAAAGCATATGAACAATATAAACCTCATAACACCAGATTTAACATGGAAACGCAAATAGGGAAAAACCACTGTGGGATTTCGGACCCACTAAGAAATATACTCTTCTAGAGTATGCTCGATTAAAGCAAATCTTGTTAAAGATTACAAACACATTGCTAGATGTGACCCGATTAACGGATTTCCCTTGGATCTGTTAGGATCTTCACTTTGTTAGAAGTGACCTTGTTAAAGGATTTCAAACACTCAATGAGAATGTCACCTTGTTAGAGGGTTTACATATAAGACTGTTAAGTCCACTCGGTTAAGAGATTTTCTGTCACTTTCACAAAATAACAGTAATAAAAATCTATCTGCAACTTCACATCTAAAATGCCAAAGTAGATTCCTATTTGTTCAATACAATCTAGACATAGAACTAATCTTGTCTATTTGCTGGGCTTCTATACTCTATTATTCTAATAGGTCTTCAAGCTTCTGTGCTCGGTAATCACTATGTAGCATCCCTGTGCATACACTTGCCCGCATACATTGTTTAGCAATAGTCTCCTCTTTATAAACAATTAGGTAACCGCTTAATCTCCTTGATCACATTTCCCATGATCAATCATAGCCATCAGATCTTCAATCTTGTCCAAGTTCAATGCATCTTTCGATCTGAAAATGTTTTACCCCACCTTGGAACTTGCATAATAGTCTTGGAACTTGTGCCAGGGTATTGCGGTTCAATCTGAGCTGTAGATCTTCATGCGGACTTTCCATTGCCTTAGATTCGTTAACAAACTTCTTCCATGGCTTACCAATCATTTAATCCGCTCCAGCTTATCAGCTTCCTTCATTAAATACTGTATGTAAACATTTAATGCATTCTGTTATAGCTCGGTTACAACTCGGTAACAACTCGGTGAATACTAAACTCCACTCAGTAGACATTCCGCCTTCATTAACTGATAGTGATAACCTTAGGGTTTACCGACTAGGTTCCTTAGGGTTTACTGACTAGGTTCTTTGCTTGATAACATAGTATAGTATTAACCTTTACAATTTACAACATATGTATGATGTTAAAACAATCTAAAACATCATGATCTCATCATTGTCTGACTCGGTCGTAGTTGCCCATTGAATACCTTATTCATCATATTCTTTCCTGTTTCTTTTACCGACATCTTTATAATCTTCATATCATACTTCTCAAGATATGGCAACATCATACTGAATTAGAAAATCAATTTCTTGACATCAATGACAAAATAATAATATCAAGATAGTAAACATCTTTAATCAGTTATATCCATAATCATCAACAACCTTCTGAATATCCTTAAGAAATGCCAACAATCTTTCATTGTCTGTTATAATGCAATATTGCCAACACTTGTGTCATAGGGTGAGGAGAAACATGAGGGTTAAGGGAGTTATAATGCACTACTTTTTTACCAAGAAAGAGAGCAAGATTTGTTGAAAGATTTATACGTGCAAGATCGTATTTGTAAAGCGGAAAAATCGAACCCTAGGTGTTCCCCCCCCCACTCCAAGGAGAGAGAAAGGAGGGTCACTAGCGTTGATGGTTTTCACTTAGGAGAGACTTTACATTCAAAAGAGGGGTTGAAACCCACAAGATCCAATCCCACGCAATGCAAGACTGGATTTTAAATGAGTTTCAAGGGTTAAGACATCAAAGATACCCTCTTTTGTAAAGAATGTAGATAGAATGATTGAACTAGGAATGCATGTAAACTAAGAAAGATTCGCTTATAAACAGAGATAGGGATACGGGATGAAGCTACGGACCTGAAATTAGTAGTAAAATGTTGAGATGATGCTTTTCTGCAAATTTGAGCGAAATTTGACGGGACGATGGCGCCCGGAGTGCACACGATCCTCCGAAAAATCCGTGAAATGAAGGTGGATCTGTTCGTCTCTGCACAAGGATTCCAGATCTTCAATTATAGCCGCGTACCTGCAACCTACACACAGAAAAGAGAGGACGATTGGGGGGTTAGGGATTAGGGGTTTGCCTTTAGGTCAAACCCCGGTTTTGGAATTAACTAAGAAATGAGAATGTTGTAAATGTAAATGTTTGTAATGTAAACAAGTACTGATACCTTGTTGTAAGAATGTTTGTATTCTTACATGCGAAGGTGTAATGAATGTTGTATGTTATATGTTGTAAGTGATCTCCTCTTCAATGGTTGAATCCTTGTCTTGAATGCAACACTTAGCCTTGAATGGAGACTTAGAATGCTCAATTGCTTGAAGGAATGCTTGAATGCTTGAATGTTTGAATGTCTGAATATCGCTTCCGCCTCTTGCTCTTGCTTATTTCCTTCCTCCCTTTCTGGGAGAGGAAAAGTAGTTTATATACTTGTCACTTAGGGTTGAGAGACTGATTTTTCCAACCTTAGGCTGACCTAGAAGCATCATTTTCTGAATTGCAAACTTAAAGACCCGATGCCCAACAAGAGACCGGGCCCAAAATAGGGCCAGGGACCAGGGCGCTGGGCGCCATGGTCCCACCTCCCAGGATAGTAGGGTGCAAGGAAGGATCATGCCAAGGTGTAGAAATATGCAGTTTTTGATGTCGCAAATAGGTTTCGGGGTCTCCATTCAGGTTCAACGTTGCGCCGCCATCCTGAAGACCCAAATGCAGTCGAAATTGCAAGTGTCACAATTTTAGGACGCTACAATATTGTTCTTGAACAAATTCCTTAAATAATTTACCCTTTCCAAAGAGAATGAGAAATGCCATGATAAAAAATACAATATCCACTTCCTTCTTTATGCTTAGTGATAAACTTTACAAAAGGAAAAGCAACCTTCTTGTCATACTTTAATTTTCAAAATAATATAGTAGCTAATTGTTCTTGATCATCAATAGGTGTAAGCTTATTATTTTGAGATGTAGGATTAGGATTGTTAGAATAGAAAGGTTTGTCATAAATGATTTTAGCTTTTCCACTATCAATAAGTCCTTTCATTGCATTTTAAAAATTGGGAGAATCATTAGCATGATGACCATGCATTTGATGAAATGAACAAAAATGCATTTTTGAAGAAGTACATTTACGGGAATGAATGGATTATTGTCTTGCAAGACGGTCTTTGAAATATTGAACCCTAAGGAGGTCATCCATGGAAGATTTTTCCTAGGCCTTCTGTGGCAATTTGTGTACGAGGGTTTATAGGGACTCGAATTCCTTGTTCAAATTTTCCAAGTCCTCATCCTCGAAAACCTTGTTTTGATATCATGTTAAATCCACTCCTATAAGAATATTTTAATTGATAAGGCAAAGGAACATTGTAATAAATTTCTTCCAAGATTTGCTGAAACACACCACTCAAATTAGAATTAAAAATCCAAATGCGTTTCCCATTCCTAATCCCACATCCCACTATGTATATTCATCTAATACATTTTTTTTTCATCATCATTGGGAGACATAGGATGATTTCTTGAGCATGACACATTGATTTGTAGGCCACATAGATCTGAATAGTTATAAAATGATGAGGAGTCAAATATCATCATTTGTCCTCCTTGTGGTATCCTTCCAGATAGTTTATTATGAGACACATCAAAGTAGCTCAAATATGTGAGATGTTGTAGCTTAGATGGAAGTGTTCCAAATAGTTCATTTCTAGAAAGATCAAGTGATTGTAGTTGTAGCATGCTTCCCAAGGATTTTGGAATCTTACCACTGAAATAATTTCTTGAAACATTGAGAATTAGCAATCCTTTGAGGGATTGAATATCCCAAGATATTTTGCCTGATAAATTATTGTCTGATAGATCTAGGTGAAGAGGGGAAAAACCAGCAAGGTGGAGAAAGGATGAAGAGGGGAAACCCTAGCAAGGTGGATTGAGGTGGTTAGTGCACAAACAAAACACTAAAAGATATTAAAACATGAAACATGCATAAAACCACATAAAAACATAAAGACAATGCTTATACCTTGCTATTTTTAGCTCTCCCTAGGATTGAGCTTGATGAAGTGGATGATGAGGATGCACCCTTGATGCTCCACTTGATGTGTTGCTTTCTTGATTTGGATGTGGATTGATCTCCTTTTCTCAACAAGAATAATGGATTTGATAGGATTATTGGATGGACTTTGGATGGATTTGAATTGAAATATTGGAGAAAGAAGAGGAGAAAAGAGCAACATGACAATGCATAAGAAGTGGATTGTTTGTGAGGAGAATATGCTCCAATTTATAGATTGGATGAGGTCAATGGAGGGCCAAGATTGATTTGATTATGAAGGGTTGAGATTGATTTTAGATAGAAGGCATGGATCAAGGGTGCCTTGGGAAAATAAACAGGAATATAAAATTCCTTGGGAAAAGGGGGGAGAAATTTGAATTTCAAATATGAGGAATTAAAAATTCCAAAATAAGAATGCATTGACGGATTCAAAGAAATTTGAATTTCTTTGAGCGACTCAATGTTGATGTGACATGAGTGGGAATTAAAAATTGAGAGATAATGATAAGCATGATTATAAGAGATTCTATAAGGATTAATTAGGCTAATAGGATTAGGAAAAGTGATTTGTAAGAATCACATGACTAAGTTAATTAATTAAAATTAAGTAACTGAGTGGGTTTAGAGGAAATAATTATTGGAGGGGACTTTAGAAGAATAGGGGAATAATTAATTTATTTGATGAATTAATCATTGGACAATAGTGACATGATTAATTAAATTAGATTAATTGATTCTGAGAGGAATAAGGGTAACACAATTAAATTAATTAATTATGTTGATAGGCTTAAATTAATTAAATATTAATTTTAGGTGTCTACACTAGGCATTTTACTAATCTCAAAATTCTGCCATATTCCAGATTTTGTCCTTTGTTCCTAATGATTATGGTATCTATATAGTCCCTGTAACCAATATTTGTAAAATTCAATTGAATAGTTTCTGTCTAATTTTCCATTGCACTCAAGTTCATAAAGCCATTGGGAATAACACCTAAAAATTTGCTGCTTGACATATCCAATATGTGAAGATTTTGCAAATTTGATAATTCTATGGGTATCTGGCCAACAGATTTGTTAGATTTTAACACTAAGACATGAAGCCTTTTCAGGTTGTCAATCCAAGTAGGAATGCCCCCACGAATATTGTTATTCCTAAGATCTAAGATTTCCAAAGAAATAAAATTTACAAGGGATGGTGGTATGCTCCCTTTTGTCCCATTGAGGCCTAATTTCAATGTTTCTAGAGAATTCATCTTCCCAAATATATTTGGAATTGTGCCCTTGAAATTATTATTTTGTAGATATAAAATGGACAACTCAAAACATTGTCCTAAACTTTGGGGAATCTTACCACTAAGCTTGTTATTTGACAAGTTTATAACATGCAAATTACTTGACTCACAAATAGAATGTGGAATGGGTCCATCAAATTGTTTTTCTGAAAGATCCAAAAAACTCACATTTTGTAGAGAATGGGAAATATTTCCTTGCAACTTATTATTATGCAAATCAATAGCTGAGTTGACATTAGAACCGTGTTCAAATGCAAGCAACCTAATAGGTAAATTGCCTACAAATTGGTTATAAGAGAGGTTGAGATAATGAAAGGGCATAGAATCCCATAGCCAATCAAGAATATTTCCACTGTGTGAGTTTCCAGATGAATCTAGAAAGCCTAAGGAGCATTGAGTTGAAATAAAAGATGGAAAATTCCCTTGTATATTACAAGATCCCAAACCTAAGGATGCAAGTTGAAAATTGGGAATATAAGAGGCACCAACTTTTATAGTCAACGTATTCCCTGAAAGATGTAATTCTTGAATATTGGGTATAATATCAAAAAGAGAAAGTGGGTAAGTTCCACTTAAGTGGTTGAAGTTAAGATCAAAAACTATGAGCTTGGTGAGGTTACTGAAGAAGGTTGGGATTGTACCATTCAAACAATTAAAACTTAGGTAAAGATGTGTGAGTTTTGACAGCCTACCCAAAGATGTTGGGATGGTTCCACTCAAAGAGTTAGATCTCAAGTCAAGATGTGTGAGCTTTGACAAGTCACTCAAAGATGTTGGGATGGTGTCATCAAATAATTATAACATAGAGCAAGAAATGCGATCTTTGGTAGCTTACCCAAAGATGTTGGGATGTTGTTGTTTAAACATTTAGATCTCATGTCAATATGTGTGAGCTTTCATAACTTACCCAAAGATATTGGGATTGCACCATTCAAAGAGTTATAACTCAAGTTAAGATGCGAGAGCTTTGTTAGCTTTCCCAAATAATTTCGGTGTCACTCAAAGAGGTAGAGCTCAGATCAATATATGTGAGCTTTGACAACTTATCCAAAAATGTTGGGATGGTACCACTCAAAGAATTATGACTCGGATCAAAATATGTGAGCTTTGACAGCTTAATCATAGATATTGGGATGATGCCACTCAAAGAATTAAAACTCAAATCAAGATGCATGAGCTTTGTAAGTTTAGCCATAAACATTGGAATGGTCAGATCAAGATATATTAAACTGGACATATTACAAATCTCTCTCGGAATATGACCAATAAACTTAGAGCTGGACAAGCTTAAATACCTCATATTGTTGAGCTTGTAAAACTGTGAAGGGATGGGAAGAGAAGGGATAAAGGCATTCTCATTCAAGCTCAAGCTCTCGAGATGGCGTAGTTGGAATAGTTACCCACGAAGTTCCCTCCACGACATGAATGGTGATGGCATGATGATGTCATGAGGAGGCATTAAGGGATTGAGGACTGAGATCTAAGGAAATATTTGCACCTAAGTGAATGGCATGTCCTTAAATCCATCTAACTATTACGATGGATTTTATTACAAGTCAATTGACACGTAGGATGGTATTAATTTTTTTGTTTATGATAAGGCATCATGATAGTGAAAAAATTAATAAAGTGGGCCTGCTATAGTTGTGACTTTAGTCTAAATGTCACAAAATTTCTTTTCAAACAAATATCTAAAGTGGAGAAGTGGATGAGGCTTTTCTTAAGATAATCATAGCATATTTGTTAATATATTTTATTCAATCATCTTAGATGTTTTGATTTCTTCTATGTAATTATGCAACTTACTTAACTTTACAAATATTTGAGAAATTTGTTGTGTTCAATAAAGTTCATAAATTTCCACACTTGTTCAAATTCTGTTGAAGAAAAGACTATTTATTACTGGATTTTTTGTTTACAATTTTATTGATTTTTATTCCCACAAAATTAATATAATTTTTTTCTATAATTCATTTATATAAATATCTTTCAATCATTTTAATGGGGAGGAATTATTTGCACCCATGAAAATGTTAGTCACTGTTATACATCTAACTATTTAGATGGATTTTATTTTATGTCAATCAACACATAAGGTGGTATCATTTTTTTCATTTATGAGAAGGTACCATGATAGCGAAAATTTTAATAAAGGTGGACATGCTATAGTTGTGACTTTAGGATAACTGTTATATAGACTTTTCTTCTCACATAATTAATAAAATCTGATCTCATTTGATTTATTTACAGATGACACGTAGGATGGTCTTAATTTTGTTGTTTATGATAGGCATCATGATAGTGAAAAATTTAATAAAGTGGGCCTGCTATAGTTGTGACTTTAGTCTAAATGTCACACAATTTCTTTTCAAACAAATATCTAAAGTAGAGAAGTGGATAAGGCTTTTCTTAAGATAATCATAGCATATTTGTTAATATATTTTATTCAATCATCTTAGATGTTTTGATTTCTTCTATGTAATTATGCAACTTACTTAACTTTACAAATGTTTGAGAAATTTGTTGTGTTCAATAAAGTTCATAAATTTCCACACTTGTTCAAATTCTGTTGAATAAAAGACTATTTCTTACTCGATTTTTTGTTTACAATTTTGCTGATTTTTCTTCTCACAAAATTAATACAATTTTTTTCTATAATTCATTTATATAAATATCTTTCAATCATTTTAATGGGGAGGAATTATTTGCACCCAAAAAAATGTTATCCATCTAACTATTAAGATGGATTTTATTTTATGTCAATCAACACATAAGGTGGTATCATTTTTTTCATTTATAAGAAGGTACCATGATAGCAAAAATTTTAATAAAGGTGGCCATGCTATAGTTGTGACTTTAGGATAACTGTTATATAGACTTTTTTAAAGTAAATATCTAACATGTAGAAGTGTGAAGTGACATTTTTAAGCTAATGATGACATCTTATTTAATCATCTTAGAAGTTGTTCAATTCCTTCCATGAAATTATGTAACTTCTTCACCTTCAAATATTAGAGAAATTGAATATATTCTAGTTAATAATTTTTTTTGTGATATTCTTAAATAAAATTAGGGAATAAATTTTAAAACATTTATAACATGCAGAGAACATTTTTTAAAAATATTAAAAATAAAATAATTTTTATATGAGAAAATTTATGGAAATTTTAGTTTGAATTATAAAGAAATAAAATATTTAATTTTCTTTTCTTTATTAAAACTGAGTTTTATAAATGTTATAACTAATTTAATCTAATTTAGAATTGTGTAAAATCATATGGATAAATTTGAGAATCGAAAATTAAAAAATATGATAGTTGATTTCAATTCTTGATATAGATGGTTATCTATTGTTTGAATAATAATTATTAAATTTTAACTCAAAATTAATTAAAATTAGATGAAAAAATAAAATAATGATAAAATATTAATTAGGACCTTTTCTAGGACTTGATGAATTGATGACCCCATTAAATCTAATTAATCATTGAAAGAGTATTTTGGACTTTAATACATGTTATTCAAATTTATGAACTCTAGGATGCTCCATGTGATTCACACAAGGAAGACTAATTTTATACTTAGAATGCTAGGAAGTAGATTCTAATTACATAATTTTGATGGTCATATGTGAAATGAGGATAACACATTAGAGAATAAATTTAGAGGACAAGGGGATTTAGAAAGTTTGACCAATTACACCACAAATAATTCAAGGTATCATGATAGTGAAAATTTTAATAAAAGTGGGTTTATTATAGTTGTGACTATAGTCTAAGTATTATATAGAATTTTGTAACATAAATATTTATTTTGTAGAAGTGTGAAGAGATTTTTTTTTCAGATAGTGATATTTTTTTGTTAATATTGTTATTTAATCATACTAGATATTGTGGCTTCTATAGTTTACTTTGTTAAATATAAATATTTGAAAAATTTGTGGTATTTACTAAAGTTAAATAAATTTTTACACTTGATTAAAGTATGTTGGATAAATACTAGTGTCTATTAGTTGTTTTACAATTTTTCTAGTTTTTCTTCTCACAAATTTGATACTATTCTTTTTATAACTCATTCACGACGAATATTGTTCAATCATTTTAATGGGTTGGCAATATTTCCACCCAAGTGAATGCCATGAGTGAATATCATCAATCTGTCTATTGAGATAGAATTTATTATAGGTCAATCGACATATAGGATGGTATCAGTTTGTTTTGTATAAGAAAGTATCATGATATTAAAAAAGTTAAATTAAAAGTAGGCTTGCTATAACTACAACTTTAGTCTAAGTCATAGATTTTTTTTTAAAGTAAATGTCTATCATGTAGAAGTATGAAGATGCCCTTTTTTGGTGAATAGGCAGCCATATCTATTAATTTAATAAAGAGTTATGCTATTCAAAAACAATGTAGGGGAATACAGAATCACCCCTCAAAGTTTAGATGGACAAAGCCTGAAAAAGCTAAAAAACACAGGCAGTGCCCATAAACTAACCATAATTAAACATAACTACTACTACTAAGTGGCTAAAGCGATTCCAGTGGGAGGTAGAGGTGGTTCTTTGTCATTTTTAGGACCCCACACATTAGTAAGGTCAGGAGCATCATCCGGGAGGGTCCAACCCTCATCAACAACAACAACCTCATTAGTATTCTCAGTGTCATGAACACGAGAGATGGTCAGAGCTAGGCGACGAAAAGCCTTGGATGAACTAGTCCAATCAACAACATCTCTAGTGGGCCACCCACTAACTCTACTAGAAGAAGGCACAGAGCCACCAATACCCCACCCACTAGGAGATCCAAAGGGTGAGCGTCAATGTTGGAGGTCACAACCATCAAATTGGCAATGAGCCTGAGATATCATGATCTAAGAATGGCGAGAAGAAGAACTATGCCCACGATGTCACCCATGTGGAGGTGATTGACCTCATCAGGGGGGAAGATTAGGAGGCACTTTGGCAACCATACAATGGGCATTACCCCAATGATCAAGAAGCACTTGGAGGTGGGCCACCTCAAGGGTGACCAAGTGTTAGCTTGAACCTAGATCTGGAGCATGACATTATTACATGTATACAAGCTTTAGCATAGAGAAAAACTTGAGTATCAATAGAGTTGGGAGAATATAAAATAAAATTATGTCTTTCAATATAGAAAAGATGATTCCCATCCTGAATGCATGCCATCTCTGGGTGAAAGAATGAGGGAAACTAGGAGGGTCCTCGAGCAAAGCCATATGCCAAGAAACAATTATGGCCTAAAAGAATTGAAGAAATCACGAATCAATCTCCAGAAAGTTTGAGCCCTTTGAAAAAACTAAAAGAGGTACATGAAAGTCTTTGGATGCTCGCAAAAAGGGCAACGGGGATCCAAAACACCCATGTGCCAAAGGCAAGAGCTAAGAGGCAATCCTTAGAAAAGAATACACCAACCAAAATGGGCAAATTTTTTGCTCCACAATGGCAGACCAAGCACCATGAAATCTACATTGCCAAGTGGTAAAATTCAACTACAAGTGCCATCTTAAATTCAAAGTCAACACCATGGGAACATGCTAAGAGAACCATCTGTAACCTAGAGAGGGTTTGTAGTAGGTGAACGATGTTTGGGGGTACCACAACCAATCTTTTCTCCAGGGCCTCACAAGGTGTATGCCCAGCTCATGTATCATCTCAATGGGCAAATTCAATAAGATAGTATCAAATGTCTGTCAATCGGGTTGAATGAGTTAGTACTGTAGACACTTGAAATTGTCATGTCCAATTAAATAAATATTTTTATTTATTTAATTATCTAAGCCTAATTCTTCTATTAATTAAATAAATATTTATTTATTTAATTAATTCATTTATCCTCTTCGAGCCTTATTTCTCATTTAAATAAATACATTTATTTATTTAAATTATCCTTTTCCTAAGTTAAACAAATATTTTATTTATTTAATTGATCCCACTTCTTCTATTAATTAAATAAATCTTTAGTTATTTAATTAATTCATTAGCCTTTTCTACCCATGACACATGTCATTCATCTCTTAATTCATACACTACCTACCCTCTAATCATAGCCGACCTCTTTTTACACCTCTCAATCTTATCCCTCCATTTCATATAGTGTCTTCTATATAAGGAGATGCTTCCTTCATTATCAAACCCTAACTGGCTAACTTAATTATGCACTTGACTACACTACGCTTTTCATATGCGATCCTACTTGCAACCACATTCCGTTCTTTGTTGAGCTCTTGTGCACATAAAATATGAGAGCAAATATATCAAGCAAGATCAATGGAGATAGGAAGAATGGAGATCCAAACCCTATTGGACATGTGATGGTATAATCTTTGTGATTTCATTTGATTTGCATTGTCTTAGGTAATCTTCATATGTTATGGTGGATCTTTGTTGTTGTTAGGCTAGGGTTTTGTGGTTGAATTCATTTAGTATTTCAACATTGTTGTTATCCATTTTCATCGCACACATTTTGGCACGCCCGGTGGGACCCTTGTCCCTTTTGCATTTAACATCCTTGTTGCAAATTTCGTGTTTTGAAGTTGCAGATCTAACATTTTCGATAGCATTTTGATATTTTTGCGTCTGCGTACTTTTAGATCACGTTTTTAGTTTTTTGTCGCGTCTAAGACATTTGGGATCACGTCTGCATCCTCAACAATTTTATTTTTTTTATAGATTCCAGAATTCGCGTATGCGTTCCCAAGTCACATCTGTGGGGTTTTCAGACGCATCTATGTCCAAAAGTCATGTCTGCATTCTGGAGTCGTGTCTGTGTCTCATCTAAGCGCGCTTGCATCCAGAAGCCGCGTTTGTGTTTCTGATAACCACATCTATGTGCACTTGTTTCATTTTGGGTTTCATTGATTTAGTTTTTAGTCATTCGGGTTTTCAGATCTGGTTTATTTTGAGCTAACATTTTCAGATCTAGCTAACAGAATTGGTGCAGCTTGTCTTGAAAGCAAAATTGTTTTGTTGAAGGCCCCTATTTTCACAAAGTCTTTTGGGTTTTAAAATTTACCTAACTTGTGTGCTTGCAGGAAGGGGTGATCATTTGAAACAATCCAAACTACTAATAGATCTTTATTGTAGGTCCTTGGCAAGGGTTTCTTTATTTTTATTGTGTGCCTTGTTTTCATAGACTAGCAAATACTTCAATTGGTGCACCTAAATTAAATCATTGTCTTTTGTGTTTTGAGCAATAGGCTCTTTTTGTTTAATCTTTTAGAGGGTCTGTCTCCCCGAGTGGTCATTGGGACTACTAGTGAGGAGAGAACGACCCAAGTGGTAGCAAAAGAAAAGCCATCTTCTTCCAAACTACTATAAATAACTGTATTCATGGTGAAAACTATGAATAACATGTGTTGATTAGTTCATACCGACACTATGCCTCCCCATAAACCCGTTTGATCAAATTTATTTGATCAGTTGTAGGGCATAACCCCTACCGGCTGGGAGCCTTCTGTATTTATAGAGCTAAAAGTGCCGCATGTATGGCCACACGAGCGGATGCCCTTACTAGCACCTTTTTGTTTTAGAAGCCAAAATCCTTCTAGTTGTTGAGGCAGGAGGTCAGACCTCTGGTAGCGGCCCACACACATACGATTCTTAGTAGAGATACAAAGTTCACCACGAGGAGTTTTCGTGGGGACTAATGCTTGGCTACCCCGAGAAGTGAGTGCCAAGGGTGGAGCCAGTGGGGTCAAGCATCTAAGTATCTGCTCTGAATAGCATAGCCTCAAGGGAAACTCCATGTGGGATCAACAACTATTGTCTTGGCCAGCCATAAGAATTGTGCTTGACTTATTTTGAACAATCAAACATTCAAGACCAAACATAAAACATTGTGTCTTTTGTGTCTTCAAGTGTATGCAAAACATTTTTACATCAAACAACACACTTGTCTTTGAGTCATTTTGGAGTCAAAACACTTGCAAACATTGAGTCTTCATCAACATTGTGTCCTCTTGTCACGAAAAATAGTCAAACATTTAGATTTGGTCACAACAAGCAACTTCACAGATTGGAAAAATTGCACAAATTTTGTAGAAACGCGTCTGTGTCTGACAGAACCACGTCTGTGTCATATAACCACGTCTATGAAGGGCAGAAACACGTCTGTGTTCTTGAGCAACTTTGCATTTACAACATCTCAGAAATGTGTATCTGTCTGTCAGAATAGTGTTTGTGTCCTTTAAGTGCGTTTGTGAAGTATACAGACACGTCTGTGTTCAGGATTGAAAACTTTCATAATTCAGCAAACAAGAACAGTCAGTTTCAGACTTATTGAGCTTCATAGGTTATCTCTAGGTTTTTCATCTAGCATTCAACCTATCTTTGGGTCTCACAAAGTCCATCATTTCTTTACACCTTACATTACATTCACATTTGTCTAAACTTGAGTCAAAAGGTCACTTGCTTGTCCTCATCATACTTTGTCAACACACTACATACAACAACATTTTGCTAAGTGGTCCCTCATCAAGGTCTATCACCTTTGGGTCTCATTTGGTGTTACTTAGAGTCAAGGTCAACTTACCTCATCAAGAGAAACTTTCATCTCTTTGGAAACCACACCTACTCTACTACATACATACTTGGTCTTACACTTTGGACATTGTAAGTACACCTCAGATTCATTTACATTCCATCCAACTCTTGGTCTTCCATACTCTTTCCATTTTCATCTAGTCTCACACATCTTGGTCAATACCTAGTTCATGGTTGAAACCCATTTACAAAAATCTAGGAGAGAAAGTAAAGAGGCTCAAGAGTCTGCAAACATGAGTTCTTATGAGTATGACAATGATATCTTTTTCAATTTTGATCATACTACATTACCTGACATGGATGCCTATAGAAACATTCCAAATGTTGAGAACATGGACACTACAAACAACAATGATACACACAATGACAATATGGACAAATTTTCCATACATTCAGCAGAAGTGGAAGACACCATTATGAATCCCCATTTCAATCAATTGGTTGAGGAAATAATGAGGAGAGATAGACAATACTTTCTACAAGTGATGGCACAAAGTTGAGCCAAGATCCCTCATGATTTTGACATGTTTCAAATAATGGAACATAGACCTTTGCAACAATCTCACTCCAACATGGATCAAAGGAGACCTAATAGTGGAGGCAATAGAGGATCACATATGGTGCCTGAATTGCCATCATCTTTGTTTCAAAAACCAGAGGTCCCACATACACATGGTCAAGCATATGATACTCACCTTCGCAAACCATTATGGAGGTCTTATGCAGAAAAATATGCTCAATCACATACCAATGCTAAGGATCAACCACCAAAGCAATTGGATATTCAAAGGCATGCTCAAAATTTGGACACAAGGAAACCTTGCATCAAATTTGGGGGCAACACACTAGAACAAACTCATGACATGCCTATAGAGTATGGTATACATGGACAAAGCAGATATTCCATTCCTCATCATGACTCTATACCAAGTGATCCTTATACGCAACATCATTATAGACCTCCTCCATATAAACATGTGTATGATCAATATCATCCATATATGCAACATGCTCCTCCTCCAATTGGTGTCTCAAGCATGGGGTATGGTCCAAGAAGTCGGTCTCCACCTAAGAGCAATTTGGAACAGCAAATCAAGGACTTACAAAAGAAAATGGAGGACATAAATACACCGAAGACAACTTACACAATGAGAGACATATGTCCCTATCCATTTGACAAGAGCATTCCAATTCCTCCATTTCCTACACATTTTGTGACACCTAAGTTCGATAAGTACAGAGGCAAAGGAGATCCTAAGGCACATATAAGACAGTTTTTCATAGCTTGCATTAAGGTAGCAGTAGAAGAGACATATTTGATGAGATTATTCCCACAAAGCTTAGGTGATCAAGCTATGGAATGGTTCTCCCAACTCCCACCTAGAATTAAGTCATGGGGTGACTTAGTAGAGGCATTTAATCAACATTTCTCCTACAACATAGAGACAGATATATCAGTCACTACTTTGTGCAACACCAAGCAAAATGATGGAGAATCTTTTTCATCATTTTTACAAAGATGGAAAAATCTAGCTAGCAGATGCTCTTGTGAAATTCCACAAAAACAAATGGTAGAGATGTTCACCCAGAATGTTAACAAAGACATTGGTTATGACCTAAGAAAAGCTTGTTTATCCACTTTTAAGGACGTCATTGAAAAAGGCTTAGCAACAGAGAAGGTCCTAATTGAACAAGGAGTCATTAAGATATTCAAGGAAAACAAAGATGACTTTAAAGGAAAAGATAAGCCAAGATTTTGGAATAAAAACAAGAACACAGTCAATGATGGTGTTGTGGATGCCAATACAATGCAACCTAAAATCATTTTTTCTATATCAAGCTCTACAAACAATCAAGTGAATACTCAAACAACTTCCAGATCATGAAGGACGTACACCCCATTGGGAGAACCACTTGAGTCAATTTTCAAAAAGCTAGTGGCAAACAAGATAATCACAATTCCAGATTTGCCTCCATATGAGCCAAAGGTTAAACCAAATTGGTGGAATGATGATGAATATTGTGAATTTCATATGAGCAAGGGCCACAAGACAAGAAATTGCCATCGACTAAAGAACATCATACAAGATCTTATTGGTAGAGGTGAAATTGAGATTGCAGGGTATTCATCCAATCAAGAACATGAGATGTTTAAGGAACCATTCCCAAAGCATGACAAGGGAAAAGCTACAGCCACAGATGACCAAACTAACTATACCAGAGCATCCTATAACTATGATTCAACTGTCAATCACATTTCGATGGACAATTATGTCTCTACCATTATCATCAAGGACAAAACGCCTGAGAATTCTATCCAAAGACCCAAGATTGTCCTAAAAGGCATTGGATCTTCTTTTGAACCTACCTTTGGATGTCATGTTACAACCCGTCGAGGTAAATTCACTTTACAAGGTGCTCCAGCTAAAAACACAGCTTCCTCATCAACCAAACCTGAGTATGACCTTGTCGAACAGTTAGGGAAGACACCTACGCTTATCTCAATCCTTGAGCTCTTCCCCCGCACATAAAGCCATTCTTGACAAAATCTTGAGAGACACTACTATCCCCACTGATCTGAACGTGGACCAATTTCAAGCCATGGTGGGATACCTTTCCATTCCACACTGCCTTACATTCATAGAAGCCGATGACGCCTCCATAAGTCAGCCGCATAATGCACCTTTACACATTGAAGCCTTCCTACACAAACATCGAATAAAATGAGTTATGATAGATGGAGGAGCAGGTCTAAACATTTGTACATTGAGCACTATTAAACAATTGGGATATTCTGATAAAGTTGTGAATTCTACAAACAAAATTACCATCAAGGCATATGATGACGAAGAGCGTTCATCTAAAGGAAAAGTCACCTTACCTCTCAGAGTTGGGCCAATTACAAAAGATGTGGTTTGTCAAGTCCTAGACCTTGATCTCACATACAACATATTGCTGGGAGGTCCATTGATTCATGAGATGAGTGTAGTACCATCTACATATCATCGATACATCAAGTTTCCTCACAATGGAGTTGAAGTGACTGTCAAAGCTGACCCAAACCCATTCATATATTGTAACAATCTATGACCTAGATCAAAAATAACAATCCCAGTCAATCGAGAAGCTATTCCTTCATCAGCATATGTGGATCCAGAATCATTGAAAGCTTCTACATCAAAACAAGCAAAGATCAAAGAAAAGTTCAAGATTAAAGACATGGGATTTGGTGAGTATATCTTTCATGTTGATCAACTCCCACTATCTCCTAAGACATTCAGTCAACAAGAACAACCTACAAACAATTTTCAATGCCAAGGAATTGGGTACGAACCACCTAGTGTTGTGGCTACTAAGTCTGAATGCAAATCTCCTCTAGCGGTGCAAGCAACTCTTGATATCAATACTCCTAAGAGTGGTTCCAACAAAGAATCTATTGAGTGTAACACCAGCCCTCTTGAGAACTCACATAGCCTTACCGTTTCATCCACTCATTCCATTTCCACTCCACTTCCAGACTTGGATCAACAAGAATTACAAAAGCCCTTACTCATTGGAGATCAAAAATCAAGCTATGAATAGAAAAATTTAAAAGTCAAAAATAAAGAAAAATCCTCCAGTCCAAATCAAAATCAAAAGCTATTGGACTCTACAAAAATCAAAGTCAAGGATAAAAATCCTATGAACAAAAAAGAACAAGAGTTGATCTCCCCTAATATCAAAATAACTAAAGGGAAAAAGTTCTACAATTTTAAGTCAAAAAGAATACTTGTTGATCCTAAGTCTCCATCATGCTATCCTACTTTCACTTCTTTTCACAATCATAAGCCTTCATAACTCATCCACTTGTTCTACACATCATTTCCCTTCTAGCGATACATCACGGACCTTTAATGGACCTTTATTGAAGGACTTTGTTGTCAGGGATGTCCAAACTTCTTTAGGTGACACGCATACGGGCTTGTGTAGTCCACACACTAGTAATTATATCTCAGTTTCTTCATCAAGGAAGACAGTCACTCGAGATACACATCATTCAGTCAAGGAACGTTGCAATTACAATCATAAGGTTAAGCCTCACACATTTGAGGTGGGTGCCTTGGTTCTCAGAGAAAATCCTAAAAATCAGCAAGACAGAGAGAAGAAGGGCAAGTTCGAACTAAATTGGCTTGGTCCTTACATCATCACAACAGTCTATGGATCTGGTGCATATCAGCTTTCAACTCCTAAGGGTGAACCTTTGGAGGATCCTATCAATAGCATGCACCTTCGTAGGTTTTACACATAGCTCTTTAGAGTATCCTAATTCAAAAATACAAAAAAAATCATAAAACATAAAAAATCGTTACTTGGTGAAAACCTGGCAAACAAGCGCTTTGTGACACAAAAAATTGAAAAATAAAAAAAAGTAAAGAAAAACATTTTTTCCAACAGTGAAAACCACTTCAGTGGCGCCCTGGGCAAGTACCATGGTGAAAACTGGGTCACCAACGCCATGTGTAAAGACATTGCTCCTCCCTCCTTCAGGATTCCATTTCATCCTTCACTTTGCACACACTCACAAGCCTATACATCCATAATAAACTTTACACATTCCCATCATGGCTTGTCATTGATCTACCTAAGATTGGTTAGCCATCCATAATAATCCTTCCTTTTCACCCCTTTCCATCCATAATAAATCAGATCTTATCTGTGGCTAAGGCAAATCCTATATCTCGTAATGGGTGTGAAACTGAGAGCATCACACGTTTTGAGGAGTACAACTTCTTCTAGTTTTCTTCAGTCTATCCACGCACAATCCACAATAAAGCATCACTTGCATCGCCAGTACGCAATAAAGATCCATCTTCTCCGCAATAAAGTATCAATTTCATGGATTCAGTCAGTTTCAGATGAGGCACAGCAGCAACAATGGGCTTCAACAAATCAAATCTTTCAACAGACCCAGACAAGATTATGGTTTAGTGCTATCTATCCTTTTTGTGAAAGTAAACATTGTGACCACAATCAAATAGACTTATACAAGTGACAAGAGACACTAAACTTGAGGACTACAGTGGATGTTGGTGTCGAGTCTTGGTTTTATTTTGATTTTATCTTTTGGTGACATGTCTTTTATCTTTTGCAGAATGTCTCTGACTAGAGATTTTATCTCCAAGATATCTTTGACTAGAAAGGCGAGGATGGGGTATCATCACCTATCTTTATTTGCTATCTGTGGATTGTCTCTTAGTAATGCTATGACTTGTCCAAGGATATGAGGACACTGTGAGTCTAGTATGAACTAGGGCATTCCTTGTTTGTGACTGTCTTATCTCCATGCAAACAGGTACAATGACTTTTTGGGTCGAACATATGCCTCGATTGTCATAACCTACTTGCCATAATAAAGCTCAATGATGATAATGCACAAGAAGCTCTTTCACTTTCATATCCTCTATCTTCCATTCCCCTTTCTTGATTGACTTCCATCATCCTTCTTGAGTCCGTGTAGCCTGCTATCACACGACTGAGTATAATGACATGCCAAAAACATTTGCATTTAATGTAGTTTGCACCTGCACTACCACATATTAAGCATTTCATACATACATATATATCTCACAATTACATCACATCCTGCACACAGCACATGTTAGCACATTTTACATTCTCATCATGTAAATAATTATTTGCACTATCATGTTCATCCGCATTTCATACATTCACATTTGCATTTTCATAACATATAAAACATAAAAGAACAAAAATATTGCATTTCATTATGTACATATTTGCATCCATAACATAAGCATCACATAGAAACATACATCATGAAACATACATCACATAGGTACACATGCATATAGCTACCACAAAGATGAATCATCTCATATATATATAATCATAAGTGTCATGATACAATAATGTCAAAATACATATGGCTACAAAATCACCCGAAGGTGTCTACATCATCATACAAAATGGTACAAAACTGATACATAGGGAGCCCTTTATGGCTATGATGAACTCCTTCCCTCAGAGCTGCCTGGCCTCGACGGAGTCTGAGCCCTAGAAGGACCACTCCATGATCATCTCTCTTGCCCCCTCTATATGGTGGTGGTGGAGGACCCATAACCCCACTGCTGGATGCCTATCTCCTCTGGCTCCCTCCTGTGGTCGTTGCTGTCCATGATGGTCTACAGAAGCTCCTCGCTCGTTGCTCTGGTGGCACTGCCCCGTAATATAGGTCTTGCCAGTAACCTATCTCCTCCCCTGCCTACAGAACATAGGTATATCCAGCCCCTGTGTCCTTTGCTGCCTGCCTCCCAGCCCTCAGTGTTGTCTCAGCCTCAGTATAGCACTAGATAGCCTGATCCCGCTCATGCTTTGTCTCCCTTAGTCACCTCCTGAGCCTAGCTGTCTCCCTCTCCAGGTCTTGGATCTCATCTTCCTGTCCCTGGCAGATCTCCCTCAGCTCAAGTAGCTCATCCTCCTCCTCCTCGGCCCCCTGTGCCTCTGCCTATGGCTCCCCCTATACTGGTACCTGTACCTCTTCTTGTACCTGCCTCTACCCCTATCCCTGCACCTATCTAGGACCTTGTGCTGCTGACACCTGTAGTGATAATCCACCGCAACCCCTCACCACCCGAGCCTGTCTCTCCTCCCTGCCCTCTCTCCATGGAACAACCCTCCTCTCTCCAACTGCACCCTGTCTCCTCCGTCGACCTCTCCCCCCACCATCTCTATCATCATCTCCATCCCCACCACCATCTCCATCTAGAGGCTCCCCTGGGTTTGTCAGTTGTGGAAAGGGATGCTCAGCCCAATACGCTGTGTACTCTGCATCCATGCCTACATCCTCAATCTCCGGCCACATATCCCATGGCATCGACACCATCTCTACCAGCTACATCACTGCCTGATCATATGATAGCAATGGCCCAAAGTGTGCCTGATCCTTGACTGTCTGAGCATACATCCCGGAACCCCGTGGCATCCACTGAATGCAACCAAACTGCCTATACACCCTATCAATCAGCCGTCTCTCCAATACATAGGGTGTCCGCCCAATCAAATATCTACTCCGAAAAGTATACGGTAGATCCACTGCGCCCTCCTCCCACTGCTCGCACTCACGGTATGACCTCCATATCACAGTGTTGATCTCATCTAGGACTCGACGCCAATGCTCCAACCTGCCAATCTTTGGCTATGAGGTAATCATATCATACAAATGAACAAAGCTGCGTCCATGACCCCTACCCCTGAAATGTATCAGTCAGGTAACCGACAGATGCTCATATGCCCACACTTGTAGCAATGTAACTCCGCAGCCCAATCCTACGGATCCATGATACACAAACTGATGCATCTCATAGTACAAGTGTGCCAGCACACATGGTCCCCAGGCATATCTGGTGTGTTGTGTAACCAGTGTCTCCAAGGTGCTCCCCCTGACCATAGCCAACCCTCGTGTCGCCCTGTCTGGACACAGGAACCCACTGATCACTCCTCCTAGCATTGCTGGTGTTTATGCTAAAAATGGATAACAATAATAACGATATTGAAAGGCTAAATGAATTCAACCACAAAACCCTAGCCTAACAACAACAAAGATCCACCATAACATATGAAGATTACCTAAGACAATGCAAATCAAATGAAATCACAAAGATTATACCATCACATGTCCAATAGGGTTTTGATCTCCATTCTTCCTATCTCCATTGATCTTGCTTGATATATTTTCTCTCAGATTTTATGTGCACAAGAGGTCAACAAAGAATGGAATGTGGTTGCAAGTAGGATCGCCTATGTTCAAAAGCGTAGTGTAGTCAAGTAGTCAATGGGGGGGTTTGATAATGAAGGAAACATCTCCTTATATAGAAGACACTATATGAAATGGAGGGATAAGATTGAGAGGTGTAAAAGGAGGTCGGCTATGATTAGAGGCTAGGTAAAAGAAATAATAAAATAATGAAAGGGGTAGGTAGTGTATGAATTAAGAGATGAATGACATGTGTCATGGGTAGAAAAGATTAATGAATTAATTAAATAAATAAAGATTTATTTAATTAATAGGAGTGAGATCAATTAAATAAATAAGATATTTATTTAATTTAGGAAAAGGATAATTTAAATAAATAAATGTATTTATTTAAATGAGAAATAAGGCTAGAAGAGGATAAATGAATTAATTAAATAAATAAAGATTTATTTAATTAATAGAAGAATTAAGCTTAGATAATTAAATAAATAAAGATATTTATTTAATTAGACTGGACAATTTTGGGTGTCTACATTTTGCCCCTCTTTGAGACAATGCGGCCTGTCGCGTTGTTTCAAAGAAGATAATATGAACTAATACAAAGTTGCCCCAAGATGGGAATGATATGCCCCCTTGAGAGATTGGATGAAAAAATGTGTGAAAATATTGCAGACAATCTCTTGATAAGAAAGAAAGGTTAGAAAGGACTAACCGGATAGGATAGAGTAATAGAGTCACATGATAAAGAAGACTGACTTGGGAAATGAGGGCTAGGGCTAGGGCAGTCTATAAGATAGACCACGAGGGGAAAACATCCTCATTGTCATCCACACATCCAAGAGATCAGAGTGCAAAGAGAGAATAGAGCAGCAATAGTCAGCAGTGATGGCATTGATGCACAGATTTGATTGCGTTCGCCGATTTCAGAGGCCAGCAGATGTAGGAGAGTCAGTGTGTACCACAAAACCTCCTTGTACTTTGTTGCATTTATTGTTGTCATTAATGCATGCTAGATAGGGTAATAAATGCGCTCTAGGATAGGGTCCAAAAAATATCAAAAATGTCTAGGCACGTTTGCGTTGGTGCCAGGCGCGTCTATGCTCGCTAGGCGTGTCTACGTTGGTGTCAGGCGCGTCTGTGTTAGAAAAATCGTCTATGCAGAATGCGGTCATGTTTCTGTCATGCAGGCACGTCTGTGAAATGTAGGCACATTTGTGTCTTTGAGGCGCGTCTATGCAGAGCATAGGCACATTGTGTGTTTCAGGCGTGTCTGTGCTAGGCAGGCGCATTTATGCAGTCTTTAAGCACATTTATGTCAAGAAAGCGCGTTTGTGTCCAAAAATGTGAATGTGTCTTCTAGGTCAAATCGATAGTTCTGTGATGAACATACACTGTCGATTGGATAAGCTACTGAGAGGATACACTCAAGCAGGTCCTCTAGGGAAAACTAGGATAGAAAATAGGGCTAGGATTGACAATTTTGTGATAGAACATACGTTGCCAATTAGGAAAATACTCAAGAGGATTCACTCAAGCATAGGCCCTAGGATAAGATAGATCAAGGCACTTTGTGATGAACAGTGAGTAACAAGATATAGTACTTTGTGATGAACAGGGAGTACTAAAATATGAGCAGCAGTTTGTGATGAACAGTGAGTGCAAATGTAAGCAGCACTTTGTGATGAACAGGGAGTGCCAAACACGTAGTACTTTGTGATGAACAGGGAGTACCACTAGGATAGAAGCAACACTTTGTGATGAATAGTGAGTGTCACTAGGACTGAGATGATTGATTTGTGTGACTGCAGGAGTATTTGCCTATGCTGGAGTCACGGGAGAGATTCCCATCGACTCAGAGGTTGCGACCTGAGCTAACATTTGAAGATAGAGAAGCGATTGAGTTTATGGGCTTGAGACATATTTTGTATGTGCCTGAGTTTCGAGCAAACATGGGATTGCTGACTGCACTGGCAAAGAGGTGGCACTCTGAGACTTGCACTTTTCATTTGCCAATGGGGGAGATGACAGTCACCCTAGAGGATGTATATAGGATTATGCAAATACTGATCGATGGGGAGCTAATTCTGTTCGATCGAGACGGAGACAGGGATGCCCTTAGATGAGTGTTCTAGGATCCAGGACTGGAGATGAGGGATGGACACATGGCATGGGACACGATGACACAAACAGGATTGGCACTAGTGGCGGTGCTGGTAGGAGTGATCAGTGGGTTCCTCTGTCCGGATAGGGCAACACGAGGGGTGGTTGTAGCCATATGTATTTTGACATCATTGTATCATCACACACACACACATATATATGAGATGATTCATCCTTGCAGTAGCTATATGCATGTGTACCTATGTGATGTTGCTTTGATGTGATTTATGATGATGATTAATATGGATGCAAATATGTACATGATGGAATGCAATATTTTTGTTCTTTTATGTTTTTAATATGTTATGTAACTGCAAATGTGAATGTATGAAATGAAAGTAGATATGACGATGCAAATAACTATTTACATGATCAGAATGTAAGATTTCTAACATGTGTTGTGTGCAGGATGTGATGCAATTGTGATATCTATTTGTATGTATGAAATGCTTATATGTGGTAATGCAGGTGAAACTACATGAGATGCAAATGTTTTTGGTGTGTCATTATACTCAGTCATGTGATAGCAGACTACACGGACTCAAGAAGGACGATGGAGGTCAATCAAGAAATGGGGATGAAAGATAGAAGATATGAAAGTGAAAGAGCTTCTTGTGCATTATCATCATTGAGCTTTATTATGGCAAGTAGGTTATGACAATCGAGGCATATGTTCGACCCAGAAAGTCATTGTACCCATTTTCATGGAGATAAGACAGTTGCAAACAAGGAATGCCCCAGTTCATACTAGACTCTTAGTGTCCTCATATCCTTGGACAAGTCATAGCATTACTAAAAGACAATCCACAGACAGCAAATACAAATAGGTGACGATACCCCATCCTTGCCTTTCTAGTCAAAGACATCCTGGAGATAAAATCTCTAGTCAGAGACATCCTGGAAAAGCTAAAAGATATGTCACCAAAAGATAAAATCAAAAGAAAACCAAGACTCGACACCAACATCCACTGTAGTTCTCAAATTTAGTGTCTCTTGTCACCTGTATAAGTCTTATTTGATGTGATATTTTGTCAAGATCAACAGCTCAATGAAATGTACAAAATAGAGACACAATATAGAACAAGAATAAACTGTATTCTCATCAATAGAAAATGATCAATAATATCAAAAATTACATACAATGTAGATGAGCTTGCTTATATAGGCAAGGCTAGGGATATGTGAGCACACAAACATGACATATGGCTCAATAAGAAACAAGGGTAGGTAGGAAATAGGTGTGGGTAGGTAGGAGAAATAATATAATAGTCCACATGAGGTGGATCACCCACTAAATGTGGAGTGTAACAACAAGATCAACACCATAAAAGGTGGAATTTCTCCTACACACACTATCCCAATGTGGCACAAACACCCAAGTGTCTCATACCCAAACTACTATGAAATGAATTTCCTAAGTAAACTTAAGTAAGTGTAATAATATCCAAGATGAATAATTATTTACACCAACACCCCCCCTTAAGTGCAACTTAGGGGAATGCACTTAAGTATACAATGCAACTAAGCAATGCAAGATGGGTCCTGACTACGAGGCCATGTTAGGTACCCATGTACAAATGCAAATGCATGCAAACCAATGCAATGAAAACTCTCACAAAGTGGGGAAAGAGAGAAAAACCCAATGAGAAAAAACCCTCCCCCAAAAGAGAGATGAAAAACTAGATACAAATAACTCTCATAGAAGTATGTGAAGGACAAAACCCCATGTGAGGAAAAAGTCCCTCCCATATGAGAGAAGAAGAGAAGCTAGGAAGCCCCCCCTCAATGTGGAATCTGTACCAATGATAGAAGCTCGATGTATGAAGAAACTGCTCCATGAATGTTGAACAACATTCATCCCCTTAGGAAGAAACAAAACCAAAGGTGTATCCATGAAGTCTCCCCAATCATGAAGGGAAGATGTATGAAGAAAACTCATGATGAATGGAATCTCTGAAAACTGCTCAAGTGTCCCCATGTCGATGCTGAAAGATACCCCCTCCAAAGGTGGTAAACTATGCCACACTGCTGAAAAAGGCACTTCAAGATCTAGTGGAGATGGATGTAGAACATGTCCCAAAGACTCACATGTCTCCTCGAAAAATAAAGAGACCTCCTCCAACTGCTGTACATAAGTATCCACAATCATGTCAACCTCGAAAGAATGATCATGTAGAGAATGAACAAGAGGGTCAGAGTGTGCCCTCGCAACAATTAAAGAAGGATCACCTTCATCAAAGAGAAGATGAATGTCATCAATGATGTCTCCCAAATTTGCAATGTAGGATTCCATAAATAAACCTGCAATGTCTGTCAAGTAATCATCCCATGAATCTGAAGCTGGAAGACAATGAATATCCTACTGCACTGAATCACATGAAGGCAAAACTGTCGCACTATCCGCATCATCAAGTGCAATAGGTGATGTGATATCAATATGAGGAGATGAAATGCAAGGCTCAAGAATGGGGTCACATGTGAGAATCCCCATGTTCAAGTGCCCAAAGTTCTCCTAAAAATCTGAACCATCACAAGAAGTGTGATCATCATGTATAGAATCATCAAATGTGAAATCATCATCATCAACAAAATCTGAAAAGGAGTATAACCGAGATGCATGATCAACCACCCTAGTCACAATGATAGCTCTAGTCTCCAAGTCTCTAATGAAAACTGAATCAGGTGTGAACTCCACAACTCTCTTAGTTGCGCCATGTGTGATTTGATAGATAGAAAGGAGATTGTTTGTCAAGTGGGGTACACATAACACATCATTGAAGGAGTTATCCCCAATGTCAATAGATCCTTTCCCAATCACATCCATGTATGTATGATTTCCCATCAAAATCTGTGGCATGGTGCAAGGCTCAAATGTAGAGAACATAGACTACGAAGATGCCATATGATGAGAAGCCCTTGAATCTAGAAGCCATCTCTTTGAATTATGACTAATAGTAGCACATAGAGCTTTTCCTTTTCTTATTCCAAAAGAGTGAGTCTTCCCACTTGTAGAAGCCATGAATGTTTGCCCTTTTCCTTTTGAATGTGAGAAAGTGGAAGTTGATGAATCATCCTTCTTGTAGACTTTAGGTAAATCAATGTTATGCTTTTTGATGATATGTGTGAGCTCATCAATCTTCTTAGAATGGCAACGATGCTCCTCATGACCAATCTTTTTACAATAAGCACAAGTAGGTCTCTCCCTCTTTGGTGAATTATCTCTTTTGGAAGAGGATGAATCTCCTTGTTGTGGAGAAGATGGTGCTTTTTCTTTAGGCTTTGATTGCCATTTCTTCTTGTTTGAGTTGTCCTTTCCTTGATTTCCTTTGTTTCCTTGATTTGCCACTAATGCTTGAGACTTAGAAGAAGCCTTGAGAATGCCCATGCTTATCAACTTAGTTTGTTCCATCATCAACATTTCATTGAAAGCATCAAATGTAGGCATTTTGTAGCTTGAACCCATTGTCATCCTATGGGTTTGGAAACTAGAAACAAATCCTGCATATTCTTGTGGAAGCTTGCCTATCAAGTTGAATATCAATTGAGTATCCTTCTTATCAATGCCACAATCTTTGAGTTGTGCCCTCAACTCATTTGCCTTAGTGACATAATCTTGTATAGTATCAAAGTTCTTGGGATCTAACATGGTGAGATCACTATCAATTTGATATCCCCTAATCTCATCAACTTGACCATACAAGTCTTGAAACTTTTGCCAAACATCCTTGATTAGAGTACACTTCTCAATATGAAAAATGAGATCCTTTGATACATACTTTCTTAAGGTACCAATTGCCATGATATTTTTAGTGAGCCAATCCAAGTGACCAACTGGATCAACCTTAAGATCAACGGGAGCAACAATAGTTCCATCAATGTAATGAGTGAGTCCTTTTTCCATAAGTTTACTCCATGCATCAATTTTCCAAGTAGCATAATTATGAGGAGTTAAGAGAGGAAACTTAGAAGAACCCATAGCAGCAAAAAGGAAGGAACACAAGAGCACAAAAGCACAAGAGACACCCCCCCAAATTCACTCAATCAAAGTACCCCCCCAAAAATGATGATTTTGGCACTTTATATGTAGTGCGTGTACAATAGGCCACTTGCAAACAATGGCAAGGTGGACTTCTGATTTTATTTTACAACTGCCCCAATAGGCTGAGAACTACAAATCAAAAGATCAGAAAGATAGATCTATGCAATACAAATGCCAAATTGGCCATATAAGACCATATGATGAAAGTACAATTTCTACCCACAATTGTTGCAAACTGATAGCATATTTTGAGAGTAGACAAAAATAACGCACTTTCAAAAAAAATGGCACCTGAAAAGGAGTTTGTATGAGCTCGAACGGAGACCTGGAAGTTGCAGAAACTGGGATTGGATAGGTACAGTCACCAAAAACTGAGAATTCTGAAAATTCTATCCATTAAAATTAGAAAATAATTCCACCACGTGAAAGTACATGGAATTCTAGCCCATTTCAAAAAAAATTGCACCCAAAAAGGAGCAAAAATGAGCAAGTTATGGCCATTTGAAGTTAAACTGCAAAATCAAAAAGCTCAATGGAGAGGGGTCAAAAAAATTTCAAAAAATGCTGATGTGGTGCTAACATCAGCAATTCACTGTGTTAAATTTGATGGCCATATGACCTTCGCAAAAACTTCGCCTCCCTGCTGACTGGGCGTCCGTTCTGTACGGACTACTGACTGGGTAGGTGACTGTGCAGGTCGTATGGAAGACGTGGTGCAATGACTGTGCTACCATACGATTGACATGGCGTGATGACTGTGTGTACGGATTAGCCCACGGGCCAGTGGCCGCCTGCCACATGGCGAACGCGGGGCCGCCTGTTTTGGTGGTCGTCGGCGGAGGGAGCACCCAGAGCCGAGGGGCCGGCGGAGTCTGTGTCTTGGTCGGCGGGAGGGGGCTGCGGTCGGCGGAGAGGGGAAGCGGTCATTGGAGCTGAGGAAGCGGCCGCGAGAAGAGACAGGTGGGTACCGGCGCGAGCGGCGACGGCGGAGACCGGCAGCGACATGGGCGACGATGGCGAAGACCGACAGCGGCACGGGCGACGTGGACGCAGCGCGGGTCACGGTTCCGACAGGTACGGTGGCGACAGAGCAGGTACGCGGCCTGCAACACCTGCGACATGCAGGCACACACTGCACAGGGGGGGTGTCTGCGGACCCCCCAAAAAAACCAGCAAAAAAAAACTTTTTTTTTTTTTATTTTTTCCGAAATTTTTGATTTTTTTTTTCTCGAAAATTTTTCAGAAAATTAAAAAAAAAAAAAACTCGAAAAAATTAATAAGAAGTTTTGAAATCCGTACGATAATAGCAAAATTGGCGAAAACAAATTTCTCACCAAAATAAGTCGACTTTATAACCAAAATTCATGGAAACGGCCTTCTGGATGCAATGGCGGGGTCGGATCTAGTCTAGGACGCCTCCAAAAGATGTTGCTCCTCAGATCTACCTCTTGACGTCGCAATAATGCCTCTTCAAAATGAATCAATGAAGCCCCAGTGGCTCTGATACCATGTGAGATTTTGCCAAGATCAAGACCTCAATGAAATGTACAAAATAGAGACACAATATAGAACAAGAATAAACTGTATTCTCATCAATAGAAAATGATCAATAATATCAAAAATTACATACAATGTAGATGAGCTTGCTTATATAGGCAAGGCTAGGGATATGTGAGCACACAAACATGACATGTGGCTCAATAAGAAACAAGGGTAGGTAGGAAATAGGTGTGGGTAGGTAGGAGAAATAATATAATAGTCCACATGAGGTGGATCACCCACTGAATGTGGAGTGTAACAACAAGATCAACACCATAAAAGGTGGAATTTCTCCTACAGACACTATCCCAATGTGGCACAAACACCCAAGTGTCTCATACCCAAACTACTATGAAATGCATTTCCTAAGTAAACTTAAGTAAGTGTAATAATATCCAAGATGAATAATTATTTACACCAACATTTGATTGTGGTCACAATGTTTACTTTCACAGAAAGGATAGATAGCACTGAACCATAATGTTGTCTGAGTCTATTGAAAGATTTGATTTGTTGAAGCCCATTGTTGCTGCTGTGTCTCATCTAAAACTGACTGAATCCATGAAACTGATACTTTATTGCGGAGAAGACAAAAGTTTATTGCGGATTGTGATGCAAATGTTGCTTTATTGTGGATTGTGCGCGGATAGACTGAAGAAAAGTGGAAGAAATTGTACTCCTTGAAACATGTGATGTTCTTAGTTCCACACCCATCACTAGACATAGGATTTGCCTTAGCCACATATAAGATCTGATTTATTATGATTGGAAAGGGATGAAAAGGGAGGTTTATTATGAATGGCTAACCAATCTTGGGTAGATCAATAACAAGCCATGATGGGAATGGGTAAGTTTATTATGAACAAATAGGTTGTGAGTGTGTGCAAAGTGAAATGATGAAAGTGAATCCTGAAGGAGGGAGGAGCAATGTCTCTACGCATGGTGCTGGTGACCCAGTTTTCACCATGGTACTTGCCCAAGGCGCCACCGAAGTGGTTTTCACCGTTGGACGAAATTATTTCTCTTTACTTTTTTTGATTTTTCAATGTTTTTTTTTTGTGTGTGTCACAAGGCGCCTATTTGTCAGGTTTTCACCAAGTAACAATTTTTTTGTTTTATAATTTTATTTTATTTTTTGAAATTTTTGAATTTTTTTTTGTATTTTTTGAATTAGGATAGTCTGAAGAGCTATGTGTAAAACCTGTGAAGGTGCATGTTGTTGATAGGATCCTCCAAAGGTTCACCTTCTATAGTTGAGAGTTGATATGCCCCAGATCCATATAATGTTGTAATGATGTAAGGACCAAGCCAATTTGGTTCGAACTTGCCCTTCTTCTCTCTGTCTTGCTGATTTTTGGGATTTTCTCTTAGAACTAAGTCACCCACCCCAAATGTGCGAGGCTTAACCTTATATTGTAACTACAATGTTCTTTGACTGAATGATGTGTATCTCAAGTGACTGTCTTCCTTGATGAAGAAACTGAGATAGAATTACTAGTGTGTGGACTACACAGGCCCATATGCATGTCACCTAAAGAAGTTTGGGCATCCCTGATAACAAAGTCCCTTGAGGAAGCTCCGTCAAAGGTCCATGATGTATCGCCAGAAGGGAAAGGATGTGTGAAACAAGTGGATGAGTGATGAAGGCTTATGATTGTGAAAAGAAGTGAAAGTATCATGACATGATGAAGACTTAGGATCAACAAGTATGCTTTTTGATTTGAAATTTTAGAAATTTTGCCCCCAGTTATTTTGATATTAGGGGAGATCAACTCTTGCTCTTTTTGCTTCATAGGATTTTTATCCTTGACCTTGTTTTTTTCAGAGTCCAATAGCTTTTGATTTTGATTTGGACTAAAGGACTTTTCTTTATTTTTGACTTTTAGATTTTTCCTTTCAAAGTTTGATTTTTGATCCCCAATGAGTAAGGGCTTTTGTAATTCTTGTTGATCCAAGTCTAGAAGTGGAGTGGAAATGGAATGAGTGGATGATATGGTAAGGCTATGTGAGTTATCAAGAGGGCTGGCGATACACTCAATAGATTCTTCGTTGGAACCATTCTTAGGAGTATTGATATCAAGAGATGCTTGCACCACTAGAGGAGATTTGCATTTGGACTTAGTAGCCACAACACTAGGTGGTTCATATCCAATTCCTTGCAAATTATTTATAGATTGTTCTTGTTGACTAAATACCTTAGGAGATAGTGGGAGTTGATCAACATGAAAGATATACTCACCACATCCCAGGTCTTTAATCTTGAATTTTTCTTTGAGCTCTGCTTGTTTGGATGTAGAAGCTTTCAATGATTCTAGATCCACATAGGCTGATGAAGGAATAGCCTCTCGATTAGCTGAAATTGTTATTTCTGATTTAGGTTACAGATTATTGCAATATATGAATGGATTTGGGTCAGCTTTGATGCTCACTTCAACTCCATTATGTGGAAACTTTATGCGTCGATGATATGTTGATGGTACTGCCCTCGTTTCATGAATCCAAGGACGTCCTAGTAATATATTGTATGTGAGATCTAGGTCTAGGACTTGACAAACCACATCCTTCGTAACTGGCCCAACTCTAAGAGGCAAGGTGACTGTGCCTTTGGATGAACGCTCTTCATCATCATATGCCTTGATGGTAATTTTGTTTGTAGAATTCACAGCTTTATCAGAATATCCCAATTGTTTAATAGTGCTCAATGTACAAATGTTTAGACCTGCTCCTCCATCTATCAGGACTCGTTTGATTCTATGTTTGTGTATGAAGGCTTCAATGTGTAATGGTGCATTATGTGACTGACTTACGGAGGTGTCATCAGCTTCTGTGAAAGTAAGGGAGTGTGGAACAGAAAGGTATCCCACCATGGCTTGAAATTGGTCCATGTTCAGATCAGTAGGAACAACAGTTTCTCTCAAGATTTTGTCAAGAATGGATTTATGTGCGGGGGATATGCGCAAGAGTTCAAGTATGGAGATGAGCGCGGGTGTCTTCCCTAACTGTTTTACAAGGTCATACTCAAGTTTGGTTGATGAGGAAGCGATGTTTTTAGCTGGAGCACCTTGCAAAGTCAATTTTCCTCGGCGGGTTGTAACATGACATTCAAAGGTAGGTTCGGAAGAAGATCCAATGCCTTTTAGGACAATCTTGGGTCTTTGGGTAGAATTCTCAGGCATTTTGTCCTTGATGATAATGGTAGAGACATAATTGTCCATCGAGATGTGATTGATAGTTGAATCATAGTTATAAGATGCTCTGGTATAGTTGGTTTGGTCATCTGTGGCTTTAGCTTTTCCCTTGTCATGTTTTGGGAATGGTTCCTTAAACATTTCATGTTCTTGATTGGATGAGTGTCCTTCAATCTCAATGTCACCTCTATCAATGAGATCTTGTATGATGTTCTTCAGTCGATGACAATTTCCTGTCTTATGACCCTTGCTCTTATGAAATTCACAATATTCATCATCATTCCACCAATTTGGTTTAACCTTTGGTTCATATGGAGGAAAATCTGGAATAGTGATTACCTTGTTTGCCACTAGCTTTTTGAAAACTGATTCAAGTGGTTCTCCTAATGGAGTGTACTTCCTTTGTGATTTACAAGTTGTTTGAGTATTCACCTGATTTGATCTGGAAAAAACGAATTTGGGTCGCACTGTATTGGCATCAACAACACCATCATTGACTATGTTCTTGTTTTTATTCCAAAATCTTGGCTTGTTTTTTCCTTTAAAGTCATCTTTGTTTTCCTTGAATATATTAATGACTCCTTGTTCAATTAGGACCTTCTCTATTGCTAAGACTTTTTCAATGACGTCCTTGAAGGTGGACAAACCAGCTTTCCTTAAGTCATAACCAATCTCTTTGTTAACATTTTGGGTGAACATTTCTACCATTTGTTTTTGTGGAATTTCACAAGAGCATCTGCTGGCTAGATTCCTCCATCTTTGTAAAAATGATGCAAAAGACTCTCCCTCTTTTTTCTTGGTGTTGCACAAAGTAGTGACTGATATGTCCGTCTCTATATTGTAGGAGAAATGTTGAATAAATGTCTCTGCTAAATACCCCATGACTTAATTCCAGGTGGAAGTTGGGAGAACCATTCCATAGTTTGATCGCCTAGGCTCCGTGGGAATAATCTCATCAAATATGTCTCTTCTGCTACTATCTCAATGCAAGCTGTGAAAAACTATCTTATGTGTGCCTTAGGATCCCCTTTTCCTCTATACTTATCAAATTTAGGCGTCACAAAGTGTGTAGGAAATGGAGGCATTGGAATGATTTTGTCAAATGGATAAGGACATGTGTCTCTCATTGTGTAATTTGGCTTCGGTGTGTTTATGTCCTCCATTTTCTTTTGTAAATCCTTGATTTGCTATTCCAAATTGCTCTTAGGTGGAGATCGACTTCTTGGACCATACCCCATGCTTGAGGCACCAATTGGAGGAGGAGCATGTTGCATATATGGATGATATTGATCATACACATGTTCATATGGAGGAGGTCTATAATGGTGTTGTGTATAAGGACCACTTGGTATAGAGTCATGATGAGGAATGGAATATCTTCTTTGTCCATGTATACCATACTCTATAGGCATGTCATGTTCTAATGTGTTGCCCCCAAATTTGACATGGGGTTTCCTTGTGTCCGAATTTTGAGCATGCCTTTGAATATCCAATTGCTTTGGTGGTTGATCCTTAGCATTGATATGTGATTAAGCATATTTCTCTGCATAAGACTTCCATAATGGTCTGCGAAGGTGAGTATCATATGCTTGACCATGTGTATGTGGGACCTCTAATTTTTGAAACAAAGATGATGGTGATTCAGGCACAAGATGTGGTCTTCGATTGCCTCCACTATTAGGCCTCCTTTGATCCATGTTGGAGTGAGGTTGTTGCAAAGGTTGATTTTCCATTATTTGAGACATGTCAAAATCATGAGGTATCTTGGCTCCACTTTGTGCCATCATTTGTAAGAAGTATTGTCTATCCCTCCTCATTATTTCCTCAACCAATCGATTGAAACGGGGATCCATAATGGATTCTTCCACATCTGCTGAATGTACTGAAAAGTTGTCCATATCATCATTGTGTGTATCATTGTTGTTTCTAGTGTCCATGTTTCTATAGGCATCCATGTCAGGTAATGTAGTATGATCAGAATTGAAAAAGATATCATTGTCATACTCATAAGAACTCATGTTTGCGGACTCTTGAGCCTCTTTAGTTTCTCTCCTAGATTTTTGAAGATGGGTTTCAACCATGAACTAGGTATTGACCGAGATGTGTGAGACTAGATGAAAATGGAAAAAGTATGGAAGACCAAGGGTTGGATGGAACGTAAATGAATCTGAAGTGTACTTGCAATGTCCAAAGTGTAAGACCAAGTATGTATGTAGTAGAGTAGGTGTGACTTCCAAAGAGAGGATAGTTTCTCTTGATGAGGTAAGTTGACCTTGACTCTAAGTAAGACCAAATGAGACCCAAAGGTGATAGACCTTGATGAGGGACCACATAGCAAAATGTTGTTGTATGTAGTGTGTTGACAAAGTATGATGAGGACAAGCAAGTGACCTTTTGACTCAAGTTTAGACAAATGTAAATTTAATGTAAGATGTAAAGCAATGATGGACTTTGTGAGACCCAAAGACAAGTTGAATACTAGATGAAAACCCGGAGAAACAACCTAGGAAGCTCAAGAATTCTAAAACTGATTGCTCTTGTTTGCTGGACTGTAAAATTTTTCCAATTTGTGAAGTTGTTGGTTGTGACCAAATCTGAATGTTTGACTGTTTTTTGTGACAAGAGGACACAATGTTGATGAGGACTCAATGTTTGCAAGTGTTTAGACTCAAAATGACTCCAAGAAAAGTGTGTTGTTTGATGTAAAAATGTTTTGCATACACTTGAAGACACAAAAGACACAATGTTTTGTTGTTTGGTCTTGAATGTTTTGAATGTTTAAAATAAGACAAGCACAATTCTTATGGCTGGCCAAGACAATAATTGTTGATCCCACATGAGGTTTTACCCCCGAGGCTACGCTATTCAGAGTGGATACTTAGATGCTTGACCTCACTGGCTCCACCCTCGGCACTCACTTCTCAGGTCAGCCAAGCATTAGTCCCCACAAAAACTCCCCGTGGCAAACTTTGTATCTCTACTAAGAACCGTATGTGTGTGGGCCGCTACCAGAGGTCCGACCTCCTGCCTCAACAACTAGAAGGATTTTGGCTTCTAAAACAAAAAGGTGCTAGTAAGGGCATCCGCTCGTGTGGCCATATATGTGGCACTTTTAGCTCTGTAAATACAAAAGGCTCCCAGCCGGTAGGGGTTATGCCCTACAACTGATCAAATAAATTTGATCAAACGGGTTTATGGGGAGACATAGTGTCGGTATGAACTAATCAGCACACGTTATCCATAGTTTTCACCATGAATACAGTTGTTTATAGTGGTTCGGAAGAGGTGGGTTTTCCTCGCTACCACTTGGGTCATTCTCTTCTCACTAGTAGTCCTAATGACCACATGAGAAGATAGGCCCTCTAAAGATTAAAGAAAAAGAGCCTATTGCTCAAGACACAAAAGACAATGATTCAATTTTAGTGCACCAATTGAAGTGTTTGCTAGTCTATGAAAACAAGGCACACAATAAAAATCCAAAAACCCTTGCCAAGGACCCGCAACAAAGATTTATTAGTAGTTTGGATTGTTTGAAATAATCACCCCTTCCTGCAAGCACACAAGTTAGGTAAATTTTAGATCCAAAAGAATTTGTGAAGTAGGGGCCTTCAACAATGCATTTTGTTGACCAATTCAAAGATCTGATTCATCATAAAAAAAGAACACCTATAAAATTTCAAGAGATTTCCAAAAATGTAAGAAAATCTAAAAAATTTGCTAATTTACTCCAAAAATTAATTTTTTATGAAAAATCATATAAAATACAAAATAAATCCAAAAAATCTAAATTTTTTACTGGAGAGTCTTAATGGTCTTCCAAACCTGCATAAAAAAATTTCTACAACAAATCCAAGCAGTTTGTGAGATATGAGTAAAATAATGCAAAACTCTAATTTTCAAAGATCTGATTTTTGAGGAATGATTTTGCATCAAATTTAAAATCACAAATAATAAATCCTATGTATAATTCTGAGAGATTTCCAAAAATGTAAGAAAATCTGAAAAATGTGCTAATTTGCTCTCAAAATTAATTTTTTATGAAAACTCATAAAAACTTCATATAAATTGAACAAGTTATCCAAAAAATCAAAAAATTTTACTGAATCCTTCTAATACTTTTCGTGACCTGCACAAAAAATTTGATGCCAAAATTCAAAGCCGTTTGTGAGACCTGATCAAAATAATGAAAAACCCTAATTTTTGAAGATCCGATTTTTAAGGAAATATTTTGCATCAAAATTAAAATCACAAAGAACAGATCCTATGTATAATTATGAGAGATTTCCAAAAATGTAAGAAAATCTGAAAAATTCTCTTATTTTCTCTCAAAATTAATTTTTTATGAAAAATCATAAAAAATTCATAGAAAATGAAAATGTGCTCCAAAAATTCTGAATTTTGGATTGAGAGCTCCTGATACTTTTTTCAACCTGCAAAAAAAATGTGGTGCAAAATTTATAAGCCGTTTGTGAGATATGACCAAATCTCTCCAAGATCTTGATTTTGTGTCCAAAACCCTAGCTACACAAGATTATTCTCCAAATTGTTTTACAAAACAACAATATAGGGTTAGAAAAATCTGCAAAAAAACACAGATCTAATAAAAATCCATGTCCCACCGGGCATGCCAAAATGTATATGGTGAAAATAGATAACAATAATAACGATATTGAAAGACTAAGAATTCAACCACAAAACCCTAGCCTAACAACAACAAAGATCCACCATAACATATGAAGATTACCTAAGACAATGCAAATCAAATAAAATCAGAAAGATTATACCATCACATGTCCAATAGGGTTTTGATCTCCATTCTTCCTATCTCCATTGACCTTGCTTGATATATTTGCTCTCAGATTTTATGTGCACAAGAGCTCAACAAAGAATGGAATGTGGTTGCAAGTAGGATCGCCTATGTTCAAAAGCATAGTGTAGTCAAGTAGTCAACGGGGGGGTTTGATAATGAAGGAAGCATCTCCTTATATAGAAGACACTATATGAAATGGAGGGATAAGATTGAGAGGTGTAAAAGGAGGTTGGTTATGATTAGAGGGTAGGTAAAAGAAATAATAAAATAATGAAAGGGGTAGGTAGTGTATGAATTAAGAGATGAATAACATGTGTCATGGGTAGAAAAGGTTAATGAATTAATTAAATAAATAAAGATTTATTTAATTAATAGAAAGAGTGAGATCAATTAAATAAATAAGATATTTATTTAATTTAGGAAAAGGATAATTTAAATAAATAAATGTATTTATTTAAATGAGAAATAAGGCTAGAAGAGGATAAATGAATTAATTAAATAAATAAAGATTTATTTAATTAATAGAAGAATTAAGCTTAGATAATTAAATAAATAAAGATATTTATTTAATTAGACTGGACAATTTTGGGTGTCTACAGCTGGTAGTGTCAGTCCTGTCGCTGTCATGGTATCCCATGCCACATGTCCAACCCTCATCTCTAGTCTTGGATCCTGAAACACTTGTCTTAGTGCCTCCCTGTCTCCATCTCGATCATAGGGTATCGACTCCTCGTTGATCGGTATCCTCAATATCCTGTATACATCCTCCAAGGTGACTGTCATCTCACCCATTAGAAAATGAAATGTGCATGTCTCTGAGTGCCATCTCTCAACAAGTGCAGTCAGCAACCCCATGTTCGCCCGAAACTCAGGCACATACAAGATGTATCTCAGACCCATAGCCTCAATAGCAGCTCGGTCCTCGAATGTCAACTCTGGTCATAATCTCTATGTCGACGGGAATCTCTCTCGTGACTCTAGCATAGGCAGGTACTCCTATAGTCAATCAAATCAATCATGTCAGTTAAAGTGACACTCACTGTTCATCACAAAGTGTTGCTTCTATCCTAGTGACACTCACTATTCATCACAAAGTGTTGCTTCTATCCTAGTGACTCATTGTTCATCACAAAGTGTTGCTTCTATCCTAGTGACACTCACTGTTCATCACAAAGTGTTGCTATCTATCCTAGTGGTACTCCCTATTCATCACAAAGTACTACAAGTTTTGCACTCCCTGTTCATCACAAAGTGTTGCTTATATTTGCACTCCCTATTCATCACAAAGTGCTACTCCTAGTGGTACTCCCTGTTCATCACAAAGTACTACGAGTTTTGCACTCCTTGTTCATCACAAAGTGCTGCTTATATTTGCACTCACTGTTCATCACAAAGTGTTGCACCTATTGGTACTCCTTGTTCATCACAAAGTACTATGTCTTGGTACTCACTATTCATCACGAAGTGCCTTGATCTATCCTATCTTAGGGCCTCTACTTGAGTGTATCCTCTTGAGTAGTTTCCTAATTGGCAACGTATGTTTTATCATAGAATTGTCAAACCTAGCCCTATCTTCTATCCTAGTCTTCCCTAGAGGACCTTCTTGAGTGTATCCTCTCAACAGCTTATCCAATCGACAGCGTATGTTCATCACAGAACTGTCGATTTGACCTTGAAGACACAAACGTGCCTTCATGACATAAACGTGCTTGCATACTACATAAACACGCCTACTCTACACAAATGCGCTTGAAATACATAGACATGCCTATGCTCTGTATAGACGCGCCTGTCCTGCATAGACGTACCTACACTGCACAAACGTGTCTGCATAACATAGACGCGTTCACATCTGATATAGACGTTGCTGAATTAATAGATGCGCCTAGCACAAATACATATGTGCCTAGCCAACATAGACGCGCCTGGCACCAACGCAGACGCGCCTACACATTTTTTATATTTTTGACATTATCCTAAAGTGCATTTATTGCACTACCTAGCATGCATTTATGACAACATTTATTGCGACAAAGTACAAGGAGGTTTTTGTGGTACTCACCGGCTCTTCTGCATCCGTTTGCCTCTGAAATCGGCGAACGTGATCAAATCTGTGAACCAATGCCATCGCTGCTGACTGCTGCTGCTCTATGCTCTCTGTGCACTCTGATCTCTTAGATGTATGGATGACAATGAGGATGTTTTTCCCCTCGTGGTCTATTTTATAGACTGCCCTAGCCCTAGTCCTAGCCCCCGTTTCTCGAGTCAGTCTTCTTTATCCCGTGACTCTATCACTCTATTCTATCTTAGCAGTCTATTCTAGCCTTTCTTTCTTATCGAGAGATTGTCTGCGATCTTTTCAAACATTTTTCATCCAATCTCTCGAGGGGGCATATCATTCCC